>NC_049209.1:28527592-28880092 GCF_013347855.1 Anguilla anguilla
CATAGGCAAGTCTGTGCTCACAGAGAGCGAGGGCCAGGGAGGTCTTTTATTTTTTATTTTTTAGAATGGTAGTTCTGACTATTTTCTTAACCTTGAAACAGGGGGGGGAGAGAAATGGCTCAGTGAGTAAGAATTATCACCATGTACAGCAGCAGGGAGCTTTGTGATAATACTGTCAGAATGGAAGGTTCAGTTTAACTGTGATTGAGGACTGGGTGCGCCTAAGCATCCAGGGAAACTCCATTCAACCGGAGTGGAGCTGACTCCCAGATGTGACACAATAGCTGCTGTAAAGGAGAAGCTTGCCTGTCTGCACAAGAGGATTTGCTTGTAAGGAGTAGGCAGGGGAAGACATTTTCTGTCAGGAGTTTTCATTTTCTCTGAAAGGAGTAGTTTAGAAAAACAGGTGTTCTCTCACAGGCCTAATCCTGTGATTACCTTACAGCACTGCTGTTTTTTCCACAGTGGTCACTTGGTCTGTAAAATTTAGATTTTATATTCAAACATATTTTGAATAGGAAAAAATGATATTGTTAAAAATTAAGGTTTGAATATGTAATTGCAAATATGTGTGCGAAAAATCAAACTTTTCCCGGTTTAAAAACGTTACGTCTTGCTTCTGAATGATCCCATTTTACTCACTCATGCGTACCCATTTAAACTAGCCAATCAAGGAAGAGCGTGCTCATGCGCAGACATTAAGTAACAACATGGCCACAAGCTTGGAAGTAATGATGGGAACATAATGTTCCTTTTAGTGGGCCGCATGTTTTGGTTCTGTTTTACAAAGAGTTTGTTTGGTTCACTCGTTTGGTCTTTCACGACTTGTGGAAAAACCAAGATGTTGCATGTTAATCATTTGTCATTTATGTACTACTTCTGTCAATGTGAAGCATCCACTCAGTTCAAGATTGTTAAGACTGATTGCATTAATGAAGCCATTTTGAAGTTTTTGTGCATATTTTGCAATAAATATTGTAATGTACTGAAATCTCAGTGGCGATTGTTTTATATTCAATTAAAATGTTTTGGTACAATTGACGGTCTGAATGGTCGCTGTTCCATGTCCATTCTTTGGTTTATTTAACAGAATTAAGGATCATGTCCTGATTTTTATGTGTAGCACAGTTTTTAAGTACTGCTGTTAAAGTTAGTTTGCCTCATTAATAATGATGCATTTGCTAATCCGTGTAGAGCTGTGCGGTTTTCTGAGACTTGTCTCCTGCCAGCTTCTTTTCACACTGCAGCCCACAGCTGAGCTCACATGGAGCTGAGTCAGAGGAGGATTTCATGTGTGGTTTGGCAAGCAGTCCTCGGGTACCGGGTCCACCAGCGGTCACTAGAGTACAATGAAACATGCACCCCAAACGAACTGAATCGCTATCCCTAGTGGGGTGTGATTACCAGTTGTGCTACAGGCCACAGTTGGCACTGGCATGGATTTGATTCGAGACTCTGGGGGCTCATTTGTTCACCAGAACATCCATTGCCTTCACCAGATCAGCCACCTGGCTCGTCCAGTTAAGGCACTGTTTTATAAACTGTTTAATAAAGCCTTGTATAAATATGTGAGGGGCAAATTACCATCAAAAAAGTAAGATGTATTTCCTAGTCACTTACTCATAGCCTTTCTCCTGTATTTGTTCTTAATTGTCTTGGCATTCAGTGACCAGTTGACTGGCCCTCGGGGCATGTATGTGCTTTTTTAATTGGACCTCATTTAGAATTATTCTGTACTATCAACACACTGTCAGGCTTGTGTTTAAGAAGTCATTCTTTATTTTTATACAGCTGTGCCTCAGTGACCATGCTCTATGGTTTTGTTTTGTTTGGCTAAATGGTGGACTGTATCAGATGGCATTGATCGAAAAGCATGACCACTTGTTTCCATTGTAGTAATTGCATAACAAGGTATCGTACAAAGTTTATATTTTGACAGAATAGTTTTTATTATGTCTACATACGATACAACACTTACAGGAACCTTATAGAAAAATCAATTTTGTGTTGGGGTTTGTACATAAACAGTCAAATCTATTTTCAACTTTATTTTACCAGAGGTATCCAGAATTGACATTCTTCCACTTGGTTTATTTTTGGAGGGGTCGCTTATAAGGCAGGTGTCAGAGGGGACCAAATTTTGAGTTTGAGAGCTCACTTCATACATTTTTGTGACTTTTGGATGCAAAATAGCCACCAAATTTCTGTATCAATTGTATAAAAGCCCACATTGATTTCCAAAATTTCTACATTGATTAAGTATCTGCTTTCTCTTTACTGTTTGAAAAAAGACAAACAATAACAAAAACTTTATTTCCATTACATAGGTAATCGCAGCCAATAGCAAATTAGAAATCAACGTTAAAGTCCATTTTTCGCTAGCTTGCTGACATTGATTTGCTAGCTAGCTAGTGAAACATCCTGCATTGGAATCGATAGGTAATAACTTAACAAGTTAGCTTAATATCTCTAACTTTAACAAATGGTTATATTAAATTTATGGTTATTCCAAAAATTATGAAGTAAAAATTCTGTAAATCAACCCTGATTCCTGGAGCAGCACTGAGAAAGACTCAGAGTCAGTCAGCAGGGCAAGTAATAGAATATTGAACATTTCAAACAATAAGTCATACGAGTACAAGTCTAAAAAATTAACATTCCTTAGTACTGGTAATTTCAGTATTAATGTGTAGCCTGTACCATTGCCATTGCTTGGGAACCATTTGGAAATTGATTGTTATCAGTGAATGTTGACCAATCTTAATGCCTTTTCAGGTGAACCCTCATCGCCCGTCTGCAGGAGGTGAAACGGACTCTTCGATATGGGCGTCAAAACATTTACTCACAGTTCCCCCACCCACAGCCAGGAGATGCTGGAGAAGCTCAACGCCTTGCGCAACGAGGGCCACTTCTGCGACGTGACCATCCGCGTGCAGGACAAGATCTTCATGGCGCACAAGGTGGTGCTGGCCTGCTGCAGCGAGTTCCTGCGTGCCAAGTTGGCGGGGTTGCCAGACGGGACCGACAAGTTTGTGCTGGACTTGCACCACGTGACCGTGAGCGGCTTCACCCCCCTGCTGGAGTACGCCTACACCTCCACCCTCTCCATCAGCACAGAGAACATCATCGATGTTCTGGCGGCCGCCAGCTACATGCAGATGTTCGCCGTGGCCAGCACCTGCTCCGAGTTCATGAAGTCCAGCATCCTGTGGAACGCCGGGGCCTCTGCTGCAGCTCAAGAGAAGGTTCAGGAAACTGCGGGCCCCCCCGATGGCCCCACGGGCCGCGCCCTGACGCCCCTGGAGGGCAGCCTGTCTCCGGTCTCGTCTGAGTGCAGCGTAGCGGAGCGGCCCGGCCCCCTCCTCCCGCTGGCAAGCGGGCGGGAGTCACGCCGCAAGAGGCGGAGTTTCGTTGTCATGTCACCCGAGAGCCCGCTCAGCAAGTGCAGTGGCGGTGGGCGGGCGGGCTCCCCACAAGCTCCCAACCCCTTGCCCTCCTCCTTCGCTGAGACTGCCGTTCCTCCAGTTGACTCCTCCTCCCTGGCCTTCCCCTGGACCTTCCCCTTTGGGATTGATCGGCGCTTCCAGTCAGAGAAACCCGCCAAACTTCCCGGGAGCCCTCATGGTGGCCTGGAGCAGGCTCGGCCCTCCGACGTGGCCCGAGGGCTGGCCGACTATCTCGCCTGCGAGGGCCCAAAGGCAGTGGCGTCCCCGCTGGAGGCCGAGGAGGACGTGCGGGTGAAAGTGGAGCGGCTGAGCGATGAGGAGGTGCACGAGGAGGCCTCTCAGGCTGTCAGCGCCTCCCAGAGCTCCCTTAGCGACCAACAGACCGTTCCTGGCAGCGAGCAAGTCCAGGAGGAGCTCCTAATCAGTCCACAGTCCTCCTCCATAGGTTTGTCTTCTCCCATGATGTCAGTTACCCAGGTCTGATGTCACTTCCTACATTGTGTCCAATGTCACTTCCTTCTTGATGTCACTTTCTTTATCAGTGTCTGATGTTACTTCCTTTTTACTGTCATCACACAAATATTTGCATGAAAGCTGGACAGAAATACTCAAAAAGCCAGCAGCTTGGAAGTGATGTATTCTGAAGGGTTGTTCATTTTGTCATGATCTGACAAATAGAAGAGGCCAGCTTTTGTATTTTTAGTCAGAATGCTGGTAGATGGTTTAGCAAACCGTTTACAGGACAAAGGGAATGTGGTGTTATGTTGTGTTTCATGTATAGGCTGGTAAAGCACTTACTATTCTTGTCTGTAATTAATGGGAAAATAAGCAAAGCCTATCAATTGACAAGTAAGCATACCACAGTTCTGCACTGAGGTTAAGTGTAGCCAATATGTTTTCTCCTGGCCTGTTGGTAATGTTCTGGTACCCTGGGATATGTTGAGGGGTTTTTTGGCTCTTTTGTATTTTTGTGTTTACACTAAAAAGTCTGAGAAGGCGGAATGCAAAAGTGTGTTTAGATTTATCATGTACTCATCGTCTGTGTGCCACAGGTTCAATTGATGAAGGAGTTGCTGAAGGGTTGCCGTCAATTCAGGGTACATCCAATTCTGCAGGCCACGCGGAAGACGATGAGAGGTAATGGGCTTACCTTCTATTGCAGGCATGTGGCCTCTGTACCCATCTCATTATATCCCCAGTTTAAGGCCAAAAGGTGGTTACTTAGCCTGTCAAATGTCTCAATCCATGAGGGCATTATTACCCATGAATGTTGGCGTGTGTGGAGTCATATACTGTAGCTTTGACCTGCCTGGGTCGGGTGCATCTAAGGAGATACCCTACCCAAACATCGAAATATCATGATGTTCACTGACATTCGGTATTCCCAGGCTTTCTAGATGGTGTTTTGTAATAAATAAATAAAATATTCTATTAAAAAAATACTGAAATAAGAGCTTTAGTTCAAACTTATGGGACTCAGAGGTCCACAAACTGCATGGTAAAGTTACACTTGAACAGCATCAAAATTCCCTTATACAGACTTTACTGTATCTCGTTTTGTCATGTGATGCCATGATAGTTTAATATGGAATAATAATGAACAGAATAAAGCAAATATATATTTTGAAAAGCATGTTCTGTTTGCAATTAAGAATTTTGTTGGTAAGCCGTTGTATAAGCGGGACAGTGTCCAAGGGACATTACGAAAGCGTCTTTCTAGTACCCCAACCGGGTTGCTGATTATTAAAATTCAGTTTGGTTTTAAGTCAATGTTCTCACAGCATGTTTGTTATCATTGATAGCTAGCTAGCCGACTACTGAATGATATTCAAAACAGAACCTAAACTACACCGTCAAGCTGTAACTATGCTAGCTACTCTATATGCAGTCATTCATGGACATCAAGTTGCAAGTATGATATTGTAACTGTTGGCTTGCTTGCTCTTAAAAATTTTCACTTTATTTATCGAGTCAGACTAGCATGAGTATTAATTTAGAATGCTGATTGGACTTTTGCAGGTGCTACTTCATAGCCAGGCATTTATAGAAAAAAATTCACTGCCAGTCAGAATTGAGTATTTAGCCAAACCTTTGTGTATTGGTATTGTGGGAATTCAATTTTTGTGAATTTCGAATAAAAGAGGTTGGAAATGGCATAGCAATGACACAATACCTTAGTACAATTAGCCACTCCAAATGGAATGGGGAGGCAAATGAAGCTTACCTTTCTGTCCGAAAAATAATAAATAAATACAAAAATGTAAAAAATGCTTTTTTGCTCTCAGCAGACGATAGTGCAAACACACAGAGCATGATGTGTAATACCCTAAGATTTTGACAAATTACTACCAGATGTAGGTAGGAAAAACTGCTCTTCTGTTGTGAAAAGAATATGCATTGATTGCTTTTCATATGCTGTATTGATGCCCTTGGCTCCTTGTCACAATCTGTATGAGTTCAGTATGAATTGTCTATACATTCCAGGGTACTCCCACAAGTCAAGAAAATCAGGTTGTCAGCGTGATGCCAAATCAAGCTGGTTAGGTCACTACTACTCAGATATATTTGACTACATATGGGGGTTAACTAATTGTAGTCAGAGGCTTGTTTATTTGTATTCAGTGTGAGTGTATATAAGAATGCAAGAAAATAAGAATACTCATTGATGAGAATTTTCAGTCCACCTAGAAATGTCAATGAAAAAGAAACATAGTTTGAGTGATGATGATTTCAAACATATATAATGTGATTTTGATGCAGGGGTGGGGTTGGTCATGAAACTGATAACTAATATTACGTAGTTAACACAGTATCTGTTGTTTTGTTTTTTTTCTTCCCCCAGGTTGGAAAATGTTCAGTACCCCTACCACCTTTATATAAGCCCCTCAGCAAGGCCTGGCACCAATGGACCAGACAGGCCTTTTCAGTGTCCCACATGTGGAGTCAGGTTCACACGCATCCAGAACCTAAAGCAGCACATGCTAATCCACTCAGGTGAGTTACTCACAGGCTCTGAAATGGGCTCTAGAAGAAAAGGGCTGTGGACCCCCTTTTGCCTCCAGAACAGCCTGAATTCTTCACGGCATGGATTCAGCAAGGTGGTGTGCTGTCTCGATGGCATCACACAGTTCCCGCTTATTTTTCACCACGCATTCATGCTGCGAACCCCAAGTCCACCTCATCCCAAAGGTGCTCTGATGGATTGAGATCTGGGGACTGTGCGGGCCATTAGAGTAAACTGAAGTCACTGTCATGTTCGTGGAACCTGCTTGAGATTATGCATGTTGTGGCACGTTATCCTACTGGAGGTATCCATTTGAAAAAGGGTAGACTGTGGCCAATCTGGCCATAAAGGGATGAACATGGTCAGCAACAATGCGTAGTGATGCTGTGACTTTCAAATGATGCTGAAATTAGTATGAAGTACTAGCAAAGAGGTTGCTCTAGTTTTGATTTGAGCAAAATGGGCAAAGGTGATGTCTTAGTTAGGGTTCTTTTTGGTTTTAACTAAAAAAGTGTGTCATTACTGTCAGACTGTAATCAGTGGAAAAGTGGGTCATGACTATTAATTGTCTTTAATGGTTGTGGATTCTTAATTTAACTTCTCTCAGCATGAGGTTTGGTCCATGTTCTCAAATGGTTCTCTGTTTTTTTCTCTTTTTAGCATTTACTTAAAAAAAAAAATGTTAACGTTTTGGTATATTTTATATGTATATTCAAAGTATTTTGTTCCCGGAAGGGATATTCTTGTGAAGAAAGTCTTTGTATATTTACAAACCCACGCGCTCTCTCTTTCTTCATCTGTCTGACAGGCATAAAACCCTTCCAGTGTGATCGCTGTGGAAAAAAGTTCACACGGGCGTACTCCTTAAAGATGCACCGGCTGAAGCACGAAGGTAAACGCTGTTTCCGGTGCCAGATTTGTAGCGCCACTTTCACTTCCTTCGGTGAATATAAGCACCACATGAGGGTCTCCCGCCACATTATCCGCAAGCCGCGGGTGTACGAGTGCAAAACGTGCGGCGCTATGTTTACCAACTCCGGCAATTTAATCGTACACCTGAGGAGTCTGAACCATGAGGCGTCAGAGCTAGCAAACTACTTCCAGAGCAGGTGAGGAGTCCGGGGAATTACACTCTCCCCTCCCTTCCACACACCCTTCCACAGCACACCAGGCAGAATACACTTTCTTTTTGTTTTGTATATTTTTAAAAACTCATGCAAAGTGGCTTGGCTGGTGAAAACCATTCCATATGTTAGTGGCGTGTCACTGTGTTCTTTGCATTTCATTTGTACCTTCTCGATATTAATTTTTTTCTATGCTACCTTTAGTCTGGTGTGCGTATCTAGCACATACCTGCTAATAAGTTCATACTGATTGGACGTGCCATTGTTTTCTAAATTGTGAAATGGCACAGAACACATGAAGCATTAATATCTGACGTATGATTTTCACTCAGCGCTGTGATACATGTTCAGTTTTTGCCGTTGCTTCTCTCGGATTGGAACGAAGTGGTGTTTTTAAAGGACGTTAGAATGGCTGTGCAGACACAATGGCCGAAGGAACATACTGTTCAGAGACCAGCCAGATTGGGATCCAGCCTGATCTGATAAACCGGGGGCGGAGCCTCCT
This sequence comes from Anguilla anguilla, assembly GCF_013347855.1. Classification (NCBI taxonomy): domain Eukaryota; kingdom Metazoa; phylum Chordata; class Actinopteri; order Anguilliformes; family Anguillidae; genus Anguilla; species Anguilla anguilla. The sequence continues at coordinate 28,535,672 of NC_049209.1, forward strand.
GTCCCAGAGGGCTCGGTGTCTGCTGCTTTTTGGTCCGTTTCAGAACATAAGTGGTTCGCTTAAGGCATTATTTTGGCTAAGGAGTCCACACACCTTGTTTCCAAGGCTTAAATTGACTTGCTTGTTGAAAGGAAACCACAAAAAAACAGACTCTCGGGTCCTCCAGGAGCAGAGCTTGACACCCCGAGATGAATAGGCAGTTGCAGCATAGCATTGCGGGCCCTTGCGGACGCATATCTGCCTGATGTACTGTAGAAATAGAGTCTGTCAGGGCCGCAGCCCTGCTGTTTTAGGGGTTGTCATATGGAGACCCAGAGCTACTAGTCACCCAGATCACATGCCTACCCCCCCACTCACAGTGGGGTAGTCATAGCCATCACTCACTGTCACTTTTACTCCAGTGGACAGCCATTTTCCAAGGCTACAGAATTAGAAGGATACTGGAATGAATGCTAAAAAGCAATTGAATGTCATCATGATGATAATAATAATAATTATTATTATTATTTTCATTATTAGATTGTCTATTGCTTAGAGCAATACATGGCTAATAAGAACCTGGTTATACTGTCTTTTATAGGTTGGTGTTGACAGTTTCACTAACATTCATTGGCCTTATATTCAGTTTCCTCCCATTCTGGCAATATTCAAGAGTAAAAGGTCCTTGAATTTCCACCATGTTGTTTATTTTTTGGAGAATTCATTTTGAAGGGAAGAAATAACGGCTTTTTAGCAGCACCTGCATTTCAGAATCTGATTTTCAGGCTAGACGTTCAGTCTTTGTCACGTGTAACGAATGCGATCCCGTGTTGGCCGGATGTCTCATAATTCACGGTCTACATAGCACCGCTGTTCCAGCGCGGGGCCCATGCTGTGAACACTGAGAAGTGAACACTAATGGGGAACAAAGTGTTTTATGGCCACTGAATAACCCTGCGAGCTGCCATGTCCTCCAAGTTTCTATCAAACACTATAAACCAGAGACCGGTGTTAATCGGGCTGGAAGGTTACTGTGTTATTTCTGGATCTCTTTGGCTGAAGATCAGATTGTCTGTTTGCATGTTTTACAGTGCCTGTAATCAGTCTGGGCGTTCGGGCTCGTGCCAGAACCTCTGGAAGGGTGCTATTTACCCTCTTTATATGGTTTCATTTTCCTTGTCTATTTCCCCCTCCCCCTTTTTAATACCTTAGTCTGTGTTCATTTTTGCAACTCACACGTCACTTAAGCTTTATGTTCTGCATGAAACAGAAATGTACCTGACACAAGGAGTTCAATTTCTCAGCTTAATTCATGTTATTATGCTTGATGTTATGGCAGTACAATAGATTTGTTCTGAAGCAGTGGAACTGTTTAGAGTTTGATACAATGGCCCTTCTGTCCTTTTACCACATTCACATGTATTCTCTAGTATTTTACTCTGTATTAAGTTTTATTATGTCACGATGAAACAAAAAAATGCAAAATATGACTTTTTTTCAAAGGCTCATATTTCAACATAATTGAATTCTATTGAAAGCCAAGGATCTATTTTTAAATCTTGTCTTTACCATTAGAACATCTTAAAAGCTGTCATTTTTTCTGGCAGCTGTCAGTTAGATGTGAATGATGATTTGCTGTCACACGTTTAATGGAAATGGAATATACAGCACAGAATTTGGACTTTTAGGAAAATGTAACTATTATATAGATATAAATATAACATAAATATTTCATTACAATGCATATTTTAATATATTGCAGTATTTGAAAGTGATGATTATTAGTATATTTGTTGGAATATCTTATAATGTATCTTACTGAGATATATTTCCGGTATATTCCACGTCCATGAGACCTGCATTGCACGTGTGAGGGGGAGGAAGGGATTGTTCTCAACGGCGCTCTGTGTGTTTGCCCTTGGCCTGCTGTGGCGTGGGTGTGCAGTGACTTCCTCGTGCCCGACTACCTGAGCCAGGTGCAGGAGGAGGCCCTGGGGCATTACGACCTGGCGGAACACGGGTTCGAGAGCGCCGCCTCCGTCCAGATGCCCGTCATCTCCCAGGTCTCCTCCACCCAGAACTGCAGCGCCGCCTTCCCCCTCAGCCCCCCGGGGCCTCTGACGGACAGGGAGGAGGAGGAGGAGGATGAGGCGGACGCAGAGGAAGCGGAGCAGGCGGGGACCCCAGAGCCAAAGATCCAGCCCGGCGGCAGATCTCTGGGCGCTCCTGAGGACAGACTCCCCCAGGAGGTGAAGGAGGAGCTGGCCTCCACCACGGTGGAGTGAGGACGTCCGCTCCCCCTCCGACCCCGCCCCTGCAACCCAATGCCCTGCCACTGGAAAGTGCCTGAAGTCTCTTTAATCTTCACAAGTACCGAGAAAACAAGAGGTCAAAACCCTCACTGACCGAAAACAAGTATCTCTGTTCTGTTTCCTTGTGCCTGTTTCTGCTTGGTCCTGTGTGTGGATTTTTTAATTTTTATTATTTTGTTTTCTTCCTCTTTGTGTATGACTGTTTTAATAAGTGCTGTGGTGTACATTATTTTAAAGTGCCGTGGCTGCAAAACAGACTTGATGTTGCATTTTAAAAAATTTAGCAGCTTGTAATGAGGACTTGTGTGAAAACACTGTTGGATATTGTTGACAGTTGTGAATTGTGTGTATGTGTGCGCGTGTTTTCCCTAAGAATATGAACCACGTATAAATACTTAAACGAAACGTAAGTATTTAAATGGCGTTTTAATGTGATTTAACTTGAAAATTGGCATCATGCTCTCATCACAAGAAAACCGGAGTATTGCGGTCCCCTCCTCTCAGACCTTCGATGCCACGGGTGACGGGTGCCCGTGGTCCTAACTTGGCTCCTTCTCCGCAACTGTGCCGTTTTAAGGCATGAGACCGGGGGGGGGGGGGGGGGTGGGTCGCGCAGTGTTTTCAAAGGCATTTTGTGAGATATTGGGGTGTAGAGACTGCGTCCTGTGTGTCTAGTCCCTAGGCTCTAGTGTTAACGGCCGGGCGTGGTGTTGCTGTACTGATGTGGCATTGTTTGTGGCATAAATGGGGAAATGTTGAACTGAGATATGTCTTAGAGAAATGAAGACTGTTCAGCACAGCACCCTACTGGGTGATTCTGCCTCCTACAGAACTCTGTGACAAGGTTAGAGTCTCATCAGAGGAGAGAGGATTGGCTAATCGCATTGCCAATGGGAACAAAATAACATTTGAAGATGTTGCATCATATCATTTTGAAGTTGTACCTTCTAGAACTTTAGTGCTTGGCCCACTGTGAACTTATTTTATGAATATCTGTGACTTCCTGTCACTCCTCCATACCGAAATGAAATATGCTGCAATATATCGAAATGAAAGGTATTTGTCTGGATATTATTTTGCAACACTCCAAAATATGTGGACAAACATACAAATTGCTGAAACTTTGGATAGATATATAAAAAATAAACTGCTGTGAAATATATTTATCGCTGTATTTTCACTAAAACCCACATTTTCAGTATATCGCAGTATATACCATTTGTACAAGATTATCTTTTTTTTATTCATTTACCATCGTACTGAAGTTTGCACATCACTGACAAGTTTTGTCAACCACTCAAAAGGTTGACTAAGGAGAGTGTAGCTGTTATATTGTGGAGGATGAAACTGAAAGCAGTGACTGCCAGGTCAGTGTTGTAAATGAGAATTTGTTCTCAATCACTTTTACCTGGTTAAATAAAAAAATAAATAAAGCATTTATCAGCAACTATTTTCAAGGGTTAATGTTTGAGTGATAAGGCCCTTAACTTGTGTGTGCGTGTGTGTGTGTGTGTGTGGACAGCAAGCTTATTATTATGTACAAATGGAAACAGACTTATGTGTAACCCTCTATCTGAACAAATTCACGTACATTTAAAACTAATTTGAGCTAACGGTTAAAAAAGTGTCAAAAAAAGTTGGATGGTTAATTTCAGTGATTTGTGTCATACAGTATACAGACTTGTTTTAGTTGGTTTTGAAGTGTGGTGTGGAAATCCTAATTGTACAGTCATAATTAAAGTAGCTCCGGGTATATTAAATGTGCTCTAATATTTATCAAATCACATTCATCAAAATAGATGGGAAACACTAAATGTATAACCTAAACTTGTTTTCAGTTACGAATAGCTTGTAGTAAGCATTAATTGTTTAGCCAGTTTATTAACAACAAAATAGCTTTGGCATATGGTCCAGTGATGGCCTCTGGCATTTGTTTTTTTAACTTCTAATAATATTTATTTGTTTTGTTGTATGTTTCCTTACCCTATCCTCCAGTGGTAAAGCAAAGTGTACATGAATTGTGGAGTGAATGTAGTTTGACATTTTATAATTATTCATGATTATACACTGGAGAGCAGAGGTTGCATAAGTAGGGTTACTGATATCAGAATGTGACTGAGAAAAACATTTTTCCAAGTGAAAGACGTGTTTATGACTCGCCACTCCTGCTTGTTTGTGATTTATTGAAAAAGTATATATATATATATTCCAGATGCTGAAAGTTACTGCATTTTTAAGAAGTTTTTTTTCCTTCTCTTGAACAGTCTACGCTTGTTTTATGACCGCTCTTTGCAGCTCTTAGTTGCACTTTCTAGTTTTAAAAAACTTGCCGTAGTGGATCAACATTCTCACCTCACGAATGGGGTGGGATTGCAGTTTAAGTGACTGAAGAACCCAGAATCGACGCCCTTGTGCTCATTGCCGTTACACTGATGGCTTAGCTGTGCTTGATAGTGTTCTAGAGCTGATAGGTTCACGTTGACTATGGGGTAATATAACCTAAACTTTTATATCACTCGAAAAGATATCACCCCTTGCTGGAAAATCCTGTAATATTCCTTTTTTTAAGCAAACAATTTGGCATCCACTCTGAATTAAAGATCTGGTTTATACATATAGTAAGGGAGCAAAGCACAAAGAGTACTGTACTTCTGTGTGATAAGGGAATTGCAAGAGGCAATCTGCTGACATTGTTTTCCAAATTTAACCTTGCTGATGTCAGGTGGTTAGGTGGTCTACATATATATATATATATATATATATATATATATATAATCTTAATAAAATGCTGCTGTACAGTCATGATAATTCAAAAAAGTGGCCTAAATATTTCAGTAAATTCATTTAGACATTTTTGTGCAATAAATTGAGAAGGGTTGTAAGGTTTGTTGCCAACCGACTTTTTGTATGAAAGAGTGTTGTGTTAATGTGGAGCTCTTGTGATGTGACTGAGAAGGTAGACTGAAGATCAGTTTCAGTTTTCTCATCCTGTGATAATGAACCTTGTAGGCCAGTGGTTCTCAGCCCTAGTCCTGGAGTAGCCTTGTGTATGCTAGTTTTCGTTACAACCATGCTTCTGATTAATTTAGGCTGCTCCAAATGTCTTTAAGTTGCATCATTTTGTGGGTTTTTTTGTTTGTTTGTTTGTTTGTTTTACATAATGCAGGTTTGTTCATCACCATTGCTTTGTCTTTGAATTTTTAAGTTTCCGCAAATGATGTAGTTTCAGTGTCCAGGTGTCCACACGAATAGCATTTAGGACATTATTGAGTTCAGCTGTATGTCTATCAATGACTCAGTACAAAATGCAGTATGACTCCTTTACTACAGTAGAGTTAAACTCATTGTCTGAGAACTGATCTGACTGATTGAAGTTTTAAAAGTTTTGAAAGTTCATTCTTTATAACAGAAATATAAGTTTCTGATATAATGTGGCATTAAGAGGGTGAATCACCCCTCATTGGACATTATGTCTATTTAAAAAAATATTTAACAGTACTTAACAGGAATTGCAGAACAATTAGTGGACAAGGGGGGCACTTCAGAACCAGGGTTGGGAACTACTGATGTGGACTTCAAAAAGCCACTGAACTCCCTCAAATTATGACTCCTGCATTCAGTTTCTCTTTGTGAATTTGAGAGCATGTGCATACTGGCTTTCAACGTCTCTGTAGCCGCTACCTTGTTGAGGTCGATGAGACTATGCCATCATGCCTTGGGCCATACAGTCATTTTGACACTTTGTTTTTTCTCATAAACCTGGTATCTTTTGGCATGAGGACATGTTTTTCCACACCTTGCTACTGATGTGGAATGTTTTAATATGTTTCTTCTGGTAGTTTTGCATTTTATATATCATACAGTTTCTGGTTCATAGTGTTTAATGGAGGGGTGTAGCTATTTGTCACTATATATATTTTTGTGAGCTTTTTGTATTTCAATTACTGTTTGATGAATATGTCCTTTTTTAAAAAATTCTTAATGTGAATACCAGGAGACGGTCAATGGATTTTGAGCCTTATAGTGTTCACTTTGTGACTATGTCTGTATTATATATATATTGTATAGTTTCATTAATCTAAAGCCTAGTTTTATTAGTATTGTGTGCCTTTTGATATTGAATCTGTAGTTTATTTAAATGGTTTTAAACATCCAATGATGGTTATTACATAAAAGAGTGGTCACAATTTAATTTGTAACATATTTGTTTTATGAAGTACTGCAGCTAGATTATAATACTCTTCAGAGAACATTCACAATTAGAAAAAACAGCGGAGTTGTTTTTCTTTATATTATTGGATGTTTTAAGCCAGGTTATTGTGGTTTTGAGATTGCAGATATGTTAACTGGGGATTTTTGTTTTGTACAAACAACACATTTAGATTGTAAATAAAAGACAATGCATCAAATCTGTGCAATTGCAAATTTTTTTCTGACCTAAATCAATTAGTATGACAGAAAATTGACATCAGTTGGCATTGACTCGCCTTCCATTTTAAATGCCGTGTATATTTGGAAGTCTGAGGGCTGAGTCTGAAAAACACCACAGGATCAATGGTGCAATTTCTGTCAACCACATTTGCTCCTTTCCAACTTGCCCACCCCCTCATCCAACACTGCTTTGTCACAAGATGATGTTTTAGTCTGAGTTAAATGAGGATGAGTCAAAGTATGAAACAATGAAAGACACTTAGATGAATGGAGGCTTTCGCCCTTTTTGACAGGGATTCTTCTTCGACTCCCCCCATCCCACATTCCATTCCTGGCGCAGACTCCTTATTGCCAATATCATCCACCCATACTGCACAGTGGAAGAGGCTAGAACATGTATTTTATGGATTGCCAAAAGTATGAATGCAAGACAAATGCCCCTTTAAAGGCAATGATGTTTTCTATTTTGTTGAATTCTGTTCTAGGAAAGAAATTGTGTGAAGTAGATTAAAGAAGACCAGAGGATTAGAGAGAAAGAAGAGGATTTAACATATAAGGCATACATGTTGATTTATGACAGATGTGGAGCTTTGCTCTTCTATATTCTATTTTGGAATGCACTTTATTCTAGGTGGATTTTTGTGACCCTAAAAATGCTGCTGTATTTCATGTTAGCACGAGCTCTCATTGAATAATGCAGCCTTTGACGCACCCACACAGAGCAAGTGCTGAAAAACATATGGAGGAAAACAGCTACTGGAGAGAGGACCACTGCACATTATTTAGTAAACACACCTATTCAGAGCAATATGAACAGTGTTTAAGAATGTATTGTGGCAAAACAAAGCATATTCGGAAGACAATATTTAATATCGTGCCATGATCTTATGTATTAGTTATAGTCAACAATGGTGGTAGCAAACACAAGTCTCATCAAATATTGTATTGATATTGCACATTTTATATAACATCTGTCACAATATAGGGCTGGTTATTCATCTAAGCAGATTTATGGTGCATGGATACTCTATGGCAGCCCAAATTTGGTAAGCTCTTCTTTAAAATGCTATATACATGACAGGCTGTCCATATATGGCACAGACAATTTCTGGCTGAAATATGAGACGTCCTGGTTAATTTGGGACAAGTAGCAACACTGATGATACCACATTCAAAAGTCTAGTTATTGCCTTCTTTCTGAAATGCTACATTCACAAAAATGTTTGAAATTTGCCATTCCAGCTTGATGCAAATTTGTCGTAGGTGTTGAGTTTAATTATAGCCTGCTTCTCTAAGAAAGTTTACTTTCCAGAAAGTTTATGGTTTTCTTCAAGGGTTATGTTTGTAACCTCCTGCTTCAAATTCAACCACCCTGTTACTCCCTGATGACATCCAACATATTCATGTCCCAGTATTTTTCTGATCTTTAGTAATGATCGATAGATGCTATATGTGTATGTTTTACATAATAATTTTTTGGTTTGTACATACAGGTTGGATAGCTATGTTAAATATGCTGAACTAGAAAAAAACAAAGTAATTGCGTTTCAGTTGCACAAGCCATGGCTGTTTCCATGCTGCAAAACCTGTGAGTCATTGGCAAAGGATTCAGATTATCGTTTAGTTGAAATAAGTATCTCTCAAATCCAGAAGAATCTGTGAACAGGACTCAACTTGTTCAGCTTCACAAAGGTGCGAATTGATTTTCAAAAACAAAAGGCTGCCAATGACACCTTTGCAATGACCACAGTCAATTTGAGTTAAATGTACTCGAATGGAGTACTTTTAACGAATAATGTATGTGAAGATTTTAAAATGAAAATTTTTCTGTGTTGTCATGATACTAGTGTTAACCAAATTTAGTATCCATGACTAAAATTAAACATTTTCCATTAATAGGTTTTAAAAAGCTAATACACAACAACAGCAGGCATGAAATCGCAGAGCCTGACTCATTTTTCAGTCCCTTTTCAAGCTCCATTTTTTGCAGTGTGCACAAATGAAGGCCTTTTGTTAGGAGTTTATGTGTAAAAAGCATATAAGCAGAAAATGTGAACGCTTTTAATGTTTATATCAAATGTATTCATTTATTTAGTTTATTGGTAGAATTTGTGATGTTCCTTTTGTGATACAGTATTTGCATGTTAAAGACGCATTTCAGATACTGTATGTATACTGCATACTGCGGGACTTTAATAAAATGTACGGTAATTTAATAATTATCCTGAAAAAGAATGGCTACATATAATATTGGGGCACTTGACACATTTGTTTATGAAACACATCATAAAATCAAAGGAGATGAAATTCCATGGACAGCCGTTCCGACAGTTAACTCGTTCAGTGAAGCGTGTGCGCTCCATTAGCTGCTAGCATTGCTTCCATCCTGACAGCTCATGGAAAAGAGTATTTATTTCTCTCTGTGGAAAATCACATCCCATTCGGAAGGAAATCCTGCAGCTCGGTGGGAGTGCATGGCTGCGGTGTGGTCACGGCTGTGCACACGCCTATTCTTCCTGTTCCAGGAGGGCCACGTTGGGTTCATATTGGGTGAATTGGGAAAACAGGCCTGCACATGCACAATGTTCAATGACAGATAAAGTCTGGGGAAAAAAACAGGCCATGAGTAGTTTCTTTGTCCAAAATACTTGGGTCTCCAAAAGAGAAAGCGATCACAGAAGCATAAATCTAAAAAACTATCTAAAAACATCAAACCTCAGGCAAAAAAACTAGGGGTCTTCTATGGTCATAAATTGAACTTTGAGGCTTATATCAGAAATGTGACCAAGACCACCTTTTATCATTACCTTTTCCCTCACCAGCTGACAATGTGAAATTAATACACATTTTAATCACTACCTGTTTGGACTACTGCAATGGCCTCTTCTCTGGTCTACCCAAAATACCACCTGGTTAGCTACAACTTGCATAAAAGCACTGCTGCCAGTTATTCCAGTCCACATGGTCTTGCCCCTGACATGTTTTTAAGGTATCTAACATGCAGATCTCTCCAGTCCTCTAGTTCCAACCTTTTGTCATCACCAAAACCAGAACCAAAGCATAGAGTGAGGCCGCTTTAAGTTCCCCTGACCCTAGGCTGTAGAACACTCCGCCTGAAGAACGGAGGACAGCACAATTGGATGATATTTTCAGTAATAATTTTCTAGTTATTTTTCCCTTTTAAGTTTTTATTTTTCTGATTGCCCTATTTTTCAGGTATGATTTTGCTGATATTGAGTTTTTGGTAAATGGTAGATGGACTTCATTTATATGGCACATTTTTCAGCAATGTATAATACAATCCCATTTTATTATATGTAAAGCACATTGCATTGCAACTTCTGTACAAAATATATATACAAAATATGCTATACACATGAAGTTTGATTTGTTTATGTTACAATATCAAGGGTATATCAGTTAATCCTACAGTCTTCATCCACCCCTAGTCCAACTTCCAACTTGGTGTTAGCCTTGCACTTCTCTGCTATAAGCCTATTGAATGCAATGGAGTTCGGAGTGATAACCAATATTTTCTAATCATGTAAAAAAATTGTTGAAGGTGGTTCTCAAGTGATTCAAACATAAGCTATGAACTATACTGAAGAGGTTAAATTGCAAGAGGAGGTGTGTGTCAAATGCATCACACTTGCACCAATGGCCCCTCAGAGAATCTGACCAGTGTCTAAGCTGCCATGTCCCTGATGTGGCCTCTCGCTGCTACAGTAAGTGCTGTTCCCAGATGGCAAGGCAAGAGTCTCCTGAGATCTGACCATCTGGGTTCCAGGTCTAACTTGATATAATGTAATATGGATTGTGCTGCTCCACACGTGTGTATCACTCTCCACGTTCAGCATTTAGGTTGAATTGTGACATGTCTAGGGGCGTGTTTGGTATTTTTGGGGCCCCTGGCAGAGCTATGTCTGTGGCCTCACAGTACATCTTTGCACATCCAAATCACTACTACATCATATTTGGGCCTTATGATTTCAGGCACCGATGTTTGTTTTAAAATATGGCTTCCCAGCTGCTTATCCAGTCAGATCAGATTTTGGTCACACGAATGGACAATATGGGTGCTATGTTTCACATATAATTCATCTTACAAATCATGTTGTGTTTAAGTGATACAATAATGTTAATCAAAGCCAGTATCTATCTAGCTAGCTGACTCGTTTTTTGTATTGGCTTAGTAAATTACAGCTAATCACCTACCTTCTGGAATTTTCAAGACGATCAGCATTAGCTAGTTTATTGCACACATGCTATTTTAGTCCCACAGTTGTTCAACTAATGTGATAACGTTGTTTATTAAAGAGGAAAACTGTTTACAGCGAATACATTACAGTCTATTTACAGTTATTTTATTTATTTATTTTTTTAAAAGAAAAGATTTTTCTGAATAAGTTCTGTCAGTATAATAAGGGGCCATAAGCTGAAGGCAAAGGTAAATGGTTATGACAATGTTTTTTTTACACAGATCATTCATGGAACAGCTTTTCAATTGATGTCTAATAGAGTGTCTGACAATCCTGGACATTCATATTTTTGGCATCCAAACAACTTCCTCCTTTCTGCATTAGGGTAGTCGTGGTTTTTATTTTCCTAGTCATAAATAAGGAAAGCTCTGCATGCCTTTTTTATCCCTGCTCACCACTAGAGGTCTGTAAAAATGTGTCAGGCAACAAAAAAACATCCAAATTTGTTCATGGATTTTCAAGACGGGAATTGATAAAAAAATATTTGTATAAATAAATTGTAGATACAGTACATCATTTTCAGAAAATACTGAATCTTACATTTATAATGTTAGGTACATCCAACTTTCTTCTTATTTATATATTAAAGATAAAATATATTTATATTACATTTATCAGTTATGACATTCTCAATTATCTGTTGCCCGTTTGCATGTCTACTGTCCTGGAAGCTTGAATATTACTCAACTCTTGCACAATTTGACTTGGAGGTCCATGTTGTAACATAGATTATAGTCCTACAAAACTATGATTTGAATGAACAAACCTGGAAGTTCCTGTGTGGTACCCATGCTGGTACGCGAATACATTTTATGTGAAGCCGTCCTTATGGCATTTTAAATCAGCAATTTCAGAAATGCACTACTTAAATTGTAGCCACTGAGGCACAGTTCAGTATTTCACTTGTTCTCCTGAGGATCCCCTTCTGTTCAGCCAGAGAGGGAATAAAATATTCCTCATTTCAGTCTATGCTGGTTGTGACTCCCCAGGGCAGGAAGCAAAGATAAACATATAAAGGAAGTGGGAAGTCCATCAACTGGAACATTTGGTTACATAACAGGCTAGTGGCTTCATGCTGGGGGTGAGGGTCACTGCCTGTACAGTGCAGTAATTTACAATGCACGTGTTTGTGCTAATGAGAAAAGCCCGGCAGCCGTGAAACTCTGGTTGTCAGATAGTACAATGCAACCCTCAGAGACCCTGGGAAGCTCCAGCCATATCAGCTCTCTCCCTGGTGCTGGCCCCTGGTGCGTTTATAATTGGCACCATTCAAAGGTATGCCTGGCATTCTTACCTGTACCTTTTTCCTGACGCAGATTTATTGCGAGACAAGGGAGAAACTGTAATCTTTTGCTCTGGCTTTGTAGTAACGGATCTCCATCATCCCACACCAGCAGGAATGTGTTTCACCTTCCCAGTGTTGTGCCTGGGGAAGAAATGTAGGCAGTGCTACAGGCCATGTGAGCCGCCAAACCACCGCCATTTTGTACTATGTGCCGCTGGACATCATCCCTAAAGAGCCCCCCCCCCACCCCCCTCAGTACAATGGCATTACATAAAAGCGCACATCTGAGAAGCATTGCATCCAGCGTGCCTCTTAATGTAAATGCACACATGGTTAGCACATGGTGTGCGTGTTCACTTTACTGCATGTATCACTGTGGCTCAGGAGCCCACTGGCAGACAGACCCTCTGGACACAACTGTTGAAAACCAAGTCCAAATTCATTTTTTTAGCTGTAGCGTACACTGCCCTGTACCGCACTCCGTCCTGTTTCACCGTACTGCATGACAATGAAAAAGCATAATAATAAAGAGATTTGTTTTGCATGTAAGCAATATCTATCACATTTTTTTTGCATCAATGCAGTAAAATGTTTCCCATATTATTTGTAGCCAAAAATGTGCGATTTTGCCACATTCAGTATTGATATTTATTTATACTTATATTCCAGTTGAAAACTCTGTGGAAATCCTTCCAGATTGAATACAGCTCAGAGGCCTTATGTTTGCACCTGAGAACAAGGATTTATTCCCCAATGAAGCACAGTGGCTTTTTATTAAAGTTCCCACTGCAAGCAGTTACCCTGTTTGAGAATCTGGGAACATTTCCATTGCTCTAAGTAGGTGAAAACTTTCCTTCAATACCTTTCATTTCAGATCAATCAACCGATTATAGCAAATAATTTGGCAAAATGGACAAAAAATGAACTAAAATGTATAGGGTATAAAAGGAGATATTTTCAGATCTTAGTTCTCTGAGAGAACAAATGTAGATTGCTTCTGTTGAAAAGGGGATGCGGACTGTTTTTCATCAGTGATACAGAAGAAAAGAAGCTGTTGTTTGGTTAGTACTGCCTGTCTCACTGATGTTATTGTAATTAACTGGTAATAAAAGCAGAAATTAGTCATTGAGTTATCATCAACTTGTTGATATCGAGCTATCTGAGTGACAGTTACTAGCAACATTAAAATTTATCTTCATATTTCTCTCAAAAATCATAAATTCTGCTGAGATCTTTTAAACTCAATAAGGTTTGATTCCCTATTAAAGAGAAAGAAAAACATCAGTTTGCTGTTCTTTTTACCTGGATGTTGTTTTGAGCAACAATAAAACTGCTTCTTTAAAACCAAAGTACTCTAGGTTCTATCTTCTCCAGCTGCTTGTCCATATGGCAAGGTTAAAGTGCACTCATATTTTACTTTGCAGGCATCTAGCAAACACAGAGACATCCTCATGAAATGCTTTACGAGGGCCAGTAAATGCAGAATTTGAGTGCTTATGTAACTATAGATTCCTGGAAGAGTCATTTATGTTGGACTTTATGTTGTAGGCTGCAGGCAGTTGACCAAAATTCACACATGAAGAGTAAATCCCATGTAATCCATCTGCCAACGTCCCTAAGATTTGGACAAACTTATAATTGGGAACTACAACATTTCCCTCCACACAAATGATAAAGAGTCATCTATACTCATTGATGTCTGAGGGGAGTGTAACAACATAATCCTATGGCTGGGTGCAATGCTGCATTCTGGCTTCTTGCCCATGATTAAACACATCAGATGTTCCCAAAGCAATGTACAGCTTTAGGTATTCAATAAAACAAATTTTCTATTACATCCATTGAGTGAAATTTGTATGAAAATTGTATTCTCCAGGGTGAGTGCTTTGTTGAAGTTTTGTCTCTGTTTGCATGTAAAGAATGCTGTTATGTAAACACTGTCTCCAGTCTTCCAGATAAATGGTTCTTAGACCAAGGGTCAGGATTCAGTGCAGTTTCTAAGCTGGTCGGGACTCAATCATAGCAAGAAACAATATGAATAGCAATCAGAGGAATAATTTGAACCCCTACTGTACACCAGCAACCTATATTACACTGATCTTAAAATTATTTTTTGCCTTTCCAAAACAACAAACAAATTAATTTCAGTATTTTTAAGGAATTTAAGGGGAAAAGGATGATCATAACATAACATTTGTAACATCATCTTGAAATAGTTCTGAAATGCTTGAACTCATTTTATGTACATTTATTATTTATTAGAGTACATATTTGTATGTGTTATCTAATTAGTTTGCTTATTTCATCTGTTATGAGTGACTGGAGTGCACAGATTTTTTTTTTTTACTGGGGTTCTGGGGTTACAAGTTTAAGGACCACTGACTCAGACTTATTGCCTTCTACGGCTGTCTGTTATTGTGCCTGTGTGTATTGAAGGCCTCACTGCCTGTTTTTGCATCCTTGCTGCATTCAGGATCCACTGGGATCCACCAAGCAGCTGTAAAACAAGCATGTAACCGTCCAGACCCACGGCGCAACTCACTTCCACAGACACATTTTAGCTGGCACCACCTGCCCATGCATCCCACAAAACGTCCCTCAAAGGTCGTCTGTGAGTGAGTGAGTGAGTGACCACAATTTGCCATGCATAGCCCACGGCGGCAGTTCCTGCGCGCCATGGGGAAAAAAAGGCCATTAGAAACGTGACCAAGGAAATCAGCAGGATGTTTTATTCTTTGCAAAACACTTTGCAATGCTGAACAAGCAGTGGAACTCCACACAGCTGTCAGAAGACCATTCGCTGTTTCACTGCTGGGTTTTACGAGTCACGTTTCTCAGCAGATGTGCTGGAGCACGGGAGCATTTTGCAGAATTGAGGCAACATAAAAATCTTTGGAGAAAAACATTCAGAAGAATTTTATTAGCAAACGCTTAGGGCCCCTGAAAGCTCAGGGGCACATAAGTTGAACTGTGCTCCTGGATGGTGTATCCAGGAGTAAATCTCATTATTTTGATCCAATCCAGACCTATGAACATGAATAGGGATTCCAAACAGGGAGAGAAAACAAAAGCTGAATAAAACTGTGGTTATGCACACATACGCTTTATCCAGTACTATTTTTTTTCTAAAAAAAAAATGTATTGTGTTTTTAAATAATTTTAACAAAAAAAATAACAAAAAGACACTTTAAAAAGGAATGCTAAAAAGGTAAGTCTTCATGAATTTGTCTGTGGACACAAAATCCTGTAGACCCTCTGGCAGGCTGTCTCAAAGGCTTGAGCCACAGAAACTGAACAGCCCTTCACTTCTCGTAGCCCCAACCCTGGGAACAGAGAGAAGGCCGGGCTGGAGGACCTAAGGGATCTGCCTGGCATAATGGTAACACCGGTTTATCCTATATCACACAACTGTAAAAAAAATAAATAATTCACCATGGAATTTTTGCAACAGTAGCCCATTATTTCATCAATAATGTCAGATCACATAAATTATTATCCCTTTTAAATAACAAAGAGCAAAAACTGAAAAGAAAGATTACCCTCATTGTGCACCAGTGAACCAGAGTACTAAAATTTATCTTGGAAAAAGGGGTGGAGCTGTTAATTATAAGGTTGCCAGCTGTCTTTTGGGGTCCTCTGGGGATAACAAGGAACAATGTCAAATTCAAACAAAAAGGCTTTATTACAAGTTTTTAGGTAGCAATTTCTACTGTGAATAAGATATACAATATATATTCCCTTTAAATCCCACAATACAGTGTGCAAAGCACAATTATAGTATTGGCCTTGCTTCTGCAAGTCTCTTTGTGGCCACTTTATTTGGTGCACCTATCTAGGACCAGGTAGGACCTCATTTTGCCTCCAGAAGGGGCCTGAATTCTTTGCATCATGAATTCAACAAGGTGCTGGAAACATTCCTTAGAGATTTTCATCCAAGCTGATTCAAAAGCAACATGCAGTTCTTGCAGATTTTTTTTGGCCACACATTAATGCTGCGAACCTCCTATTCCACCTTATCCCAAAGGTGCTCCATTAGATTGAGATCTGGGGATTGCGCAGGTCATAGGTGAAGTGAAGTCACTATGGAACTAGCTTGAGATGATGCATGCTTCGTGACATGGTACGTTACCCAACTGGAAGTATCCATTTGAAAAGGGTAGACTGTGGCCATAAAAAGATGTACATGGTCATGCTGTGGCATTCAAAAGATGTTCAATTGGTATTAAGGGTCTAATGTGTACCAGGAAACATTTCCCACACTGTTGCACTGTTGGCACAAGGCAGGATGGATCCATGGATCTACACTGTTTACATCAAATTCTGACCCTATCATCTGTACGTCGCAGCAGAAATTGAGATTTGTCAGGCAACATTTAACCAATATTTAATCACCCAGGTTTGGTGATCAAGTAACCACTGTAGCCTCATATTTCTGTTCTTAGGTAATAGGAGTGGAACCTGGTGTGGTCTTCTGCAAAGTTCAACGTGTTTTGCATTCAGAGATGCCCTTCTGCACACAACTCTTGTAAACAGCTTTTATCTGAGCATTTGTGGCCTTTCTGTTCGCTTGAACAAGTCTGCCTATTCAACTCTGACCTCTCTCATGAACAAGGTTTTTTCACCCATAGAACTGTCATTCACTGGATGTTTTACCACTCTCTGTAACCTCTGGAGCAGTGGTAACCAACCCTGTTCCTGGAGATCTACCATTCTGTATGTTTTCATTCCAACCCTAACAAACGCTCCTCATTCAACAGCTAGAGATCACATTGAGCTGCTGATTAGTAGAATCAGACCTGCCAAATTAGGGTTGAAATTAAAACCTACAGGGTGATAGACCTCCAGGAACAGAGTTGGTTACCATTGCACTAGAGACTGCAGTGCATGAAAATCCCAGGAGGGTAGTTGTTTCTGAGATGCTTTGGCATCAACAATCATACAAAGGTCGAAGTTACTAAGATCAAACGTCTTGTCCATTCTCATGTTTGGTCAAAGAACAACTGAACCTCTTCAGCATGTCTGCATGCTTTATATATTGGGTTGCAGCCATAAGATTCGTCGTTTGGAGAAGCAGGATATTTGCGTTAACAAGCAGGTACACCTAATAAAGTGGCCACAGAGTGTATATGCACACACAAGAGTGTAACAGAAATGCTGAAAATATGCTAAATGTATAAGATAAGAAACCCATGCATATAAAATAATTGCATAAAAGAAAACAGGCAAATATCGTCTTCAGATATAAACTTTATAAACAAATCTCCCACAGCTCCCTTCTGACACGACCGCAGCATTTTGATCATGAACGAGTCTGACTACTCTTCGCACCTTGGTTCAGACCCATTTTTAGAACATTAATGGCACCCTTCTCTCTCTTCCCCTTCAGTAATTGCTTGGCTTGATTAATCATTTATTGATATGATGCATTTGTTTAAGCACATCTTGGATTTTGTTGTGGCAACACAGCACAACAGCACCCAGACTGAATGAGAGTGCTTTAAAAAATGAGCACTTGTGAAGGCCAACCTCAAATCAGCCGGAATTCCTGCTGCTCACATAGCTGGTGGCCACGGAGGTCAGTGTCATAACAATCATAAATATTCCCTGGCAGACTTCTGTGCACCACCTCTGTCATTTCTCTAGCCATGTACTCGCAGTTAGAAAGCCTTTAATAAATCTAATCCACCATCAAAAAATGAAAAAAGCATAACAGATTAATAAAAATGAATCATTAGTTTCAGGAAGTATTTTCTGTTTATGTAACCATACCTTTGTGAGGAATAAAGCAAGAGATGTGGCAGTCGTGGGAAGTCACACATAAGTCAGACCAGTTTGAGGTCACCGTCTACCCCATGACAAGCTAAATCACACAGGACTGGAGCCCGTCAAACGGAATGACCAGTGAGCACCTGTGGAACACATTTCTTTAGCTGAAGAGTGTTGGGCAGTTTGGGTAGTGTAGAGGTATAAACACTCGCCTACCACCTTAGAGACCCGGGGTTCAATCCCCGGCAGTGGTACTTCTGGCTTGGTCACAATTGGCAGTGTTTGTGGGTGGGAAGCCAGTGAGGGTATGAGTCCTGATTGTTGCATTAGCGATTCCTACTGGTTGGTCGGGGTGCCTGTTCAGCAGGGAGGGGATCTGGGGAGGATAGTGTGAACCTCTGCACGCGTTACGCTCTCCCAGTCAGAGCGTACACTCTTCGCTGTCAGGTGAAAAGAAGCGGCTGGCGACTCTACATGTATCGGAGGAGGCATGTGGTAGTCTACACCCTCCCCA
Source organism: Anguilla anguilla (assembly GCF_013347855.1). Taxonomy (NCBI): domain Eukaryota; kingdom Metazoa; phylum Chordata; class Actinopteri; order Anguilliformes; family Anguillidae; genus Anguilla; species Anguilla anguilla. The sequence goes on from NC_049209.1 coordinate 28,554,218, forward strand.
GACCAACAGAGGATAGCGCATCGACCAGGACCGTGACACAGGGAATTGGTATAACGACTAAATTGGGGAGAAAATGGGAGAAAAATGGCAAAAAAAGAAGTGTTAATCAACTGTGGTTCTTTTGACCTGTATTAGTATTGGATGATTGTCACTACTTTTACATTTCATACTTTTTTATTTCATCAATACGGTCTTCTAAATAAGGATGAAAATAGGAAGAAAAATGTATTTGTAGGGAGCTTTTCACTGTCAAAGGGCTTTGTAATCAATAAGAAAAAGTATCAAAGCAAATGAAAGTCAAAATCAAATAAAAACATAGGTGAACATATATAGAGCTACATAAATATCAGAAAGTTTTCCAGAATATATGAGTTTTAAGATCTTAAAGCTGTCATTTCATTGGGAAATCTACAGGTGGTCCAGCAGGGAATACCAGAGACAATGGACCAGAAAGGATGACCATCCATGGTATGGAGACAAGTTTGAGCAACAGACAGGAATCTGGAGTCTGAAGCTGCTTGACTTCATTCAGGGTTGCACAGATCCCTTCTGGAAGGCCCTTCACGTACCAGGGCCTGGTTTTAGTTAAAAGCAACCATTCTGGCTAATTTTTCTACAAGGCTGTATACATCAAAACAGGTTAATCCTTTATGTAAAGGAGTAAAAGGTTTGTCTGCTGCTGTAGTTCATTACTATCGGCAAAGTAGAGGAGCGATTAGCCTAATTAAATAAATAAGAGCAGAAGTAGTCATGAAATCCCAAAACAAATCAGATCATTTTGTGCACGCCTGACCTGAGTGAGGGTGGGTTCAGAGACTAGGTCTGGGTATCCAGGATTTGGTGCATTTAAAACCTCACAGGCCAAGAAAAAAATATAAAAAATCTATCTTGCACAGCCTGTGCAAGGATTCAAAGATGGGAATCATGTGAGCAGAATGGTTTTTTTTCAGGATCTTGGCACCACTCAGATGTGCACTGCAGTAAACCCTAGAGAACCCTAGAGAAGAATAAGGGATGGAAAACGTGATATGATGTTTTGTAGGTCTTATGCTAGAGTCAAAGTATTAGAGACTATTGAGGACCAATGGATTAGAAGCCCGTGTCTAAAGAGGCATATTTCCACAGTTTAATTAGCAATGTGTGAAGTGCCTGCTAACAGTGCTTCTGTTTTACTGCAGTTCCACTGGATATAATATACTTCTTAGTCTTATCTCTTCCAGGAATTAACCTAGGTCTTGTGTAAGTAATATATAATTCATATATAACAGTCATCTGTATTAGTGGAACAGAATTTCATATTGATTAACAGCTGAAGGGGAGTAAAAAAAAATATTCTAATAATAAAAAAGATTAGTATATAGCCTTATATCAGTATAAGGGATTCCACATGTTACAAAGGTTACCCGAGATCTGGTCTCTTCAAAGGTAGCATAGTGCTTTCAATTTGATATGTAGGAGAAGAATCATTTAAGACATCCCCACCGAGAGCTGCATGTTCTCATAGGCGAGGTGAAAGGCTTGAGTGATCTATGGGGTTAAAAACAGCTCTAATGTCGAAAATGAATAGGACACAAGGGCACACAGCGGCCATTCATATGTCAATTGCAACCTTTACCAGAGACACCTCAGTGCTGTGCATGGGGTACACGGGGGTACTCAGCTCCAGCCCTGGAAAACCAGTGTATACACTGTATACACAGTAAAAGAAAAATTCACGTGGATACATGTGCAGTCTGCAGCTGTATACATTTATTATATAATTATAATGTAATTTTCTAGAAATAGAACCACTTCTCTTCTAATGTACAATGATGAACCTGAAAATTAAGAGCACAAAAGTGAAGGCAAAGGGCAAAAAAAAAGAAAAAAATCCCCCTTTCCCCCTTTCCCCCTTTCCCCCTTTCACATTCATTTTCTCCTGAGAATCCAGCACCAGGTTGATTTCCCTATGATGGACATATTTCCTGTCCAGTGCCCACATACATGGATGCCTAACAACATCAGGCAAAGGGACTGCCGATGAAAACTAGCCTTTTGGCTAACTCAGGTACATTTACATTTGTTTAAAATGTTGATTATTGTACATTGTCCCTTTTCAAATAAAGAAAGAAAGAAATAAATGCTACCTGCCTGCTACAGATATTAGGGTAAGTGTACTACCCATCTACCCAGGCAGCACCCAAATTACTTTGGAAAGCCCATTTGATTGGAAAGACTTTATTAAGTAAAGTAATGTATTAAAAGGAGCAGAGGTCATCTGTGGAGCTTGAGGCACATGTGGCATTGATTGGCTGTGCTATTCCCAGTTTCAACAACCAGAATGACTGACACAGCTATTATTTCAGAGCACGTCGTTTTTGCGGTTTCAAGTAATTTATCATTCCTTCACTGAGTCTTCAAGATTCTCAAATCAATGTGTCTACAGTAAGGGAACTCTCGACGAAAACAAGAGGCGTCTGTGGAACGTTATTTTAGATCTCTCAACTCTTACATTCTTGCGGAGCACCTGATACCGATAACATGATGAATGAGTTCCCAGCTCCCATCCAATGATATTTCATGCCTCCTATATTTAGATATATGGAGGCTCTACCAAACACACTTTACCAGTGACAAGCAAACATGATAGCAGGCCCTTCATATTTCTGACGTGTTTGAAATAATCTTCAGCAACAAAGGGGTTGTTTAAATGTGATGATTCAGTACATATCAAAGAAACTGATTTCACAGCTTAAACATTATCTATCATTTAAATCACTGTCATTTTTTCAACTCAATTTTTTTTTTTAAACTAACTTTTGGGGGAACATTGAAGAGGTTCATATTCTAATGAATCGCACTGATGACGTAAGTTTTCTATTAGTTTCCTTACTCATACTCCTGCAGTGCAGTTCATCTAGAAAATACGAAAATACTTTTCCTTCTGATTATCAGGTTTATTCAAAATTATTATATTAGCAATACATCCATGAAATCATCTGAAATGACCTGCCATAGCCTTCCAGCTTTACAACATTGCAAACACTGAGGCAGTTAGCCGGACATGCACATACTTCCTCTACAAAATCAGGAGAATGCAACCATTCTTCACTACCGATTCAACCATGCTTTTGGTTCAGGCTCTGGTCCTCTCCCACCTTGACTACTGCAATGCTCTCTGCACTAGCCTCCCTGGCTCTGCTATCAGGGCTCTGTCATCAGGACCCTGCAGCCCATCCTGAATGCTCCTGCTCCTGCTCGCCTGGTTTACAACTTCAGAGCTGTAAACCAAAATCACTCTCACACCATCCTCCCCTCCTCACTGCCCTCCACCGGCTACCCCTCATGCTCGCATCAAATTTAAAACCTTGGTGCTTGACTACCAGGGGGACTGACCCTTCATACCTTAAGAAGACCATCAGACCGTAAACACCGGCCAGACCACTCTGTTCTGCAACCTTGAGCCTGGATCCTCCCCCTCTCCATGTCCATACTTTTCGGTCACATTTGCTGTCTGCTCTGGCCCCTTAGTGTGATGGAATGAGCTTCCCACAGCACTCAGAACAGCAGAAATGTTGGCCATCTTCCAAAGCTGATCAAAGACCTGCCTCTTAAGCCTGCACCCCTTCATTCTGGGTCTTCCTGCACAAACTGAAAACCACTTCAGACTGTACCTTAACTCCTCCACCCCTCTCTAGCACTTTTATCTAGTCCTAACACCTGATTAGATGTAATGACCTTTTTGTTTTCTGAGCCTGCAGTTCTTTGCTACTGTTCATATAATAAAGATTAATATTCAATTTTATTCAATGTTTGTACATTCTAGGTTGATGTTCAACAGGGTAGTTGACACGCTGTCAATCAAGTTTGCACTTATTGCACTTGGGCAATAACTGCTCTTCTACCCCTGCATTGTATTTATCTCAACACAAGAGTGTCTGCTAACTACCAGTGAAGTACTGTATTTCCTATAATTTCACTCATAACTATTAATAATACTCGATTGTATTTACAAAGCACTTTTTCTCATTTTAGTCTTTACATTAATGAATCATCATCAACAACAACAACAAAAACAACTACAATCTCCCAAAGGAAGGCTTTGAAATTGTATCATTACGTTACTGAGCATATTTAGGCTTTTATGAGAGCTGTCCATCCTAGGAAATGAATATACTGTTTGTATAATTATAACATTACATTTTGTGTTCACTGAAAGCTGTGCACTGCAAACTGTTTTATCAAAGTCCTCATTATTTCACACAGCTACATTTTCCAGTGACCATAGTGCAATTAGTAAAGCAGTTGCCTGGGTGAGCTGGATAAAGATCAGAGATAAGCCTGGTTTAATTGGCAGTCATTTGCGCACAAAATTGCATAAATTTACGGTGGGTGGCATTAACTTATCTTGTCTTAAAACGTACCAAAGGACTGTGAAACTAATAAAATATGACATAAACGCCATTTTAATTTAATGCTGATTAATTTTTCCTTCTCAAGATAGATGCTATCCTAGAACAGATGGACTCCTCTTTCCTGCAGTAAATAAGACATCTTCTTATGTTACTAATCTCAAAATCTGCTGTACAGAAGAAAGGTAAGGATATTGTTTCCATATATATTGTCATCTTTGCAAGTATTACACTTCATCTGTTTCTTATTGTAAAAATGTCCCTGCAATGTGTTGTCCATAAATAGAGAGATTTGCTGTTAACTTTGTTTTATCTTTCTATAGCTGGGTAAGTCAAACTGAACTCTCTTTTGGGGTGTTGACCAGGGGAACAAAGGGAATGCAGGGTAGGGAATGCAAAATATTTTATAGTCAACAAGATGTAGGGGATGATGAGGCATCCATATGTGGTGGACCAGTTCTGTGGGATTTGAGCGGCACACCTGGGTTAAAACCCCCGCCATTTTGAAACGTGCCATGGGCCTTTGAATGACCACAGTGAGCCACGGCCTCCGGTTGAGTGAGCCAAATCTCAGCCAAAGAAAGGCTCCTTATAGAGTATACTGTCCAATTATTGTGCTAGGATGTTAGATTTTTACTTTTGGCCCAGAGGGAAGACTGCCTCCTTCTGGTTGAGCAGCACCTCTTCCCGTACAAAGTTTTTTAGTACAAGAAGTCTCCCATCCAGCCGTTTACCAAGCCAACCTATGCTTAGCGGTTTGACGTAAAGAGTACAGGGCAGTATAGCTGCTGGTTAAACAGTATTTGAAATTCTATTGTCCACAGAGAAAATCCACAATGCTAATGTATTATTTTGAAATGACTGTGACAATTTTGCTTTTTACTCTGCTATCAAATTTTGAATGTTTTTCACCAGGTCAACCTGCCTCCATGAATGCCTGGAAAATATGCATAACAGTTGAGTAATCTGTGTTAGTTTGCCATGAAAGAAAGCAACTTTTTCCGACATGGAGCTTTGAGTCAGCCAAGCTTTCTACTTTAATGAAATGAACTTCAGCGTAAGGTGATAACAGGAATTGCATTCAAGATACCAGTACATGACATGACATGACAACTTCTGTAAACAGTTCTGTTCTGAAATAAAACTCTAATTTTACTACTCTCCTACTGTACATGTTCCTTTTGTGGGAAGTAGTGGGTAAATGTAATTAAAAACGCACCTGTTGTTTGTGGTTATTCAGCCTGTGAGATCAAGTGAAATTTTGATCTCACATCATTCAGTACTCACATTCTCACTGTCGCTAAAAACCAAATGAGCTTCCTTTGCCCAGAAACAGTCCAGTGACACTACAGCAGGTGGCTGTTGTTAGCTGAGTGTGGGTCTGGACCTTGGTCCTGGTATCCAAGTGAAACAACTTCAGCTCAAATCCCGTTAAGCACATTTTCACTGGGATGCGTTCTGTGGATAAATGGATGAACTGTAGTGAGTTTTGTTGAGTGTAAACATTCAAGAGAAACATAGACTTGAAAACGGAGGAAAACCACCGACAGTGGTTTCAGTTCCTGAAATGAGGGATTTGGATCAAATGCTGTCTTAAAGGGCAGCTTTTTCAGTAAGAATCATTGTGAACATGTCTCACAACATTTTCAATTTTACATAAACCCATAATTCAAAAGACACCACCAAAGGAACACTGTCCAATTGGACAGGCCTTCAAAAGTTTTGAAAATCAAATGTTTCTGTGAACTGGTTTATTCTTTAGCGGCTTGAATAATAGTTTATTGGGGAGATAGGGACATCTGGTGGAAGCATAACTTGGCTCTATTTCAGAACAAGTAAAACTGCTTTTTCACAGAACCCTGCAGTAGCTGTGTCTGAAGGGTTGTAGACCTGTCAAGAGAAGCCCCTCATATGGAGAGAAAATATATACACAGCAATAATATTTTAAATGCTAATTTAATTGTTCCATTGTAAATTGGCATTTGATTTAAGGACTTGGCAGGGCCATAATTCAATTCACAGTCAACACCAATAAGACTATAAATTGCAAGCATATCTTTGTTTTTGACTTTGTAATTTGACACCGCGTGCAAAAATATAAACGGGAGATAGTTTCTTTTCTATTATGCAACAGAAGGCCAAGCTGTAGGGTACAACACTAAATCAAATTATGTCAAAACAGACTGACTAATAAAATAATTTATTGGAATTGGGGAGAAAAACGTTTTTACCTGGAATTGCGTTTCTCCTCCCTCCAAAACTGTGCATTGATCTTACAGCATAAATTAAAGGCTTATGCAAGTCTCATCTCAAAAAACAAATCACACCACTGACAGCTACTACAAATCCAGAAAAAAAATTTTTCTGTAAAGTACAGGTTAACTCTTTCCAGATATATACCATACAAACTGAGTGCAGTCTAATTGTTACTCTTTTGGTTTATCAGCTTCTACAATACATAAATGTCAATATTAACAAATAAAACCAAGATAAACTATTGCTAAAGCAACTATTTACAGGCAGGACATTATCTGTTATGTCTCCTGGGAGACATAACAGATAATACCTTACAGAAGTCTTTTCAGTGAACTTGGTCTGGATATTAATCACTTTTCTAAGAACAAGTTGTTAGAACAGAAGTGCAATGACTTGGAATAATGAGCTTGCTCCGGACGTAGGCATGTTAATTACGCTGTTTTCAGGTCACCCAAATATATTTCCCACAAACCAGCGAGCCACTAGGTGAGTGGTGTCAATCCATTTTGTGATTTAATGGCAACTTTGTCCAAGAACTAATTTACAAGAGCTTGTTTGAATTGGCATTGTTGATAAGGTAGCAAGCTACAGTTGCTATAGACTACTCAGGTGCTCTTGGTAAACATGATTTACTGTGGTCCAGTATAGCAGCAAACCATCACAGCTGTTCAAAAACATTCAGCCTGAAAAACTAGTCAGAACAATATGCAATTTTATAGGCCTAAAAATTATTAGCATTATTTCAGTCAGTGGTTACACAGAGTGGCTACCATAAATGCAACAAAAGTTGGGGCAATTTGTTGTAATGATAAAACAAATAACTATTTTAATGCCAACACAGTTTGAAATGGCTACATTATTGCCTGCCAAAAACAAGTTTGCAGAACATTTGTTGAAAATGGATTGCACATCCCATGGCATTGTAGAATTCATGGACATCCCCTCTTTAATTTACCTGTGCAAGTCTATTGGAAGGTGATATATCAGTATGAACAAACACATAAATACTGCACCATATTTCCTATTCTCAGAAATAAGAACTTGTCTGTTTGCCAGCCCTTGAACTGCAGAATGCACTCATTTTCCAAATGAGAGGATTATGGGAATACCAAATGTTCCTCTGCTCCCTTGAAACAGATGTTTATTGCCCTCTAGTGTTCAGTATAAGAAAGTGGTCTGCGCAATTGCCCTCCTATGCAGTGATGAAACACAAATAAAACATAAAACTGATGGGTGTTGAGCAGAAGATGAACCTAGCGTTACACTATATTTGAAATAAAAAAAATCATTTTCAGGGCCCCTCAATCCACCCTAACACATAATCAGGTGTAAAAAAAAAAATTTAAGAGCCTGTTTCTTTGCTCTTCATTTATTGTATTTTAACACTCACTTGGGCATTTTGTTCTAGTTTGAGTAACATTGTCTGCACTTCTTGCACTTACATCTCTTCAAACTATATTTTCCCCCTCTAGGAAATTACTACACATCAGGCCCTGACCACTGCATTTTTGTTTGCATTCGTAATTCACTTTGGATAATGTCTGCCAAACGATTGCAGTCGCAGTCTTTCCCAGAGCTGCAAGCTGGTTTCCGTTTCAAACTTATCTTAATTTTCAAAAAGCTGCATTCACCACCGCAGGATCACTCCTGAGACCCATGTGCAGTCTGCAGATGCTGCTTGTGACCTTAGCCAAGTTGTATCAAATGAATGGCCAGGCCAAGTAAGAGCAGAACTCGTCATAAAACCCAGAAAAGGATAGGCCATCAAGTACCCTTGGTCTATCCCTACAACTACTGAGCCCGTTTCAGTAATAAACTAAACTCCTCAAAAAAAGTTTGGAAATTTGTGTTTGGTCGATCATATCTGTCGTTAGTGTTATTAGGCATTCCATTAGGCATCCTCAACCCAACTGAACACTTGTGGGATCAGCTCGGGCGTGCTATACGTGCTAGAGTGACCAACGCAACCACGTTGGCCGACCTGCGACGAATCCTGGTTGAGGAATGGAATGCCATCCCACGCGTGACCAGGTTGGTGACCAGCATGAGGTGCCAGGCTGTTGTGGCTGCGTATGGTTCTTCCACCCGCTACTGACTGTTTGTTCAATGAATAAAGCGCAAAATTACCAATGTCTGGTTTGTTCCTTGTTACTGAGAGTTCAATCATCCAACCCCACAAACAACTCAAAACAGTCAGGAGACTCTACCAACAGAAGAATACACTGGTTGACACTGGCATGGAAATTTGCCACATGTCACTTAGGACCCTACCTACATAATCAGCTATGCTGCTCATCCCACAAATGCATGATCCTTACAAATGGGACATTGTAAGGGGAAATGAACAGGCTTTCCAATGATATAACATACATGCTGATAAGTGACAACAGACAGACCAGACACAAATTTCCAAACTTTTTAGACAGACAATACAGCCTATGGAAGGCAATTTTACTCCATCCCTTCCCACCCACCCCAATACTGCTTCTGAGTACCTATATAAATACACTTCCAGACTGGAAGTGTATTCATTTAATATTAAGATTTGCTTAAAGGCAATCTGATTTGAGATGCATGCACATATGGCCTGGCAAGAGAAACCAAGCACTGCGTGTTACTGACTCAGAGGTCCAAAAACAAGGACTACAAATACAGCCCAAGGACTACAAATAGATTCCAAAATCATTTGTGAGATTAATGAGAATCCTATTAAAATCTACATTACTTGCTTTGCTGCAGTAATTCTAATCTATTTGGAAGTAACCACTCACCATCTTCAGTAAATTTAAGCACTGAAGCTTTGGACAAAAAGGTTTATTTAGGTTGATACATGTGCGATCATCATTACTCAAGAGAAGAACACAGCAAGGAGATTACCAAACACTTGAAATGAGTGCTACAACTCAGGAGTATAACTAGCAACAGTCAGAGTAATGCACCTCTTTGGCAACTGCCACATACTGGTAATGGACTGTACCAATTTAATGCACACATTACAAATAATGAATTACAGCAAATACTAAAAGCTACTCCGTCGTATTCTGGTTGTCACTTGGTTTGTTTCATTATACCATCTCCGTTCCCAATCATCCATACAGAGGAGTGTCCCTGGGGCCCTGGAGAGAAGGGGGGGGGGGGGGGAGAAAAGAAAGACATTGAAGAAACTTCCCAAAATGCCTGAGCTAGCAGTCAGTGCACACGTGTAGATCAGAGGGGTACCACTCAGTCACATAACATCAGACTGGGGCGGTAATCGCATCTCATCACCTTCACACCAGAACAGAATTCCCAAAATTTCCCCCAGATACCAATAATCCAAACTGCACAAATCTTTTCACCCAGCAGTATTAAGCTTTTACTTGATGTTCAGAGGCATGACTAAACATTTCATGTAGGCCAATACAGCAGTTGCATTTACGCATTAGTCCGTTTAAAAATATTTAAATTAAAGCACTGCATATTTCTTGATAGATTACATGCTAAAAAAATACATATTTACAATGACTGACATTACTTAATTCCACAAAATGCATTTACAATAGCAGCTTGATAGCTCTTACCATCAAGTCATTTCCCCTCCTACATGACCAACACTGGATGTCAGACAATGAATGTGGACTGGCCAGTACCCTTCAAGGATATCTAGGGAAATGGAAAGCCATAAGTAAAGCAGCACACAAGCCTGCACTATTACAGGGTCAGATTAGAGGTTCAGATTTTCAATTAACATCACCAAATTCAGGCATATGCTTGTCTTTTGAAAATTCATCATTTATCCTCAGAGCAGACTGCCGTTAAACGACAAGCCTTTGCTGGAGTTCTTACCCGGAATTTGAAAGCAAGGTTTCCACAGTCAATCCAATGTTAGCTGCGATTCAACCATTTTGCTCAATGGTTCAACCCAGCTTCCACAGCACTCTGAGGATCATTCCACACTGCACATGTACTCCTGCAGATTAAAAAGACACTTGTAAATTCAGTAGTAAAGTCAAATTCAGCATATCACTGCCACCCAGGTTAGTGATATGACCAGTCAGTCATAGGGAATCAGACTGGGGTGGTAATGGGCATCTTCATGCCATAAAAAGCAGGGGCCTCATTTCAAGCTAAGCCAACAATCTTTACTGCATATGTCATCGGCACAACTCCATTCCCTGCAGGCCGGCATGTGCTGGCTTTGCGCAACTTACTCATTCAAAATGATTCACTCCTATTGACTACAGTAAAACATTCACCAAGGAAAAGTTTGTCCATTAGAATCTGGATCTTTTTTTCCCCCTCTAGAAATGTAGATTCTCACCATTGCTACACCATCACCATTTTCAGTCCAGACAACGGTTCCTGTGAATAGGATTATAGTCAGACAGTGAACGTCACCATGCCACAATTCTACTAGCTACGGCACTCTGCAACAGTCAGAATAAAATAAACTCATCAAGTGTTCAGACGAACGAGATTCCAATAGATAGATCATCATGTGCAGAGGACTAATGCCACAGGGAGCAGTCTGGTATACCCAAGGCTCTTCCAGCCATATCTGCACAAGGGTCCACACCTCTGGTCCTGAAAAGGCATACGGTCTGCCATTTTTCAGAGCCAGTGCTGTAGAGCCGTGGTACTTTCTGGCAGTTTAAGATCTTGGCTTACCATGAACGTGACTGCCTCCCGATCGCTCGGACACCTGTGAAGAACGGCATGAGTCAGCACAGCTTGACATCGGATAATTACCCAGAGCACGATCTGGAGTTGTGTACAGTCGCTCAGTTGTTCATCTCTTTTCACATTGGTTCAAAGTGAGCTAGATATTTTAATCATTGGGACTGTACAAATAATGACAGGCTATGGATGACAGAAGTAGTGGGTGGTTGTTAATCTTACCTCTGAGCCACATGGTCTTCAACACACCCCTGCAATTCATTTAGGGGGTGCAGGAGTAAGTCTGAAAAATAAGAGGGACCATTAATGTTAGTGTATTCAGGCTGCAAGTACCTTTATTTTTTTTTAAATGCCAAAAAATGTAATTTTACAAAGTACACGTGTAGATCAGAGGGGTACCACTCAGTCACCTGAAATCAGACTGGGGCGGTAATCGCATCTCATCACCTCTAGACACTGAACAGAATTGTAAAATGCAAAAAAAAAAAAAAATCTAATTGATGCAGTACTACAGTCTCTGAAAAGTTCTGTAAGCATACATTCTGAAGGTACACTAGATGGGAATTTTTGATTTAGGAGTACCTTTCACAGCAGAATACCAATTAAAATTCATACTGGGAGGCTAGAGGAGCATAAGGAAGGCACCTAATGCCTAAAGCACATCTTTAAAACCCACGGTTGTTGAAACAAAAAGTTTAGCAGGATTCAATCTTGGGTGTACTTACTTGCGTTGCCCTTTCCAATCAGCATGGTCACCTGCCTGAATGGAAAAGAAAAATAATATAACGCATGGCGGTATGGGTGGACTAGCTTGGGAGAGCACAAATGTTCAACTACTTCTATACGGTCCTTTAAAATTAGTTTTATTGCGATGAACGGCAGTTTCTCGTCAGAGAAAATAGTTTGCAATCACAGAAATTCAGTACAGGTCTGTGAAAGTTATCATCACTGAGAAACGTTCATTAACACCCCGTGGACGCTGCATGACCATGCGCTGGCTATTCCGCTCAACTTAATTATCACCTTCATATTGAGCACTCAAAACAAAAATACTGACAAAATATAACCTAGCAAAAGTATTAAGATGGTTTTAGCAAGAAAAGGGACAACGGGAAAAGGTAATATCACCGGATGGGTATAGATTGAGAACTTTCATGCACGCACGAGTAATATGTAGCTGCTACCAAGTAGTACGTTATATTTTCCCACGCGTCTCTATTAAACGAATGTTAGCAATAATAACATGAATTATACAAGGAAGAGGAAAATGAAGGTTTATCACATAACATGTACAATCAAATGTAGGTGGGGAGAAAAACAAGAGTATTAGCGCATGTTAACACACACTTACCTAACGCAGAGTTCGGCACAAAATGAATGACTAGCTCAAGAAAATCGCTTTTATTTGCTTGCGCTACTTACCCCGGAAGTGTTCTCTTTGAAAGGGACAAGGAGGCTGGACCTGCTTGGGCTGGACCAATCAGAGGAAGAGCCAGTGCGAGAGCGCCAACAAGGTAGATTTTCTGACCGGTGTCTGCAAGAACGAAACAAAAATTATGAAGAGGAATTTCATTTTGAACGGAAATCAGATTTTTACCCCAACCTTGTCACACGTTTTCTTATTTTTACTTTCAGATTAAACTTTCAGGATTATTTTTTAAATAATTTGTTAGTAATGGCAAGGTCGTCAAGAACATACTCTACTGAAATTGGAGGTGTGCCAGTAGTCTTTATTTAATTACATTTTTTACACGACACTAGCTCCGCTCTGCACTGCGCTTCTGTCTACATACTGTATTGATGTGTTAATGAGCATCGATCAAAATCAGACTGTAGATCAAAACACAAGTGGGTTGTATCTACTGAACTTGTATACGATCCACCTTTCAACCGCAAAGTGCTGCATTTTAATTCTCTGCATTATTTGCGGAAATAAAAAAGTGAAACAGGAAAGGCTATCCAACGATAATTGGCTTTATTGCTAGCAATGAAGATGGATATTACCCGATTATTCTTTTTTTCTTAAAGTATGTATAATTATGAATACATGTTATAAAATGTGTTTTAAAATTTTTGTTTAAAAGCTATACAATGTATCTGCTCATGTATGTGTAGGCTCCGGAAACAACTGTACAAACGGCTTTGGAGTTACTTGAACTGTATTTTCCTGCTTTAAACCACAAACACCCGAATTCTCTGATACCTTTGTAAAGCTCAGAACCTCTTTCTAAAATACCCTTCATTACACACAAAATCTGAAATATAATCCAAAAGAACACTTAAATTTCCCTCAAGTATGATGACCCTCTGCTTTAATTCACACTCACCCCATTCTCACAGAATACATGCTGATTTTCTCTTAATGTGACAAAAGATGTCACAATTGATTATAAGAATGCAGGAATTTTAGGGGATCCTATTCAAGACAGTAAGCCAGTTAGAAGTTAAACAAGTTTCCTTTTATTTGTAACATACAAATAAAACACCTACAAGGCAGACATATTTCTGGTTCCCTTCATTTTTACATGAAATCTAATAAGCACATGACTGTAAGAATCTTAAACATTTCTCACTGTAAATGTTTCGTTTTTGCAGTCAATTGTTCACGTACAAAGGCAAATCAGATAAGAAATATTTTTTTTCTATACTGTACACACCAAAAACTGAGTAGGCAGTAAGAAAAAGAAAAAAAGGGGAAACAAGGGACAAAGGTTCACAAAATAAGAAATAGTTTGCATGATTATAAAAATATAAAATGAAAAAAAATGTAACAGGCCCTTTTCTAAACTTAGTATAGTATAGTCCTCTCTCTCATGATACCCTATCTCCTACCTTCACTGAATCGCCCCTTTCCCTTACTTACGAACCCCCAAACTCTGCTTTCCACAACACCCCCTTTCCAAACCAACCTTTTTAAAACATACATCATGCATTTTCATAACCTGAGAGATGAATCCTGCGTTGCTGAGATTTTAAGTTGCAAAGAATTCCAAACAAAAAATACAAAAGATATCACACCCAACATTCATTATTCCACATACTTATCAGGCAATTGACTTCACATCTGTCTTTTTGCTGGCTAGTTATTCTGAAAGAACAGTAAAAAATAGGCACAGGAATAAGCTTTAATTCCTGACATAAGTTCTGGCTGTAGTTTTCTATAAGCAATAAAAAAGTTTGTTGTGAAAAATGTTCTGAAAATCCAATGGGCTTCTTCTTACTATAGTAAGAGAACATTGCCTCTCTTTAAATCAAATGCCAATCCTCTGTCTCCTGTTGTAATGCATAAAACTGGCAACTACAGCACATTTAAAAGAAAATGGGAATAAAATTTCCACATTTAATAGGATCAATGGTCATTCTTTGGGGAGTGTAAAATTTGTACATGTATTACAGGGGGTGTAAGAGGTTTCTATGGGAACACATTTATTATAGACATTGGGAGAGTTTATAAAGGAAAAAAAAGGTTGTGGTTTGGTCTGAGGCGGGGTTGTTTCTATTTGGGAAATAAGGCACCCCCTGCCCCCTCACTCAATGGCAGCACCCCCCGCAGTGCCCTCCAGTGTGCCCATGACCTGCGGCCTCCCCGAATTTTGTCCGCCGACTCAAAATCTCGTAAGTGCAGTCGTCCCCACAGCAGCCGGACATACTGGGTGAGGTGTCATCAATCTCGAACCTGAGGTAGAGAGATGGGGTGAGGAAGCCGTATTTAATCACCTCATTGATTTGCACACAAGGTCATCCATAAGAGCCAGATGGGAAGAGACTCAGAGAATGTCATGAAGAAAGAGAAGAGAAAGGGCCAGTGATGTAAAATGAAATTTAAAAAAGGAAGAGATGTGGTGAACTGTGCTAAGACTCACTGTAAGGCTTCTCTGAAGAACTGGTATGCACCGAGGTTGTGTTTGAAGACCGTCAGCGTCACCTTCCTCATCTGTGTGCTGGAGGGAGACACAACGGAGAACGGCTCAGTCCCTCTGAGAATCTGCATGTCACCGTGTGAACTGTGTTCCATTTGCTGGTATAGGCATTTACATTGCATTACTTTACAATCACTTTATGTCGTTCTTATCCAGTTGAGTTGGGTCGCTGATGATGGGAGTCCCTTCAGCTGGAGGCCATACCTGTTGGCGATCAGCTGCAGTATCTGGATTAGGAACTTTCCAAGGCCTTTCCTCCGCACTCGGCTCTCCAACTGAACCTCATAACTGAAACACAGAGTTGCAGCTCAACCACACGATCAAGGCTCACGGCAGAATTTACATACTACTGCTCTACACCTCCATTATGTCACCTCATTGGTTCAGCATTCTTTGTCTCTGATAGCTCAAGCGTTCTCAATTGTTTGAGCTACCAAAGGATAAAGGATAGCTACCGACTGTTTAATATAATGTTCAGAACACATTAACATCTAACGTGCGCCAGACTACTTTTGCTCAGCTGCTATTGCACTCACCAGTAGAGCACTTCTTCCCCACACTCAACGTCAAATCGAAAGTGAGAGAAGGCGATGGGGGCAGAGTCAGGGTCTCGAGCAAGGAGGTACCAAGCTCTCTCATGCTTCATCTCTTCCCTCTTCTCCCTTTCTTTCCACCCCCACTCACTCTGTTCATAACTAAGGAGAAGGGGCACAGAGGTTGGATAAACAGACAAAAACCAAATGTACAAATGTACCATTCCAGAGAAAATGTATCCAAATGTACCATTCCAGAGCATTCAAACAGACAGGCAAATAAAGTTAAAAGTCTTATTTATTTTGAAGTTAGATCAGAAATTCACTTGTTTGCTTTCACACTTCTCTGTCTTTCTCTAACAACTCTCAGGCATTTCCTTCCCCTCTTTGCCCCCACTCCCTCTCATTTCTTACAGAGATTGCATGTTGGCTCTGGTCAGTTCATAGGCCCACTCCACTGTACCGGCATCCAAAGACGAGACACGCCTGCATTCTATATGAAGGTTTAACCTGAAACAGACGAGAGCAAGTGCATAAAGATCAACCCTTTTTGGGTCTTCTCCTCCAAACGTGAAAAAGGTTTCAGGGCAATCTCTGTCTTTACACACTTTCGCCAAATTTGTGCATGTTAACCTTGTTATTCTAAAATGTGTTCGGCGTGACACTCATGTGCTGTTTTCTGTGCAAGAAGAGGTGGATGTGGCTACAGAGCCAGTGGTTGAGGATCAGATTTATGGTTTGTTGCTAGCTAGCTAGCTAGCCACTGCAATGGCCCAGATACAGCGAAGCAAGAAGACAAGTCAGCAAGAGTGGGCAGGGTTAAAGACGAAGGAGAAGACTTATTTGATAGTAAACACAGGACCACAGCAAGGCTAAAACATCCTGCATAAAATGCCTTTAATACCTATACAGACTCTGGACAAGCATTCTTACCCGTTTCTGTCATACTTCTTAAACACAGGGAATGCAGCCAGAGGATCTTCAAGCTGCCAGAAAACAGAACTATTTTATCAACAGTTCATCTGGGTGCCTTTGGCTGAACATGCCTCGTGATATGCATAAACATACACCTGTCACACTTATGATATTTGGAAAAATTTATAATCATAAGCTAAAGCACCACAGAGAATGGTATTACTGAGAGGAGGGACCACAGCTGAATAGTAAAGGTTTTCTATGCAAGTACATCTGAAAACAGTATGTGAAGCCGACTATTTGGCTAAGTTCAAGGTGTACACTACAACTCCTTAAAAAAGCAGAAAAATTGTATAAGTCTTTAAAAAAAACTATCATCTCAGTGATGGAAATTAACTGTGTGAATTTTCATAACTAAGTATGACAGTTGTGAAATGATTGTGACTGCCCTACCTACGCAACAGGTCATGTTTTGAATTGCGGTGTATGGCTAGCAGCAACAAGAATCGGTTCTCTTACCTTATTGGCTGCCTCCACCTTAGCACACACAGCGTCCATGGCAGCTCGCTCCTCTAGACGTCTCTGCTTCTTCTCCTTCGCCCGGTTCGATTTCCTCTAAAGGAATGGAAGGCAAGGAGAATAGGGGCAACCCATTTAACATTAAGATCTCTGCTGAGCCCAGTTGTTATTTAAAATGCTTTACACCTCACAGAGATCTGTAGCCAGTTCTGCATTTAGTGGAAGAGTACCACATTCAAATGTATTCTACACCAAGAGAAGTAAAAAAGGCCACATTCCAATATAATTTTTCCCTCCTAGTACAACATGACTTCTTCTTGCTATGTGATTGTGCACTATGTGTACCATTTTCTCTTACATCCTTAATCACTTAATCAACAGTTCAGTATTTACACATTGGCCTAACTCATGAACCCACTTCAAAGCTGTTTAAATTTGTGATCCTGCTGGACACAGACACGATGCCATTGCCTAGAATGGATACTGTAACAGGTAATCCCATAATGCTTTTACACACAAAGTTTTGTGTGGCATCTTGACTGCAAATACGGATACAAAATGTATGAAGAAGTGGAAGAGGACGGGTTGTGTATTTTTAAGTGGGGGTGGGGGGAGGAAGTGTGAAAGGTTTGTAGATGACAGTGAATTTATGTTATCCTAGTATTCTGTGTTCATACCAGAATCAGACAATTATACAACTTTAAAGTGGGCTCCACGGGTTAGGTTAGTGTGAAAACTGAACAGGCCTACAGGTACGTCATAGTTGGACAGAAATAAGCATGGGATGCAACAGGAAACAGCAGGAAAAGACACCATCAATTATATTGGAATGTGGTTCCTTTACAAACCTGAAGAAATTGTATCCTGGTGTTACAATATGTTAGACATGATGCTCTCAACAAGACAGCATTTAAACTAATGAGTCAATGTGGGGGAAAAAGTGAGCCAAAAAACGCTAATCTGGGACTCTAAATTGCCCGTCGGTATGAACATGTGATTAAAAGGTCTGCAGGCCCTGTGATCTGTGGGCCCTGTGATGGATCAGCAACCTATCCAGGGTGTATTCCTGCTTCTCGTCCACTGCATGCTGGGATAGGCTCCAGCACCCACCCCCCAGCAGACTGGGGGGGGGGGGGGGGGGCAGGCTGGAAGTGTTTGAACACTGACACAATTTTTGTAGTTTTGGCTCTGTACTCCAGCACAAGAAATTTGAAATGAATCAATGAATATACGGTTAAGGTGCAGACTGTCAGCTTTAAATTGAATTGCCATTTACATCCATATCTGCAGATCCACGTACAGCCCTTTTTTATAAATAGGCCCCCATTTTAGGGGAGCAAAAGTAACTGGGCATCTGCAATCCCACCTGAATTCGGAATGTCCCATTTACAAACTATGTACAAGCATGCTCACACGCAAAGCAGGGGCGGAGGCTCAACCATACGCGAGCAAGTCCAGACAGTCAATAGTTGTCACCAAAGCAATGAACACCGCTATCCCGCCAGACTGAATTCCTCACATACATCCCTTGGGCGACATGAGGCCAATTGTGTGCGCAGCCCCAGCGGGGGCTACCAGCCACAACCACCACTGGCCATATTCAGTCCCCAAACCATGGTGCTCAGTAATGCACTGTAAGCAGCGCTTTTACCACGAGAGCTACCCAATAGTCCCAAAGTCGTCATATTTAGTATTTGGTCGCAAATCCTTTGTATTCAATGACTGCATGAAGTCTGCAAAGCATAAACATCACCAGACGCTGCTGGGTATCTTCCCTGGTCATGCTCAGTGAGGCCTGTACTGCAACCATCTTCAGTTCCTTCAGTCTTGTCTTCAGCCACATCATCAATAAAGACATGTGAACCGGTTCCAGTGGCAGCCATACAAGCCATTCATGCTGTTACACTCCACAACATGCACCAAGATCATCCAAAACAGATCCCGTGTTAACACAGCTACCTATACAAACACACCTCCATCTCCCACTGACCTTCATCTATAACACACTGTAAATAGAATGTAATACAGTAAGGCAGTCCTGCTACATGAGCCAATTACTGTTGAATTGTAGGGGACCCAGGGCTGATGTACAGTAGCACATGTTTTTCAGTGGAGAAGTATTAGTGCTGTAAGTGTCAGCACCTCAGGAATGCAGCTGTCCTAAAGAGGTGCTATGCAAAATATAGCTGTGGGGAACACGCAAAATCGCCAACATTTTGTACCAAGCCACACTGCTATTTCTTTCCACTCATAGTGCTTGTCAGCAGTGACCCACTCTTACTGGACTGATCAAAGACATTTGTCCACTTCTCTCCAGTTATACATGTTCTCGCCATGCTTCCAACATGGTTTTCCCTTGGTGTTTGGTGCCTTGTTGCCACTAGCTACTAGCTAAAAAATAAATAAATAAATACAGCTTGCCAGAACTGGACTCACATCTCACGGGCACTTACAAAGAGCATTTTTTGTCTTTAAAGCACCTGCCACATTCCAAGACCAACACTGTAGAACCCAAGTATCATTCCAGTACACACAATGTAAACTTCAACAAGTCATACTAAAATCCTAGCAAGCTTACTGGGATAAAAATCATACTGCGCATACTCTAGGCTGAAATTCGGTCCAATACAGACTCCCGATAGGACATGACTTATTTAGATAAGCCAAAACGATATGTTAATAATACTGATAAATAGGTTATACTTTATTGACCCCATGGGGTAATTTGTCCTCTGCTTTTGATCCATCCAAGCTACTTAGAAGAAGTAGGTGCCACAAAGTAGCAGCCAGGTACCAACTCCAGTTCTGAGGCCAGTGTCTTGGTCAAGGGCCAATGCAGGAGTACACCTACCCTGACACAGCCTACATGCCATTTTGTATTTCTGCTATTTTGATTCAAATGCTTTATTATGAACTATGATACACATCAAGGAGACTTGCTGCACGTAATTCAGTAGTTTGTTTACGTGTGTGGGGGAGGGGGGTCCTAGATATACTGCTAATGTACAAGAAATTGTAAATTTGTAGTATATCTAGGCTTTCCTTTCAGTTTAATCATTCAATAAATCGGTCAGTAGCTGTTTACAAAGAGGTTTTTACAAAAAAATGTGTTACGATGGCATGAAAAAACCTCTAGAATTTACCTGAATTTAAATAGGGGTAATACAGGCTAACCTACCAATGAGAAAGAATGTGACATGTGTACATACCATTGAGCTTGCACGATACCTAGGTGATGTACCGTGCACCCACAGAAATTCATTTCTCATTCTAATTAAAAAATACGTTGTTGCATTACATCCATTTATATACATATATATATACACACCGTAATATCAGTATGACCCTAACAGCGCGCTTCTAGTGGCCTAACACTAAAGAAAAAAAATGGATTCCACCGTAATGAACAGCGTAGGAAGTCAAAGGACATCGAGACAAAATGTGGAGAAAAACGGAGAATTGAGTAATGAGAAGGAAGAGAAAGGGATGTGAAAGGAGGCGGGCAAAGAAAACCTTAAAGGGGGGTTAGTGTTACTTTGCAATCTTTGTCTCCCTCTCTCACATTCACTCACTCGCGGATCATGATTTCTGAACGCACGTTCTTTGTTCACACTGCTGCACGCATTTCAGTCTCCCTTCACACGGACATAGCAAGAGAAACTCACCCCCATATCGTGGTATATAAGCGATCGCCTCCACGCTAGACGCTATATGTCTTGTATTCAATAGTTGTTTTGTGTGTGGGGATTGTTTTATGGAAGAATAACGAGCATAAATAAAAGTTGCTGGTTAGCGAGACAAAATAATAACAAAACTGTAGTAGCTGGCTACCAAGCGAGCCTGCTACAAATCGCCCCTAATCGCGTTTTATTGTTCCTCCAAATTGGCGACAGGAGGAGGGACCAAAATAAGCTCTATTCCCCTTTCTTTTCTCTCCCCTTTTCCTCCCTCCTTTCTCTTTCTCCTGTGCCCCGTTGAACATCAGCACGAGTACGAAGGGAGAGAGAGAAAGCGCTTCCTCTTTCCATCTAGAGTGTTGGGGAAATACGTCACGGGCTATAGGGGTCAAGTTGTGTCTTGCCATGCTTGCTTCCCGAATATAGATCTTCTGTCTTACAGTTCTGTCGTCTTAGGCCAGAACTTACCTGGTTTTGAATGACATAAATTTACTGCTATGCCGTCAGAAATGTGTAAGGTGTGAAAAATGTGGGGTTAATCATGGGATTTGTGCTATGTATGTTAGCATAACGGCTACAATCACTTGCGACCCACCAGCTCTTTGTTGCCTAACAAAATGCACTAAAGTGACATTCACAGCTTAAAAACATATTCATGTCCCCAATAGCAAACTGGTTAATACTATTAGACCATTATTAGAGATTTGAGATCACTAGCCTCACTTGGTAAGATTACATTTCAGCCTGGCTAAAGAGCATATCTGAACATATTATTATTATTATTATGATTATTATTATTATTATCTGCAGATTAAATATTCAGTGAAGCAGCTTTCTTATGTTTACTTCACTGTGAATGATCAGTCATTTCCTCCAGGTGGTGCCACATCTTTTTGCATTTGGTTCGTTTGAACCTATTTTTTACAGTCTCTGGTTTGAACCGAGGCCATGAACAGTATAACGGATAATAAGAATGTAACCGGTTGTGTTCCTTCAATTTGAGCAATGAATGGGTTGTGCCAAATTCACACTGATTGAGTAATAGTTGCTTGACATTTTTGGATTTTGAATACTGAAGGCTGTAGTTTCTGCTACATTTCACAGAGAAATTGAATTAACTCCCACGTTGAAATTTCTGCTCTCTGATGCCTACCAATGGCCAAGATGGATTCTGCATGTAGAATATGGGAGACCAGCTGGCCAACTGATTTTTTTAGCTGACTGTCCGTATGTGTGTTTGTGTCTATCTATCTATCTATCTATCTATCTATCTATCTATCTATTTGTCTGTCGGTTGGTCTGTCTGTCTGTATATGTTTCTATATTCATCTATATATTTAATTCAATTGATGAGGTTGTCAATTTTGGAATAGTAGCAATAGTATTCAGAAATGATTACTGTCATCTAAGTATTTAACAAAAGGTCAGCAATATCATTGATGCGCTGACAAAGTTCTGAGTGAAGAATATTTTATATGTATAGATAATTCTGATACCAGTGGGACCATTAGAAACTGTAGTGGTTATTGGTGGCTGTCACCCAAAGACGGTGAGATCAGAAAGTCCATCCAGGGTCATGGGGTTGTGGAGCCTATCCCAGCGTGCATTAGGTGAGAGGCAGGAATACACCCTGGACAGGTTGCCAATATATCACAGGGCACACACACCATTCCCTCACCATTCACTCACACACTTATACCTATGGGCAGTTTAGGGTCTACAATTGACCTACATATATGTCTTTGAAAGGCCCAAGCTGGGATTTGAGCCTAGGACCTTCTTGCTGTGAGATGCATACCCACTGCACCACTGTGCTACCCCTAGATCTGAAATTACTGATGCTTATTTATACATTTATATTTATATACACGTGCGCGCACACACACAAATATATATATATACTTTCTGTATTGTTCAGTAAAACCCACCATATCATCCAATCAGAAATAATACCCATGGTGAGATCCTATTTGTATGTGCAAAAGATATATATATATATATATATGTATATATGACCAAGCCTAACAAATGACCAGTTTGTCAGACTTGATCAGCCTCACAGCCAGCACCCATGCATGGACATTTCCTATGAACTAATTTTTTAGAAGAGGGAAGCAGTGAATAGCTATTGTAAATGCATATTTCTTTCTCAACTAATCATCAAAATCATAAACATGATATCAGTCACCAAATATCATTACTGAATGGAAATATTTAGCGTATAATCATAAAAATCATAATAAATCAATAATACACATTAGAAAATCAATTTAAAATAAATCTAGAGAACGGTAAAAAAAAAAAAAAAAAACATCCATAGGGCCTGAATTTGTTTGTAAATCACACAGAAAACATCAATACACTAGGATCATCATGTGTATATGTGAAAGCTGTATACTTCAGTACCTATGTATCTGTGCAGTAGTTGTGTGTCCTTTTTTTAAACAATATTCACTCACCAACTTTCAAATACCACCCATCCCCCCCCCCCCCCCCCCCCCCCCCCCCAACCACACCTCTGTCTCAGGGACAGATGGCCCCCAGCAGCCCCGCCCCACACTCTTTGTCTGCAGGTCATATGTCTTACAACGAAGTGGCGACATGTGGAAGGAGGGCAGGGAGTTCTCATAAGGATAAGGAGCAGCTAGCTGCATTCCCAAAGCCATGACTGTAAACTTTCAGATGCCTGAAGACTCCACTGTGTATAATGTACAAGGTAGATCTGTTGATGGAAACATAACAGAGAGAAACAAGAATAGAGCTTGTAAAAATATTGCCTTTTTCTTCAGTTGCATACACACACACACACACACACACACACACACAGTCACATACATGCACACACCAACACACACAGATACATACAATCTTCTGGTAAATAATTATTCACCAGTATGAAATGATTTATTGCTTTCCTGAAGAGATTAGTAGAGGGTTGACGCTTGATTCAATAATATATAGCCCAGGCATGAGAGAAGAAGGGGCAGGGTGATCACAGCTAAAACAGCACATACAGAGGGGGTTAGAGGAGAAGAGGGAGAGAGGAGACAAGGGCAGGAAGGGGTGATGGATGTTAGAGGACAAGGAAATGCAAGAGAGCAGGGGAGAAAGAGAGCATGAGAGACAGAGATAATGGAGGAGGGAGGGAACGGGATTTTGTAGCAAGGGAACCATGATAATTTAAAAATGAAGTAGCCAATGAGAACATTATATGGTAAATGTGACACCAGAAAAGGTTGAAAAAGTGACTGGTTGAAGCTTCACAGAGGTGGAAATATATGTCTGTGTATACGCATTTGAGATTTTACAGTCCTGACAGCAGTATTCTTGTGAGTGTGGACGGTGGACATGTCCCCAGTCTAGATAAACTAACCCTACTATGCGCTGTTATAGAAATCCACTTTAATGGAAATACATGTAACTTGTGTTAAAGGATTAATTTCATACACATTATTTATAGTTAGGCCTATTCATTTTTCCATAATGTGAGAAATAAGAATACAAACAGAATGCTGTTTTCAACATTTGAAATTGAAATCGATTTACAGACCAACATCTAACCTATTACCTATTCTTAAATTCAGTAGATAATATTTCAGTGCTAATTACCGTCTGTTTTGCAAATTGAGTGTGCTATTGAAGATCTTTCACGATTACAGTTGTCCCCTCGTTTGCTCTCTACTCGCATAGTCACATCAGGATCAGGGCAGGTCGACCGACCTCATCACACGGCTCGTCAGCTGCCTTATCCTTTCGCGTTTGCGGAGGGAAGTAGCTCCGACCGCCGGGCCGGTTAATTTGAAAAGGGTCTGACTGGTTAACTTAATTGGATTACAATATTTAAAGGCATTGAAAAAATGTACCTTCCCGTTTCGTTTAAAAGTACGAGGTGCAAAATCGCTATATGAACTCGCATAATTATTATTACTCAAATGTAATGTAATAGATAATTTGCTGTTACCATGCAATATATTCACAGTAAATAGAACGATAGATAAAAGTTGCTCAAAGCCAGAATCCGTAAACGTAGATAGTGCATAATGTCTGGCAAATCTATTGTGCAATTGAAGAGAACTACTTTTTGGCAACGAAGTTGAGCAGGCGGCAAGCTCACAATAAACGGTTTGAAAGCGAGTGCTGAGGCTCCCGGCACAGTCATCCCTTTACGCACGCTTTATGCTAGAGATTTCATTGTGCGGGTATAAGAGTAGTGTGAAAGGTAGTTGAAATGAAACTGTTGTGCATTTAAGTGTGCATGCCTTTTCTGCGCTACGGGGACATGTTTTGACTACCGACAGAGCCAAGTTTTATATCGGACAAGAATAACTAGATGGGAATATGTTGTTTTAAATAGGCTAGGTGAAGCTAGCCTAGCTAGCGTGGCCAACGCGAATAGGAACAGAAGAACTTAAAGCTTAAAAACAAAGGATTCAAACTTATCACAACAGGCTGCCATCCGGAGACTGGAGGGAGGATAGAAAAAGGTGACTTTTTTCATCGTTTGGTTTTGGCACGCCTGCACAGACCCACGTTGGATTGTTGGTCCCCGTGAATTTGTTCTCTTAAAAAAACAATGGCAGGGAGTACGATGGAAAGAGGAATGGTAAACGAAAAAGACAAAAGAATGATCAAAAGGATAGACTTGGAAAATATTTCATTGGAAAAACTGCTCTTCTAAAAAAAGATATTATAATATGGCTAAACCGATGGACAAGTGCTCAGTAGACAAGAGAATGAATTTTATGTTCAGTTTCCTTACATAATGTGTAGAACCCATGGAAACTTTAGGGGGAAACATCCACCAAAACATTACTGGCTGGCAAGTCGTCGGCTTAATCGTATTTGGCCAGCTACATAAGTTGCTCATATCCTTACTTGGGACATGTTTAACATTATTTCAGCATATAAAATTATTTAGAACCGAGTTATAATTTCCATTAAATATATTCTCCACAACAAGACACAAAAGTAGGCAGTAGTGTCTGTTTGCTTGCTACAGTAGTTATGGTCTTAGTCAAAATGGAATAGTCTACACTTGAATTATGCAGCAGATAAAATTGAGACCAAATTTCCCTAAATTTTAAAAACGTGTTAGTCTTCCACGAGATACTGTGTGTTTGCGTTTAATGACGCAGTCATCATTGGTTAGTTCATTCCTTCAACTTCGCTTTCTCCTAACTCCTTTGTTAAGTCGTGGAACTCAGAAGTTGAGACGTTTCCCTTTGGATGTGCTGAAATAAGTATTGACACCATTCCTAATTCAATTGCTGTTATTTTAAGAAAAGCAATATAGTTACCATATTCAACCCTAACTTGGGATTCACTTCTGGAAAGAATAAACACAGAAGGCTACGTTGTGCAGCTGTTCAACAACGGATATCTAACAAAGGATAGCGGTAGCTTGCTAGTTCTGTAATCATTCATCAAAATGAATATTAAACCAGTCCATGTGTTTTTCTAAACAGCCTACTAATCAATTTCTGTCAACTTACAAAAAAATCTGAATATATCGTAAAATAGCTTGCTGTGGGCGAGGGCTAAAATAAAATAAAAGTAAAATTTAAGTATGATGCGTATCTTTTTATGTGTGGGGTTAACTTTGGGAAGACGTCAGAGGTCAGGTCACGTACTAACCGAGTTCCCTCAAATCAAAACTAAGTTCAAAACGAGGAGTTGCAAATATAATTCAAACGCCTGAAAAGACAAACCGTCTAGTAAGTGGTCTTTGAACAAGAAATAATATCCAGAAGTTTTGATGTATTGTGTTACAGTATTTTCTTGAAATAGCTTCTGTGTTTCTCTGTTGCCCCAAGGTTTATAGATCCTTCAAGGGTGCACTTTATATGATGTGCTTAATTTAAATTACAATTTTTACAGTGTAATTGGTGACATTTATTATGACCACTAGGAGGAATGAAAATGTTATTGGACAAAGAGAAAGTAAAGGGTGAAAAATTTGCTTTCTGTAAAATTTTCACTGGGGTTAGTTTTTTCTCCAGGTGTTTTCTCCAATAGCCCATGAATGAATGTCAGTTGATGTGCTTACTGCTTAAGGAGGTTACTTTTGTAGTGTAAGCCTTGCCATATGTGTGTATTGGACTCTTCTGTAGGTATTGCCTGCCATAAGTCACTGGGTGAGAATAGGCTATTTTTTTATATGTACGAGTGTGTTGTCAAGGTGCCAAGTCTTTTGGAACAGGTGTGTGTGTGTGTTAACCCAGGTGACTGTGTTGTAGGGAACCATGCCGTCAGTAATGGAACGTTCCGGTTCTGGCGTGCTGTCCCGCAGCAGAGCCAAAACTGTCACCAACGGCAGTAGCCAGCATTCAGAGGAGGAGAGCAGCGATGAGGAACATGCACACGGTACAACGTCATGTTTACACCAGTATTTCCCAGACTCAGTCCTGATGACCAACTGTGCTTGCTTGTGTTTGTTCCATCCGTAATTGAGACCTATCAATGGTAACAAGCTGTATATTCTTCTTAATTGGACATTTATTGAAGGGTGATTATCCCTCTGCTTTATGCCAGGTTATCCACACTACACTAAACTACAGTGTTTCTATACTACACACAATGCTGCCTTCCCATCTACCACAGGGAGTTTTTCTTTGCCACTGTTGCCTTAGGCTTGCTCCTGTGGGGGTTTAGGCCAGGGTTGTCTGTAAAGCGTATTGTGACAACTGCTGTAAAATATGCTATACAAATAAAATTTGATTGACTGATTGATTGATTGATTAATCTGCTGGAGTATAGTGCTTTTTTTATTTTTATACTATACTGCCATTCTACATGGCTACTAAAGACTGCCTTCAACTTGTTAACGTTTTTCATAATTTTTTAATTGGGGAGCCTCACCAGAGTGGTTACATAACATATGTAATCTGTCAACCCCTCTAACATATAGCTTTTCTGTTCATTTCCATCTTCCACTCTGGTTCCACTTTTGTTGGTATTATGGGATGTTTTTTCAGCCTCCTTTTTTCTTTTCTTTCCACAGACAGTATGATTCGAGTTGGGGGAGACTACCAAGCCCAGATACCTGAATATAAACCTGGTATGGAAGCAGGAGAGCGGAGAAGGGAAGGGAGGAGGAATGGAGGGGAGGGTGGTAGGAAATGAACAGATGGACGGATAATGGAGTGGTGGAAAGACTAGGGGATCAGAGGGGTAGGAATAGAGCGGGAGAATGGGGAGGAACTGCATTTGAATGGGGAGGAACTGCAGAAGGGAATAGCGGGGAAGGTAAGGGCATATCTAACAATCTTGCATCACAGGTCTGTCGTTCCTGTAAAAAAAAAATTAATTACATAGAAATTCCGTGGTACCTTTGTCTGCAGGACACCTACAGACCCACATGCACGTGAGTGGGTGTGTGTGTGTGTGTGTGTGTGTGTGTGTGAGAGAGAGAGAGACAGACAGACAGACAGACAGGGAGATGGGGGAGAAAGAGTGGGGGGAGGGAGGGTGATGGAAAGAGAGACTCACACTGCAGATGTGGAAGATCTGTGAGTGCATGCCTCTGTGCGGAGTCTGAACTGGTGTCTCTGGGTATTTTCAGACAGCCCAGCTCGATATGCTGAGAAGGATCACAGAGGCATGCTGGTCTGGTCGCCCAACCAGCTGGTGACCGATGCAGAATGTAAGAAATGCTCCTCTTCTCCTTTCTAAATGGAGATTCCTTTGACATCATTACTGATGATCAGTGATACATTGCTGCTCACCGATTTGATCAGTGTGGGACATGTGGATGATGGTGTTATCACCCCTTGTTTCTTCCAGTGGATGAATACATTCTGATGGCAAAAGAGAAACATGGATACAATATGGAACAGGTACACTTATTTACTGTCTGAAACACCAGTATTATATTAGTAGTATGCAAATCTGAAATTATGTTCATTATAAAATAATGCCTCTCAACCTCTTGCCATATGAAATAATTACCATATAATGTGTGCGTTAATCAACTCTAACAGTGAATTATTCACAATTTACTTTCTGAAGAAAATAATAAATTCTCCTTGGAACGTAATGACATGTTATGTTATAGGTGATATGCTGTATACATTGCTGAGAAATAATGATCTGATTTCCAGAAATGACATATATTTTCAATATATTGCAATATATTGAATTTCTGTAGGTATAGTCTTTGTTGTGAAGATTGACAACCGCCACACTGTCGTGTGCTGTGACATGTCTGTACTGCGAGAGGAATCGCTCATTAAAATCACACAGTGCCCTTCGCAACAGGCCATAGCTTTAGTTGACGTGTAAAGCTTTCTACCAATTACATACAGTGTTCTTTAGTGCTGTTTCTCAGTATGGATTACAGAAGGAACTCTGCAGCCTTCCTTATGTAGAGATGGACTATCGTATGGCATTTACCCCTTTTTCTCATTTTCCCATTAACCTTTCTTGCATTGCTACATACACAGTGGCTTGCTTTTCTCACTTAAGGGAAGTGAAAAGAACTCATGAGACAGGCTATGAGTTGTCATGGTTCCTGTAAATTGTTACAGCCTTGAAATCTTTTTCAACTTTCTTTTTACAAATCAATTTGGCACCCAGTGGCACAGATCCAATTAGCTGCAGCCACAGTCGCATTCACGCACAAACCCCGCTGCTGATTCGGGACAGTGTAGAGATCCACAGTTCTCCTCTGAAAGCCATGGTGTCACCAGCCGGTTGCTTTAACATTCAGTCCTGCGTGGGTCGCAAGATAACGATGACACGTAGACTCCTAACCAAGTGAACCCTCGCCTACCCTGGGTGATGCAATCACCCAGTTGCGGGTCTCCCTATGGAGCTACTAGCCGCAGTGAACGCAGGCACGGCCTGGATTCAATCCAAGACCACGGGGCTCACCCTCGCAACTCAGCGCGGTGCCTTAACCGAGTGAGCCACCCAGCAGCCATCTGTGACACCTTAACCGCAACTCCCTGTCACCCTCCACCCCTTGCAGGCTCTCGGCATGCTCCTTTGGCATAAGCATGACGTGGAGAAGTCTCTGGCCGACCTGGCCAACTTCACGCCCTCACCCGAGGAGTGGACAGTGGAGGACAAGGTGCTGTTTGAGCAGGCCTTTAGCTTCCATGGCAAGAGCTTCCACCGCATACAGCAGATGGTAATTCAAACTGTCATTTACACTCAGTGGTGTGAGTTTCCTGATTTTTAAAAAATATTCTTGATTAATTAGGAAATGCTGATCTCAGACCCTAAGTGTTTCAGCAGGGGACTTCGGTATGCCATAAGCACAAACATTAAGAGTGGCTGATAGCATGAGAGAATGTGCAGTGGCCCCCAGAGACATTTAGAATTTCCTGATTTTCATGATTACTTGTAATTGGAAGTGACTTCATCTCCCATCATGCATTGAATTGAATTGGATATCTGCCCATACTGTACTTTGTATCTGTTGACAGCATCAGTAGAAAACTCATTCCATGAACCAGAATATAGTGACCATGTTCATATAGCACAAAAACCTTGTGCAAACGTAAATGATGCATGTAAATTTATCTATGGTGCTAATATTAATCCCAACATTTGAATGTAGCACTGTTTGTCCCCTTTACTGGTGCTATTGTTACAGGTGTTACTTAAAAAGGAAAGAGGTTTGTAAAGTTTGTGTGATGGACTACAGCTAGCCAGATAATAAATTGTTATCTGTAAGTGAATTTCATGTTTCCTAGTTGCCTGATAAGCTGATCTCCAGTCTGGTGAAGTACTACTACTCCTGGAAAAAAACTAGAATGCGCACCAGCGTCATGGACCGACAGGCCCGACGATTGCTGAACAAGAGGGAGAAGGACGACAGGTTAGAGAGGGAGGAACGTGTGTGTGAGTGTGTATGCGCCTGTGTATGCGAGTGCGTGTGTATGAGTGTCTCAGTGTGTATGAGCGACTGTGTAGGGGTGTGTGTATATATGTGTGTGCCTGTGTGACTGTTTGAGAGAGAGAGAGAGTGTGTGTGAGTGTCTGAGTTTTTATCACCCCTGAGAGTAGAAATATATAAGGAAAGCTGTATTATGCTGAGCTCCTGAGCTGGAGAGGTTACCCTTCCCTGTTCTTTTCCCTCTCAGCAATGAGGACGCAGAGGAAGGGGATGGAGGCAGCGACAGCGACTTTGAGATAGAAGCTAAGAAAGAGGTGAACTTTTCATACTCTGAACCAACACTGCTGTATCATGGACTCAGTCATTGTGTACTGAACCACAGTCAATGCCCCACTCTCCCTTACCCTTCCTCCTCCATCTTGTCAGTCCTTTCAGGGATGCATCATGTCTAACCATTTGGAAATTATTCAATATTTATGAAGTCAGACTTAATCCTTGCATTACTGAGCAGTGTTTCCTGGCAATTACTTCATTTGTGGCAAATGTGTACCCACACTTACTGAGTGTGTGTGTTCAGTCATGCTTCCATTTCCACAACTATTATGGACTGAACTATACAGAAACACAATGTTTTGTTGGACATATTGTTTGTAACTATTATTATTCAACATTCATGTTCTCACTCTCCCCTCTCTGTCCCTCTCTCAGACTCAGAAACAGACTGTAAGCGCAAGAGGAGGAGAGAAGGCCAGTTCTGGGAGGCCGGGCCCAGTCCGGAAGGAAAGCCTTGGGTCGCAGTACAGACATCACCCTCTCCGAGCTCGACGGCGCCCCCCAAAGGGCATGCACCTCATCCAGGAGGACCTCACCTCGCTTTCTGCCAGCCCGGACACAGGGGCAGTGTCTCTGAAACAGCTGGATACACAGCTGGTGTCGCTTAAGAGACAGGTGTGCACACTCTCTCTCTGTGCATCCCCACATCTTCCCAGCCTACCAGAAATGCTTCAAGAACATCGAGGAACATTCCAGCTGTATCATCATTAGGCTGTGAGACAGTGTTATAATAATGATGATCCAATGGAAACATTGTCCAGCGTTTTTGGAATGTTAGGGAACGTTACAGTCTAAACCTAGAGCTTGTCCCAGCTAACACAAAATGTTTGTAATACTGGGGAACATTGCAGTCCAGCGCCATCTCTGCTGGTTGATGTGAAATGGTGGAAAAGCATTACAAAAGTACATAGAAGTGTTTATCCTACCATTTTTAATATTCTGTCAGGACCACTGTCATCAAAGTAAGATCTTTATTAACAATAAAGGCAATACAGTTATGTTTGGCGGTATGGCTCTGTCCTGGGAGCTCTCCCACCAACCACGCAGCCCGCGTGGATAAGGCCGGGAGGCCAGCAGCCAAACCCCCCTCGAGGGGTAAACACAGAACAGATCCAGCAGCAATGCAAATTTTTTTTAACACACAGGGATGGAGCAATACAAATTCTTAACACACAGAGATGAAGCTGGGGTGGTGGAGGGGATTTACAAAGCAACGTGCAGCAAGCTTGCAGGCAGGACGAGCAGCCGAATGAGTAGAGGGAGGCTGTTTAAATAGACCGCCCTGTTAAGTGAATGTACTGTGATAGGTGAACATCACTCAGCTGAGCATCAGCTGATTCGGCCAGAGCAGCTTGACTCTCGTGGCCTGCCAGAACTAACGCGATGCTCCATTTGTGGGAACGTTCTGGCATCCGAACATCATAAGCTGGGTTGGGGTTGGTCTCTGCATGGATGGACACCGCACTTCCTGGACTGTGCCATAGCATCCAGAGCAGGAGCTGAATCTCCTGTTTGAAACCTGAGTTTCTTGTGGATGGACTTTAAGTTGGAATGACCCGATCAATCAATCATGAGTTAGTTTCCATGGTGATTTCACAAATCCAAATTCAGAGCTGTTACACGAGTGGCCTTCTGTCTCTTGGGTTGCAGGTTCAGAGCATCAAGCAGACGAACAGCAGTCTGAAGCGTGACCTGGAGGGAGGGATAGAAACCCTGCGCCCCACTGAGGTACAGCACATTGATGCAGCAGAGACACTGATTTAGTCAGACAGCACAGATACAGCACTGACACCAGTCTTTCAGCTGATATAACACTAAGACATAACTGCAGTGAGACTGCACACTGAGTCACTGACACACTGAAACCAGACTCACTGACTGGAAACACTGATATAACACTGACACTGAATTATAGACAATGGACTGATCCTCCTGCCCTCACTCTCCATCTTCTCATTATCTCTCTCTCAGCCTGCTCCCAAGATCAACTCCCGCTGGACTACTGAGGAGCAGCTTCTGGCTGTACAGGGTAAGATGCCTACAACTGTCATTTAACAGAAATGTAGAAGATCCAAACGCGGTGATTTAACAACATTTAACTCCGCCTCCCTTCTCTCTCAACCCCACCCACTTTGTCCATCCCTCCTCCCCCTAGCCATCAGGCGCTACGGTAAAGATCTGGCGGCCATTGCCGAGGTGATCGGCAACAAAACCATCCCGCAAGTGAGCTCGTTCTTTGTCAGCTACCGGCGGCGCTTCAACCTGGACGAAGTGCTGCAGGAGTGGCAGGCGGAACAGGAAGTGCTCCAAGGGCATGCTGGGAACCCTGAGGACATCAAGGATCTGGCCGGGGCCAGAGGAAGAGGGGTGCCAGGGGGAAACGGCAGCGCAGAAGATGAAGAGGTGAGGATGGAGGGAGGAGGGAAGGGGTGGTGTAAGATGAGGTAGAGGAGGGAGTGCTGGAACAGATGTTGTAAAAAGGAAAATGTCACAGCTTGTGTGTGAAGTTTCAGTTTGCAATGTGGCTCCATTGTAACTGAAGCTTGTGGTTTTTTATGCTGTAATGTCACATCAATTAAGTCAAGAATTCTAGCGGTAATAATAATTCACAGTAATTTAAAACCATAACTACAAAACTGAACTCCCTCCAGGACTGGAGTTTTGAGGGACGCATTTTATACTGTAGATACAGAAAGGTGTTTGGCATGGATGGATTCATTCATCGCAGGAGCTAAAATTGTGTAAAAAATAATTCCTGTCCTGTTTGTAACCACCTTCTTATCCCCGTTTTTCATTCCTTCAGGAGCAGATGATAGTAGAGACTGAGGCCACATCTCCTCCCACTGCTAGTAACGTCAGTAACTTCGGTGCAAACCAGGGGCCCCCTTCCCTGTCCCAGCCCCCACCTCTGCTCCGCCCCACTCCTCCTCTGGCCCCTCCTAGCCTGCACCGACAGCCCCCGCCCCTGCAAACTCGCCCAATCCAGACCCGCACCCCTCACAATCACCCACCCCCACCGCTGATCCGCCCCGCAGTCGCGTCCTCCCGCCACCAGGGGCTCCGAAACTCACTCGGCTCCAATTCCACTTCCGGCTCCTCGTCGCTGTCCTCCTCTTCCTCAGGTCAGCTGCCACCTTCCCTAGTGGGACTGAAAGTGGAACAACCCCATTCTCACTAAGGATCTTCGGCAACCAAGGGCTGTAGATGGCGTGCACACACACACACACACACAGATTTTGCAGATGTGAGAGAATAGTAGGGTGTGAGAGAGGGAAGTCTCAGAGACAGAATACTACTGATGCCATTTTCTCCTCCCACTAGTAAGTGGAGGACTGTGCAGCCCTGGTCCTGGAGAGCTGTAGGGTCTGCTGATCTTTGTTTTTACCGTAAAATCAGCAACAGATTCAGACTGATGCTGATGTGAGTTTAACTGCATAATTGGTTGCACAATGGATCAAGTGCCAAGTAACAGCATAAATGAGCAGACCCTGCGGCTCTCCACAGCCAAAGTTGCAGATCCCCTGTCATAGTCACTGAGCCACTGACTCTTCTGAACAGAACGTACGTATGGGCAGGAAACTGAAATAACCAAGTTAACTTAACCCATCCAGGTCTTTCTCCTGGCACAGCCACACACGCTGCCTCATGATACACCAACCACGGTGAAGCATTCACCTCAACGACTGGCCAAGCATTTAGCTTTCAGGACAACACATTACTGAAAATTCAAAATGCGACCTTCGGTGAACCCTCTCCCACAGTCTTCACTGTTTGCATACAAGCAGCTGCTGTATGCAGGGAAGTGTTTGGATTGGACTACCTTGACAGCATAGCTCCTTGATGTGTTCAGCCCCCTGCTGGTCTCCATGGCAACACTGGGACTGTTCCAGTTGTGGGAATGCAGGTAGGCAAGCAGAGTTATGTGGAGAGACGGTGTGCTCGTCTTTTTAGACGGCAATCTGTCTGACCCAAAGTTGGGGGGAAAAGGTAACCCATTTAGTCAAGCACAGAGGAGCCATTGATTTAGCAGGTTACTGAGGAAAACACAGAATAGCTGCTTTTTTTTACTTGTAGTTTAGAGTAGGATTAAGCACTAAAACAGTAAAATACTTGACAGTTTTTGACATGTTTAAACATGCAGGCACTGAAAACTGCAAAAGCAAACACTGGCACTAGGAAAAAAAATAGAACAAGAAATTCCCCTCCCCTGTGAATGTTTGCATTTGTTCTTTTTATGTATTTCTTTGGAATGTTTTGGAATTTAATAAAAATTGATGTGATTTTTTTAAAAATTCAATGGTTCCGTTTTTTTTTTTTAAGCGTGTGTATAGATTACAGTATTTTGTGTGCTTATGGACAGTAGGAGTGCTGATCTGGAATCAGGTTTCTTCTGTCCATATCCATCATAGGCTAAAAGGCCAAACGGATCTTGGATGAGCGCTTCTACTCAGTGCTTTATGAAAACAGGCCCGCTGCTTTTAGACCCAGAGCTGAACCCCTGCTGTACAGTTGACGCTAGACCGGAGTTACTTCATTTTGTATCCTTCATTTTGTTTTCTGACTAAACACAACCAGCTTTGTCATTGATGTCATTTCTTTTATTTTATAATGGGTGAGTGTATCTTCTCACAAATAATGGAAAAAAATTAATTTTGAGTTTGACCCCTGGCAATGCACCAACATTAACATGTAAATTACAATGAGAAATTGAGCCCAGTAGAAATTCCCAGCAGCTTCGTAACAATCATCTGAAAGCATCTGCAAGATTAAAGATGTGCACAGGTGGCTAACTTGTACTAGGGTCAACACCACACACCTTGCTCCATAGCAATCTCTTGGTTACTCTTTAAGTTTAAAATTTACAATGTTTTTTATTCACATTTTTACACTTTTAAACATCCCTAAAGATGTTCAAAGTATTTTTAAGGGTGAAGTAATTTGGCTCAGACTGGTGCACGGGAGAGAGTCGAATCATGCATCCATAGTGTGTACCCTGAAGGAAATGCAACTTGAATGTACAGCAAAGATGACTGCAGCTCAGCTCTCACAGGCATGGTGGGAAACGGGGGTGCTGACAGCCTTACTCTCTCTACAGTCCACTCCATCCAATCACACAGTCACCGCGGGCCAGCCTTCCGTCCAGGAGTGCATTTCAAGAGACCGCACAGACTGGAACAGCGCAGCTTCAATAGGTCTCTGCCGTTACCGAATCAATTTAATAGCCGCGCAGTTCGTAAACAAGCGCGCGAAGAAGGAGTCCACGGCCTGGTGTTTTAGCGCTTTGCCAGAAAAACGACGAGCTCCAACCGTCTCCACCTCAAGGACAAGAGCTGCACCTTCTCATTGATAAAAAGGAGCACACAGCAGAAAAATGCACAAAGCACACCGTAAATACAAGCATGCTAGCAGACGTAAAGTGGGAAGTGTACAGTCTGGTAACCAGCTAATTGTTCTGGTCACAGGAACACATTTTTAGGCTGATCCTAATACCATGCGACCAAAGCACGAAGATGTTTGGCAAACTTTGGGCACCCCCAAACTTTACAATTCAACAAATCACTGCCAGTTTAACAAACAGTAAGTAGGAATACAAATAAAATTTAATGTGGTGTGCATGTCTTCAGGTAATGTTAAAAGTTTCCACATACACATAAATCAGACTAATTTTAAACTCCAGAAACTTGACATTGATGATGGGTATCCTATCAGCAACCTCTAATTACAGATGACAAATTAAAACCGGTCCTTAATCACAAGTAGAATTTCTACAGAACGTGTGTACAAACAGGCATGTAAAAACTCCATGACGTGCACTGAATTGCAATGTACAGACAAAAAGGCAAATACTGTTTGGGGCAGACAGAAGACACATTTTAAGTTTGAATTTGTCACTTAGCCATTTTGCTGGCTCAGTTACAATGATTCTCAGGAGATACATGGAGTTCCAGTCTACATAAAAAAGATTAACAACAAAATAAGACCCTCCTTTTCCAGTGATATACATGTTATTGACATTTCAATGTCTACCTAGCTAAGCTTTGGGAAGTGTTGGATAAACACGATCAGGCCACACCCCTTACAGAGGTGAGAATCAACCAAATAAAACACAAAAACAAAAAGAAAAATCATTCAACTTTTGTTTATTCTTATAATATTAATAATTTTCTCCAGAAAGGCAACGGAACCGACTCACTCCAGTGCAGCACTTTGAAACCAACCAACAATTCTTAATTACAATACAATCCACCAATAATTACTTAATTGGCCCTTAATTAGTTAATCAGAAGAAAAAATAAAATGACCCCTGCTGTAGAAAAGCAATGTGGGGGAGGGGAAGGAGGAGGAGGGGAAAAAGTGATACAGTGATAGAGCATTAGAAGAGGTTCTTCAGGTTCAAATCCAAACTGTCAGTTGTGCCTCAGGTCAGACACCGTTCCTCGGCTGCAGTGACGGCACTTGAAGCTTCACAGATCACTGAATGGGATGAGCTGCCATATGCTGTCAATCATTATCTAGCCTGAGCCAATCAAAGCCTCTGGAACTTCTGAAAATCTTTTATTCAGGTCCCCTTCCTCCATTTATATACGTGTAGTTGCCCATCATGGTTGTACATTCAGAGCGTCAATCTGCAGCTTTCTCCGTTTATTTGCAGGACACCTGGATCCAGGAGTGAGATGCTCAAGTATTATGGTACTTTACCATAGCTTGGGTTAGAGCACAGTAATGGGGGGTTACAATGTTCAGTGACAGAAGCTGGTTTGAGTTTATAGTGTAGAAAGGGAAACCCACATCATTACGGTAATCAGTTAATTACTCTCTCCTTCTACCCCATGTTCTCCGTATTCCACTCCTTCTGAAATTAGACATCTGAGGTGTAATGAAGACCACCAGGGAACAAAAATATCCATGCAACAGGACATCCCCAAAAAAAGTGATGAATAGAGGTGAAACAGAAACCCCAAATGGAAAAAAAAAAAACCTCTTCAAAACAAACCACCCCCTCAAAATCTGTACACACCAAAACCTCTTCTGCCCTGTGAAGTCTATGCACACTTGTTTAAGCGAAACCTCAGACCACCTCCTTATAGTATCAGTTCTCTTGGTTGAACCGTTAGTTGAAGTCTTTCCTCCGCTCCTTCCATTTCTCAAAGCTCGAGTTCCTCCTCTCGTCTGACAGGAACCTTTTTTGCGGTCGTCTGTTCCCCACCGTCCGTCCTTTGCTTGAGAGTCCCCCCCCCCCCCCCCCCCCCCCCCAAGGTTTAAGTCCTCCCCAATTCCCTTCCTGTTCCCTCCCCTCCCCACCCCACCCCTCACAGTTTGAGCTCGTTGGCGACCTTGGAGGCGATGTTCTTGAAGGCGATGGAGGTGCCGGAGATGCGCTTGAAGCGCACGCCGTTGAGCGAGAGGCGGGGCAGCTTGCACACCTCCATCTCCCACTGCACGAAGTCGTCGCGCGCCGGGTTGCCCGACACGCACAGCAGCATGAAGCGCTCGCGCAGCTCGTACTCGCAGCTGTTGGAGTCCAGCACCTTGCGGATCTCCTTCATCATCTCGCCGGGCTCCATGGACGACGTGGTCTTCATGCTCCAGGTGAAGCGCAGCGAGCGCGGCTTGGTGTCCTTGCCCAGGTGTGAGTGCGGCGGGGGCGGGGTCAGCGAGCTGGGGACGTTGGACGAGGACGACAGGGAGTCCTTGTTCTCGTCCCCCACGGGGGCCTTCTCACGCTTGTCTGCAGTGCTCAGCATTGGCCTAGAGTGAGAGAGAGAGAGAGACAGAGACAGAGACAGAGGGGGGAAAGAGAGAGGGGCAGGGAGTGAGAGGGAAAGAGACAGAAGGAGGGGAAGAGAAGAGAAAGGGCAGAGGGAAGGGAGGGAAAAAGAGAGGAGTGAGCAAGAGAAGGAGTGACAGAGAAAAAGCAGGGGGAGCAAAAGGAGACCACGAAAGAGTTGAAGTGAGAGGCAGACAGAAGAGAAATGGGAACGGGTAGAAGGACGGAGAGAAAAGGGAAAAGATTAGAAAATTGCGAAAAAGGGGGAAGAGAAAAAACCGACAGTGGAGAAAATGATTGAGGAGGAGGAGAATGGTTAGGAAAAGCGACGGTAGTTCAGGGAGTTGGAGGGTGATGGTGAGAGAGATAACACACAATCATGAGAGTCCTGTACATTCTGTGCTGTACCCTGCTCTCACCCACCTGAAGGGAGAATCTGCTTTAGAATCTTAAATAGTGACTGTCTGTCAGCCCTTCTCACACGCACGCACACACACACACATACACACAGACATGCGCACACAGATACACACACATCACAGAAGAAACCACAACCACACTTTTCTATAACATTATTCAGAGCCCAAACAAAGACACCTGGCTCAATGTATCATAAACAGAGAGCCTTACTCTACCAATTAGCCACAATACACTGTCCACCTACCACTAGCTACCGTAGTGTTGTGGCAAGCATTGTGAGAAACATGATGCGTTTTCTCACTGTCTCAATGATATTTATATGTAGAATTAACATTTTAAAAGCAGCCATCGCCCTCAGAATGTGTACTGAATTAACAGTGTTTTTTATAACGCACTGAATCAAAATTCAGTCCTATGCAGACAATGTTGCTATGCATCAGAATATACAGTGCCCTCCAAAAGCATGGTAACGGTAGAGTGAAATAATTCGTTATTTTGACAATATACTTAAGGCATTTGGATTTGAGATCGAAAGATGAATGAGACAAAAGCACAGACAATCAGCTTTTATTCCATGGTATTTACATTTCAAAATGTTTTACCATTATACAAAAACAGCTGTTTTTGTGGTGAGTCCACCCATTTTCAGTAGTGCAAAAGCTAACGGATGACTGACAGGTGTTCACTGTTTCTCAGGTGTTTCCTTTTGCATGGATTGTTCACATAACAGAGGACAGCAAAAGTAGGGTGAATTTGAAACATGCAGACAGATTCTGGCTTTGAACAAAGAAATTCCTCCAACCTCATTGGACGGCACTTCATCCTGCAGCAAGACAATGACCCCAAATACACTGCCTGTGCAACTAAAGCATTCGTCAGCGGGGGAAAAAGTGGAATGTTTGGACTGGATCCAAAACTGTTTTGAACTGAAATCCAAGTGCCTAAAGTACATAGCAAAAATAAGATATTTCACTCTGCCTTTACCATACTTTGTGAGGGCACTGTATCCATCTAATCTAAAGGAGGGTCTCTAAAAAATAAAGACCTAAAAACCTTTGCTATAGGAACCAGCACACAATATTGACACATCACACTGAAAACAATTCAAATTATAATGAAGACCCCCCCCCCCATAATTTTTGCCAGGAGCATGACAGTAAGTCTCTCTTTCACCAAATATTATCAAATTAAACAGCCCTTCTCTTCAGTAACTGTATGCTTAATTAGCGTCATTTGGTCATTGGTTGATTGAGGGACAATTTGGCGGAACAGCCAGTCGGTCGGTCGGATTTTTCCTCACCTGCTTGCCTCATCCCGACCCTCTCCCTCATACGGGCTCCTCAAAAAGAATCGGCACAAGTTTAGTCTCCCCTGCCACACCTTTATCATTTTATTCAGTTCAGATTTCATCAATGGAGCCCAGGACCAAACTGACCTCGACTCTTCCTGTGCCAGTTCCACAGATGAGCTCTTTCTGCTGGTCACACACCCAAAGCTTCGCTAACACCCTGAACATGACCTGATCCAAGAGTCCGTGTCTGGAAACAGGACTCCCCACTGTGTCCTCTACATAAGGTCTATTCAGGATACACTACACTCCAAACCCGAAGGTTACTTCTCAGCTTCTCAAAGCATACCACAATCACAAAAATGAAAGCCAGTACTTCAAGTAATTCACTAATTAATTTTTTTACTTTTTATTTTCAGAGGAGGCTGCAATGGTTTCGCAACATAACTTGTTAACCCGCACAAAATAACTGGCTGTATTAGGCTGCATTGTACTATAAACTGACTAAAGAAAAAATGGTGCAACTGCAAATATATTTAAATTACTGTGAAGTTTAAAAGTGTGTGTACACTCTGAGAATGAGTAGTCAATGTCCTTTCTCAGCTCAACTGGCAGTTCAATTTGGTAGTGCATTCTCAAATAGAGCACCAACATACGATGGGAGTAAAGCAGACCATATATGAAATTTTAAAAGCATGAAATGGGAGGCAAAATGGAGGGCTATTTCAGGAACGCTGAACTGAAAGGGTGAAAATCCCCTGCTATTCAACCTCTATTTCACCCTGACGGGACTGGACAGGAAGAATCGGTGGCCGTGAGCCATGGAGGTCCTGGGTAATGCATCAAAATCCTGTCTCTGCTTCAACAGCAGCACACCCCCATCACCGACCATCCCCTTGCATAGCACCAACACACACGCGCATGTGCGCACACACACATATATATACACACACACACACCCATAATCTACCATCCCCACTGCTTAGCACCAACACACACGCGCATGTGCACATGCACACACACACACCCCCATCACCTACCATCCCCACTCCTTTGCACCAACACACACACACGCATGTGCACATTTATACACACACACACATCACCTACCATCCCCACTGCTTAGCACCAACACACACACGCCCATTCATGCACAGACCAGACCAGCAGACAGACGGACAGACAGACAGACTCTGAAGCTTTAGCAGTGCCTGCTCTGCTGCGCAGGCTCCACTTCAGTTCAGGGAGCCGGGTTTTGCCTGCAGCCAGGCTGCATGTCTGAGGCTCAGGGCTGTGTGTTGCACACAGATCTGGCTCGCAGGACCACTGGATGGTTCCAGAACACGTACTCTGACTTTCAGACACACTTCTCTACCTACAAGGTCCACACAAATAATCTCTCCCAACCTTAGCCTCTCCATACTAATGCTTTCCCTTAAATCTGTTAATTGAAAGAAATCATTATTTAATGTTATTAAAGCAGAACGCAAAGAATTAGGATATTTTTGTGTTTTTAAAAATGATGTAATGTAAGAGTTTGCAGTCATTAAAAATGGATGAAAATTAGTTCAAAGTAAAATTACTGTGAGGCTGCCCAAAAGCTGGCGGTCATGTTGATGATGTCAAAAGAATGGTACTGCTGCAGCTTGTGTGGTTCACGTGCTGTCTGATAGGCTATGACATCACAAGAGTCGATCAAGAAAGGAAGCGGAGGGCTTCATTGGCCTGTGCATACAATATCAGCCCTCCCAAAGCCATAACCTGCCTGACAGCACGTCAACAAAAAACGTGAGGTGCAGAGGAAACGTTCCGCTGACACCGTCAGGACATGCCGAAGAACACAGCGGTGCGCCAGTTCCATTTCAGGCTATTTCAGGCAAAAATATTTTACTTTGAACTTGTTTGCTTGCATTTTTAAATGGTTGCTGTCTCTCACACTTCTCCATGTCATTTTCAAAAACGACAAACTAAAAGGTTGCAGTTCTGCTTAAAAAACATGGTTGTTCTTCATGCTACTGAGGTAATCTACTCTAAATACTGGAGACTTCTAAAATGGAATAGATGGAAAAGACAACAGTACAGCTGGAAATGATACTCAGAAGAACACGCTTACCAGATTCTGACCACTGGAGTCTGGAGTGCTCATCTGTTTAGTGCCTTGACAACATTAGTACTAATCAAGGTTTGGTAAAAACAGCCATGCCATCTGTTGGTCAACGCCAGTAATGCACATATTGTGGCAGAAATACAAATTTGTAATTCACTCTTGCTGTACTGATTATGCCTACCAACTCACTCACAATATTCCTCCACAGGACGAATGCAATGCAGACAGATTTAATCAGCTGATATATAGTTGGCTATGATTAGGGATGACTGAAGTTGCCACTTCACCACTGTACACTGTTATGGCCAATTTCCAGGAGCACGGAACCATTCATTTAAACGCTCCTCTTTCCTAACTTAAACCTAAGGTGGTCAGTGTAGATCCCTGAAGAGATGTAGTGTGGTTTCAATTCCTGTTCTTTTTTTCCCTTGGCATGTGCCA
This sequence comes from Anguilla anguilla, assembly GCF_013347855.1. NCBI lineage: Eukaryota > Metazoa > Chordata > Actinopteri > Anguilliformes > Anguillidae > Anguilla > Anguilla anguilla. The sequence continues at coordinate 28,597,283 of NC_049209.1, forward strand.
GCTGCAGTGTATGTGAACCCAAAACTCATTTACTCACTCTTTACTGTTACTCTGTAAAGCGTGTGACAAATACAGTATAGTAAAAATACTATAGCACTATGAAAACTAAATTGAATTGATTTGACTCACTGAAGCTTCCTCGACAACAGAGCATGCCTGCCCTGTCACCAGAAGAAATACATACATGGAACAGGGAATTGTGGGATTTCTGAAGCTGGCTGTATGATACACTTCTACTATCCTCCTGCTCTCTTGCTGAATGCCAATTAGAGGCAAGAGTTCCGCTCCTTTAAATACAGAGCTGAGTGACTCATAGGCACAGCCATAGAAGGAAAAGTGGGCGTGCTGAAGGGGGTGGGGGCTGAGTTCCATGAGCAGGGCTGAGAACCAATCACAGTGAAGTCCAGGACAAGGAAGAGGCGTGGCAGCGGGAGAGCAAGGGGGTTAGTGCAAACATATAAGCATCCCAGCCCTGCGTTGGGGGGTGACGTTCTGATGCGAAACCCAGAGAGCAAGAGAGTGCCACAGAGTACACCCCACGTCCCCTCCCTCTCCCTTCACCTCTCCTTCACTCCAGAAGCACACAATTAAGTAAGACAGGTCGAATAAGAAGGCACAAAAATGCCACTGCCGTTTCAGTTTTTTCTTTCCAAACCTACAGAACTCAACATGAAGCTTTAAGGTGTCATATAGCTGCTTCCATGCGTTCTTGACCACACATCTCAGCAATAATGTTGTGATTCAAGGACAGTGTAACAGTGTCCCAGTAATTGTACACAACGACTGAGAGAAACAAAGATTCTATGCACTACATTTTGTTCTGGACTTAATCTCCCATCAGCCCCTTCCAGAAAACTAAGGTAGGTGTGCTGCTTTCCTACTAAAGAAAAAGATCCAATTCAGAGACGTTGGCTAGCTACCTGGCACTAATGACTAGCAAAAAAAAAGAGAAGAAAAAGGAGCTTCATGAAGCGTGACATCAAAGTGGAATCACATGACCTAACTGCCTGAACTAAAATAAGAACAGTCAGGGCTGCCTCCTGTGTTGTTTGAACCATCTAGAAGCTTTGTTGCTTGGAAATAAAATTGAAGCCAATGAGGTTCAAAGATGCTGCTCATATTTGATCAAATTGGAACTGTTCAATTTGTTGCCCCATTTGCTGCCAACAAAATTAATGGTTGGTGTAGCTCCTCTCTGTTTTCTACCAGTAAGGTGACGCCAAGATATTCTTGTATTTCTTCATTACTCCCTGCCATTCCAGTCAGGGTGTGGTATTGCTTGAGCTGTCGATGTTGGTTGAAAATGACACGACGGTCACAGACACACAACGTTTCCGTTGACGGCATTCTGGGACATGCAGTATAGCACCGTCTAATGTTCGCAACAAGTGCACAAGTGTACACGAATGGAAAGGGGGATGTGATGGAGGAGAGCGAGAGAGAGAGGGCTGGCTGTTATTTTCACCGAGCGAGGCAGGGAGGGGCTGGCGGAGGAAGGTGAGTCAAGCAATGGAACGAGAGCGACGTTAGTACCGGCCAAACAGCTGACCACAACTCATCCACAAAAAAGAATAGTAAACTCAACCACGTATAAACCAAATACAAAGAGATCAAAGCACAAAAAGGACAAGAGAACCACAAAAGAGAAGTAAAAAACAAAAAAAACAACAACAAAGAGTCAAGGGGGGTTCATTATTGTCATTGCCTACCTTCTGGGGAACCTGAACGAGAGATTTCTACAAAAGGGGGAGGGGGAGAAAAAAAGAAAAGGTATGTACACAAACGTGCACACGAACGAAACCACAGCAGATATCCTCATACATAAGCAAACTGACTCTGGAAGGAAAGTTCACTCAAAAGCGTCGCTATCCGACTCGGCAGTCCGGCAAAACACAGACTGTTGCAACATGTTCGTAAAGTTTACACAAATATTGTACTGCAGAAACGTTGCGTGGAGCCCGATAAGGCATCGTACAGTCAAACTGGGACCATGGACAGAATTCAGATTAGTGTCATCAATAGATGGGTGAGGCATGCAAATGGTATACATGTGGTCAAATTTTAATGTTTGAGTTAACGGGAAGATTGATGGAGCTTTGCCGTCAATGAAAAGTTAATAACCAACTATTATTTATAAATATGAACAAGCGTTGGCCTACAAAGCATACACTGCCCCAAACCCCCTGTGATGTGGAATGCTGTCCATAGTTACTGAGACGTGTGCCACTTCAAACCAACAACCCCGGAAAATGGCTAAATATTAGCTGAAGTACCATTTTGTCCTGACACGCAAACACATACGCACACAAACACGCACGCACGCAATCTTTCCGCATATACACAATGTCAACAGGAAGTGATGACCTGTCTCAAGACTTGAAGGTTACAGTTAGCAGATAACGTTTTCAGAGCGGCTCTGATATAATAATGAAAAGTCATTACTCTGCGGGGGATGCGGAGTGCTCCCCCCTGTTGAGGCACTGTCCCGGTGTGTGAATGGGTCCCACGGTCTGGCACTGAATCTGGGCCAAGCCGACACTGAGCAGGCTGCAGCTAACCGGCTGTACAGGCTCGTGTGTGGTGCATACTCACTTTAGAGGGTGTTTGTGTGTGCGCGTGTGTACGTTACATGTACTCATTGCATACGGTTTGGTACGAGTACTCACTGTGGAAAGAGAGCGAGAGCGTGCACGCGCACGTACATCTCTGGGCAAAGTAACACGATCTGCTGACGTCACGCGACACTCCGCTTCTGAGAAATCTGTTTTTGCACTTCCGTAATGTCCGCTCACGGATCTCGAATGAGAATGCTGACCATACGTCCAAGACCACCTCGCTGGGGGTAACCATGGAAACTGTCACCACAGAACTAGGCTTCGCATTCGAGAACGTGATCAGTTGTACGTGCAAATCATTTTTTCCGGTTTTCATCCAAGAGCCTCAACACGCAGTGAGCAGCACGCTTTCCTCTCTGGCCCAGAAACACAGGGGACACACTCAGTGAACATGCCCCAGTACAGCCTGTCGGTTCTGAACCCTACGGTGAGTATCACTGGTCTGCTAAGAGGGGAGACGCACACAACCTATCGAGCCAGAGAAAGACTGACGGTTTCACCAATGTAAGGCCACTTCAGAGAAAACATAAGCAAAACACCAGAACTACCCTTTACAAACTGAAAACTCTATGAGACTTTAAGAAAAAGCCACTGGAGTAACAAATTCATACCATCACCTTACATTTAACAGGGCATCTTCATACAGTGGCCAACTGAGTCATAACAGCAGACTGAAATTAAATGCCAAAGACACGTAGATACAATCTTAATTTCTATGCAGAAAGTTTTCTCCCCATATCCAGAAATTTCGATATTCTTCTCCCCCGTTTTCCTCCCCGCTTGAATGCCCAGCCCTGCTCACACTGCACCTCCCGTGGTACTCTGCATTGCCGACTTGGCAGAGCGCAGGACAGAATGAGCCGTACTGTGAAGCATGTGACAGCCGGCACTTCTCATCACGCCACAGTTCACATGTAGGACTCGCACAGACGCAAGTCTGAGAAAAAATGTTTGTTTGTGGGCACCCGATGAACCAGCGGGGGGTGCTGGTGCACGGCGAGAAGCTGCAATCGCAGCCAATCAAAATCCTTCCATCCCTGGGCAACACAGGTACCATTCGGATTAGAAACTGTACTGTGGGGCCCATGTATGCACTAGAACAGTGCTTTAACAGATACCAGACTGTGGGGCCCAGCCGTTCAGTAGAACAGTGCCTTAACAGATACCAGACTGTGGGGCCCAGCCGTTCAGTAGAACAGTGCCTTAACAGATACCAGACTGTGGGGCCCAGCCGTTCACTAGAACAGTGCCTTAACAGATACCAGACTGTGGGGCCCAGCCGTTCAGTAGAACAGTGCCTTAACAGATACCAGACCGTGGGGCCCAGCCGTTCAGTAGAACAATGCCTTAAAAGATACCAGACTGTGGGGCCCAGCCGTTCAGTAGAACAGTGCCTTAACAGATACCAGACCGTGGGGCCCAGCCGTTCAGTAGAACAGTGCCTTAACAGATACCAGACTGTGGGGCCCAGCCAGCCGTTCAGTAGAACAGTGCCTTAACAAATGCCAGACTGTGGGGCCCAGCCGTTCAGTAGAACAGTGCCTTAACAGATACCAGACTGTGGGGCCCAGCCGTTCAGTAGAACAGTGCCTTAACAGATACCAGACTGTGGGGCCCAGCCGTTCAGTAGAACAGTGTCTTAACAGATACCAGACTGTGGGGCCCAGCCGTTCAGTAGAACAGTGCCTTAACAGATACCAGACTGTGGGGCCCAGCCGTTCAGTAGAACAGTGCCTTAACAGATACCAGACTGTGGGGCCCAGCCGTTCAGTAGAACAGTGCCTTAACAGATACCAGACTGTGGGGCCCAGCCGTTCAGTAGAACAGTGCCTTAACAGATACCAGACCGTGGGGCCCAGCCGTTCAGTAGAACAGTGCCTTAACAGATACCAGACCGTGGGGCCCAGCCGTTCAGTAGAACAGTGCCTTAACAGATACCAGACTGTGGGGCCCAGCCGTTCAGTAGAACAGTGCCTTAACAGATACCAGACTGTGGGGCCCATGTATGCACTAGAACAGTGCCTTAACAGATACCAGACTGTGGGGCCCAGCCGTTCAGTAGAACAGTGCCTTAACAAATACCAGACTGTGGGGCCCAGCCGTTCAGTAGAACAATGCCTTAACAGATACCAGACCGTGGGGCCCAGCCGTTCAGTAGAACAGTGCCTTAACAGATACCAGACTGTGGGGCCCAGCCGTTCAGTAGAACAGTGCCTTAACAGATACCAGACTGTGGGGCCCAGCCGTTCAGTAGAACAGTGCCTTAACAGATACCAGACTGTGGGGCCCAGCCGTTCAGTAGAACAGTGCCTTAACAAATACCAGACTGTGGGGCCCAGCCGTTCAGTAGAACAGTGCCTTAACAGATACCAGACCGTGGGGCCCAGCCGTTCAGTAGAACAGTGCCTTAACAGATACCAGACTGTGGGGCCCAGCCGTTCAGTAGAACAATGCCTTAACAGATACCAGACAGTGGGGCCCAGCCGTTCAGTAGAACAGTGCCTTAACAGATACCAGACTGTGGGGCCCAGCCGTTCAGTAGAACAGTGCCTTAACAGATACCAGACTGTGGGGCCCAGCCGTTCAGTAGAACAGTGTCTTAACAGATACCAGACTGTGGGGCCCAGCCGTTCAGTAGAACAGTGCCTTAACAGATACCAGACTGTGGGGCCCAGCCGTTCAGTAGAACAGTGTCTTAACAGATACCAGACTGTGGGGCCCAGCCAGCCGTTCAGTAGAACAGTGCCTTAACAAATACCAGACTGTGGGGCCCAGCCGTTCAGTAGAACAGTGCCTTAACAGATACCAGACCGTGGGGCCCATACATGCACTAGAACAATGCCTTAACGGGATTTTTTTTACTACTGCTATTTTATTACAAACAATATTTAAAAAAATATAATTAAGCAACATTTCTCTGCTTAGTACTTTTGTAAAGATGAAGAACAAGACATTCATACACGTTTAATCGTAAATCATACTTTTACAAATCTAAATGTATTAATACTCCACATTATACAAGGACACACACAAGAACACCACACCAGGGTTGGGGACAATTTCATCTTCAATTCCGTAAATTGAGAAAATGAATTGAATTAAAAATCTTCAAAGAATACTGTCATTTTTCAATTCAACTGGATTTCACTTCATTCACTTCAATTTGTCCTGGGCCTGTATTCATTCAAGCACCTCAAAGTGGTAGTGCTGATAGAGGGATCTGGTTTTCCCCATCCATACCCTAACCTTATGCAGAACAAGCTAAAAAGGCGAAACTCATTCTTATCCCACAAGATCTATTAGGAATATAATCCAGGATCTAGAATCAGTTCAGCCTTCTAGCTCGTAATAGGCAGGTTAATAATTTGAACAGCGGATACCTGATTCTAGTTCAGCACTCCTACTCTGAGGCACTTGAAGCAAACAGGCCCAGAGCTCCGCCCTCTCTAGCCCCATGCCTCTCGCCCGCCATATTCAACCCGAGAACGAAACCCTTCAAAATCTTACCTGCGCACAAACTTGGATGTGAACTTGCTGAAGATGCCGGTTCCAGCACGACGGGCCTGGCTGTTGCCGTGGGAGAGGGAGGGAGACACGGGGGGGCCGTTGTAAGTGGAGGCGTGCTGGTCTCGCGTTGCCCTCTGCTGGCCGGCGTGGAAAGTGCTTCTGCTGGCGACCCCCCTGGGGAAGTTGGTGCGATCCGTCACCGTGGAGCTGCTGACGTTATGGGCAGAGGGAGATGCTACTGCCAATCTCTGAGGGGTGGTGCTGTTTATTTTAATAAAACATATATATTTCCTTCATAAATAAATAACATTTTTAATATACATTTAGTACTTTCAAAATCACATAATTAGGTACTGTAACAAAGCTCTACCTTTATGGTAAGTCTAACAACATTACGTACATACTGATGCATAGTTACTTGGGCATGGAATCGTGCTGGAATATTCACGTGTATCCTGTACCATCCCATCAGTTTTCATATTCTTTTTTTAATATAACCAATGAAATTTATTTTAATATAACCGTTTTATCAGAGATGTACCCACATAGTGTGATAATGTCTCCTGTTTTTATGCGAAACGTAACTCACGATTGTCATGTGCCTTTAATTACACTCTGTCCCTGATCAATGAACACAAGCTGCTGCAGCACAGAGCTAAAAGCCTGAATCTAAATGGATATTAAAGTCCCAGGCTTCACACTCAGGCCCCTGTAGGGAGACACTGCGAAACACACAGAGGAGTGAACGCGGCGCGAAGGGAGGGAGGGGGGTGCCGGGCCCGCCGAGTGCGCGCTCTCCCCGTCCCCACGCCGCCGCCGCCGCCGCCAGAACAGACGGGCCGTGTCGGCGGGCCCCCGGTGACGAGGAGGCGCGGCGGCGCCTCCCTAAGGCTGAAGCCTCCACTTCTTCCGCTGCTTTAGGAAACTCGTTTTTAAACGCGAACGGGAGCAGCAGAGCACAGAAACCGCTACGCTAAAGCCCCCGCTGCCCTTCGCCTTGAGAATCGGCCAAAACAGTCATTTTAATTACCGTTTCCTTTTTCAAATCTTACAAATAACATACAATTATTCCCATATATATAGATATATAAGTAGTTGTTTATTCCAAGCAAAATGGACCACACAGCTAGTTGATGTAATGATTACAGTGTTAGTGGTTCAGTTTCATGAGTTAGGTCAATAGATAGCTTTTTTTAAGTTTAGATTATAATGTAACATTAATATTTACTATTTGTTATCATTTTGGTTTTTAAGTTGTTCTTACTATACATATGTAAACATGGTCTTTGTTTAGGCATGAATTACCTAGATTTCCTCGTCCCTTATTGGTTTCCGTTATTTAAACAACATTCGGTTATGTAGATAACCTTGCTTCTATTAATGTACAAAGAAACTGACTGGTTCTGTATCAGAATCGGCTTTAAGCCAATCACGAGAACTCAAACAGCAGCAACTACCTAGCCAGCGGTAGCATCCTTTGGCTTATAACAATAAGAGTAACACGATGCCAACCGTGTGGGGCTCGCACATTCTGGATGGACAGTTAAGTTTGTTAGCCAGCCAAGTGTTCTGTAATGAAGTAGCTATAAAGCTGACATAGCGGGGTTTCCTGTATCAGATCACTACATAGAGTTCCCCCAGTGCAGCAGCTTTCCTCTGATCTGTGCTTGTTTATTTGCTGACAGTCGAACCCAAAAAAGTGGGACGGGGGGGCAGGTGTGGGTGGAGGAGCATCTCGATGGAACAGAAGGATGGTGGATACGGGGTGAGGGTGGTGAAGCAGGAGACCGCGGGATGCCAGTTTGATCAGGCCGCTGAGCTGAGAGACACCCAGAGCCAAGCACACACCACCAGAGCAGCAGCGCACAGCAGGGAGCGAAAACACGCACGCACGCACGCACGCACGCACGCACGCACGCACGCACGCACACACGCACACACGCATGTGCACACACACGCACATGCACACGCACGCATGCACACACACACGCATGCATGCATGCATGCACACACGCACAAAATCACATACAAGTTACATACATGCACTCCGCTCATACACACATACACACACACAATCACATACAAGCACACATGCATAGCTACATGCATTCAGCTCACACACGCATAGAATCACATACAAGCACACTTAATTACACACACTCAGCTCAAACACACACACAGACACTTGTATATGCTCTCTTGGGCTCAGTGCTGTACAGTGTGGAATGGGTGGATTTGTGATATGTGGTCGTCAGTACAGAGTGTGAACGCTATCTGTGGGGCCATAAAGTGATTGGGTAGAGTGTGAGTGATGTCAAAGTGATGTAATAGAGGAGGGGGCTCAAGTAATGGAGAGTTGGGGCTGATCACGGCTAATTAAGTTATTGGCTCAGCAACGGAAAAAACTTTCAGGGCAGGACTAAGGTTTGCCGTCTTCACGGTATGTACTGTCGCTAACCATATTACAACAGATACAACCTTTGTTACAACACCCCATAATCTAAGTAATCTCTCTCTCACAGACATTTCCCATAAAAACGCCTAGTTTGATTGGTACCCATTGCTGAACTGTGGTTTGCTGAACTGGTGATTGATACTGTGTTTTTCACTCGGTCCCATCTCAAATCAACCTGCCACTCCGTTTCCTTCTCCATCTGTCAAACGTGAGGAAGCTCGCCTTCGACAATCCCAAAAAGATCCCTCCTGAAAGTCTCCTCCCAGCTTTACCCATCCCTCTCTTTCTGCTGACGAAGCCACCTGACACAGCACCTCCCTGTGGGGACTCCTAAACACCTCCCCTCCCAGCGCTGTCCTGCTCCTCCCTCACTTGCCTGGGGAGCTGTGCGTGGAGGTCAGGGGGGCTGGGGTGGGCCGAGGTGGACAGGGACTTGTGGTGTCGGGAGCGGGAGGAGGAGGAGGAGGAGAGAACGGCGGAGGCCGGGGCGGTGGAGGCGCGGGACCCTGAGGTGGCCAAGCTGCTGGAGGGGAGAGAGAGGGACACAGCCCGAGAGAGAGAATGGGGCGAGAGCGGGCCGAGGGGGCGGGGTCAGAGAGCGTGCGTGCACACCCGCACCCAGAGCGCGCACACCCGCACACAGAGCAGCAAACACCTGCACACAGAGCACACACCCACACCAAGCACGCCGCAAAGAGGGCGAGGAGCATAGGGACACCCAGTGAGGAAATGGGGACCAAATACCGAACACACTCACCCACTCACACACACGCACACCCTCACAAACACGCGCACTCTCACACACCCACTCACACACATGCACACTCTCACACGTGCGCTCACATATGCAAACTCACACACGCACTCCCACACACACAGACACGCACACACTCACGTGATTAAATTGCGTAATCATGAGAAATTCAACAGCAAAAGGTGGACACCACTATCTTTTGGTGAAGGGGAATTAAAAAACACAAAGGTCTGCTTGCCAAACTTGTCAAAGTAAAAGCTGACTCACACCATGTTTAAAATTTGAGAAAAGAACACCAACAGTATATACCGTACAGAAGTTGTTGATTGCTACGTACGATATACAGTATAGACACCACACATACAGTATGCATGCACATGCGATTATATTCAGAGATGATTCATGAACATGAACCCAGAACCACGTCCCAACTACAACCCAAAATACACAGCCAATCAAAATGCAATGCTTCACGTGAAGCACTGAATGAAAGCTGAAGCGGAAAGAGAGAAGGGAGTCTGGATACGGGACAGGGGTGGTGAGTGCGCAGGTACGGGAGAGAGGGGCGCACTGCCAGCGGGGCTGTTTTGGGAGAGCGGGGGTTTAGCCCGATGACTCCGCTGTGCGTCAGGAGTCTGCCGCCTGGCCACGGCACCACTGCCAACTGCAGCGCTGTGGGAGCGCCAGGTTCTCTGCCTGAGGTGTGTGTGTGAGTGTGTGTGTGTGTGTGAGTGAGAGAGTGTGTGAGTGTGTGAGTGTGTGAGTGTGTGTGAGTGTGTGTGTGTGTGTGTGTGTGTGTGAGAGAGTGTGTGTGTGTGTGTGTGTGTGTGAGTGTGTGTGTGTGTGAGTGAGAGAGTGTGTGTGTGTGTGTGTGTGAGAGGGTGTGTGTGAGTGTGTGTGTGTGTGTGTGTGTGTGTGTGTGTGTGTGTGTGTGTGTGAGTGTGTGTGTGTGTGTGTGTGTGTGTGTGAGTGTGTGTGAGTGTGTGTGTGTGTGTGTGTGTGTGTGTGTGTGAGTGAGTGTGTGTGTGTGTGTGTGAGTGTGAGTGTGTGTGAGTGTGTGAGAGAGTGTGTGAGTGTGTGTGTGTGTGTGTGTGTGAGTGTGTGAGTGTGTGTGAGAGTGTGAGTGTGAGTGTGAGCGAGCATGCGTGTGTGCGAGTGCGTGAGCGTGTGTGTGCGAGTGCGTGAGCATGTGTGTGTGCGAGTGCGTGAGCGAGCGTGTGTGTGTGTGTGTGTGTGTGTGTGTGTGTGAGCATGCGTGTGTGCGTGTGTGTGAGTGCGTGAGCGAGCGTGTGTGTGTGTGAGCGTGTGTGTGTGTGAGCGTGCGTGTGTGTGCGCGCGTGCGTGAGTGTGTACGTGAGTGTGTGAGCGTGTTTACTGTCAGAACCAGCTGATGCATTCACAATACAGGCTGCCAGCCCCAGGTTGACAGGGAGCTCATTCAGATGAAGCCTTACACAACGCAGACCAGGGTTAACACCAGCATTCTCCTCGCATATGTAAACATCGCTAATCCTGTACCCAGTCAGAGAGAACTAGCAATACCTCTTTAAAATAAGTGCATGTGATTCTTCGCACTCCTCAGCTGACACAGTGCATAATTTGCTTTCATTTTGAGTGCATCTACGATTGCGTTAACGTGTCTGTGTGTGTTCATATATGCGGTTTTGCAGCAGTAGCGTACCTGTCCTTGCCGTTCTGAACCGATTCTCGATCAGGCACAGGGGAGCTCCGATTGCGACTCGTACCAGTGGACAGGATGCTGTTCTGTGAAGCACAGAGCCAGGGAAAAGGGGTCATCCTGCGTTCAGTGATGCTGAGGGTGGGTGGGGGGGTGGGTGCGTGTGTGTGTTCGTGTGTATACGCGTGTGAGTGGGGGGGGGGGGGCATATGTACTCCTTGTAGAGGGTGTGTCTGGGTGTTATGATGCAGTGTGTGTGCAGTATAAGTAATTACTGAGGATGGGGTAGGAATGCGTGTGTGCGGTATATGTACTCAGTGAGGATGGGGTAGGAATGCATGTGTGTGCGGTATATGTACTCAGTGAGGATGGGGTAGGAGTGTGTGTGTGCGGTATATATGTACTCACTGAGGATGGGGTAGTGCTCTTCTTACGGTCTGCGTTGAGGGGACTCGGTGGCACTTTCGCGGAGCCGCCTGACCCTTTCCTCCCAGAATCCTCAGCGCTGTGTTTACTGTCCACCTGGGAGCGCTTTGAGTAGGATGAGCCTAAGAGGGAGGAGAAACAAATGAGGAGTAGCATGAGACAGAAAGAGAGAGAGAGGGTGGAACAGAGAGAGAAAGAAAGAGGGACAGAGGGAGGAGCCAGAGAGAGAAACTGGGAGAGGGACGGAGACAGAAAGGGGAAAAGGACAAAGGTAGCAGGAACAGGAAAGCAGGAAATTTTTATTTCTGAAAAAATCTAAAATGAACCTTGGTCTGCGGATCTCCTGGGCTTCTGATTGGAAGAGACACTGCGCTGTACCTTCTGGGGAGGCGACTGGACATTGCTGTTTGTGAGGTCGTTTCCATGGCGGGACTTGATTGACAGGCTGACGCCCTCGCCCATCTAAGAAGCAGCAGCAGCAGGAGAGAGAGAGAATGTCAGAACATCACATGACAGTGCAACAGAGCTCTCCCTGTCTCCGGTGACCTGCTCGCTTCTGCTTAACAATTAAAATGAAAACGTATTGTACTGAGGCAAGGGTACACCAAACTGAATTGCTACAAACCTTTAAAAACATTTGTGATCAACTACCCTTCAGACTGGCTCCACATGATAACTGCCCTTTAGTCTTGCTACATGCTAACTGCCCCTCAGTGTGACGGTATTTACTGACTGCCCCTCAGTCTGGCTCTGCATGCTGACTGCCCCTCAGTCTGGCTCTGCATGCTGACTGTCCTTCATTCTGGCTCTAGTTGCCTATCAGCCTCTCAGTCTGGCTCTACATGCCAGCTGTTGATACAGAGCAGAAAAAAGTGTTTATTTTCCTGATGAGTGCAATCTATTTACAGTCCTGTGTGTGGGAGCTATACTGAAAAATAATGAGACAGAAAAACAGCAGGGTAAGAACTTATGAGGCTTCGGCTTGACTGCAAAATTTAGCTTCCACTTAGGAGAGCTCATTTTGCCATTACCGACAACTGCAGCTGTACTCAAACTATAGCTAATTTTAGATAAGCAGGCAGTAATTAAAACATACATACTGTAATTAGCTTTTGAGTGAGACAAAGTTCAAATGCAATTCTACATTTTAAGCGAGCATAAATCTGTTATTTTGGAGGGAACCATTTTGGAGGGAACCATACTGTTAGGATCGCTGATAAACACATCAGAAGATTAAGGGATAAAATGTCCCCAGGTGTGCGATCGTGCACACTGGCCCACACTGCAGTGTATCCACTCAACACCTGCATAACCCCGAGTTTGGAGCAGTGCTTACTCTCGTGTGCGGATGTGTCTGCGTGCGTGTTTATCTGTGTGTGTGAGTGTGTCTATATGTGGGTGTCTGTGTGCGTGTTTATCAGTGAGTGTGTGTGTGTCAGTGTGCGTGCGTGTGCGAGTGTCTGTGTGTCGGTGTGCTTGGCTGTATACCTCTGAGTTCCTGTAGTCCAGTAGGAGGTATGTAGCCATCACCTCGTTGTATTTTTGGTTAATGAGAGAGTCCTGGATCTCCTCCTGAGAGTAGCCCATCTGCAGCATCACATCTGAGGAGAGCAGAGAGACAGGATTACCCCTGGACCCACACTACTGACTCTAACATCCACATCAGGCTCCCACACCACGAGGCAAAGCCAATACTCACCCTGGGGTGAGTAATGTATGCAAACAGACTCAGGCATGCACATGTGCACAAGGACACAAGGGGGCAAACTCGCACTCAACCTCACAGACCAAACGAAGAAGGGGGCGAACCAACGGAGCATGCAGTGAAGCAGACGTGCACACACACAAACGCGCACGCGCTCAGAAGGTGTAAAAACGCTCCCGATCATTACCGAGTCGAAAACGGGATCCTCTCCTCGCCCGCCCCACCCTCCCGGGGAGAGAGCCCACAGCCGCACCCGTGCCCTCACACCACGCGCCCCCCACCCCGCCCAGAGTGCAGCGCCCCCCGCAGGACGCCGGCCCCACCTCTCTTCCAGCCCTCTGCGCCAGCGCGTGGCTGACCTGTCCTCCTGGGGTCCTTATAGTCGGGCTGCGGCTCCACGTACGGCTTCAGCTCCTCCTCCTCATGGCCCACGTTCATCCAGCGGTCCCTCATTACCTGCTGCTGAGGGAGAGAGAGGGGGAGAGGTGAGAGAGGGAGGGAGCGAGGGGGAGAGGTGAGAGAGGGAGGGAGAGGGGGAGAGGTGAGAGGGAGGGAGAGGGGGAGAGGTGAGAGAGGGAGGGAGTGAGGGGGAGGGGGAGAGGGAGAGAGGGAGGGAGCGAGGGGGAGAGGTGAGAGAGGGAGGGAGCGAGGGGGAGAGGTGAGAGAGGGAGGGAGCGAGGGGGAGAGGTGAGAGAGGGAGGGAGAGGGGGAGAGGTGAGAGAGGGAGGGAGTGAGGGGGAGGGGGAGAGGGAGAGAGGGAGGGAGCGAGGGGGAGAGGTGAGAGAGGGAGGGAGCGAGGGGGAGAGGTGAGAGAGGGAGGGAGAGGGGGGGAGAGGTGAGAGAGGGAGGGAGAGGGGGGGAGAGGTGAGAGAGGGAGGGAGAGGGGGAGAGGTGAGAGAGGGAGGGAGCGAGGGGGAGAGGTGAGAGAGGGAGGGAGTGAGGGGGAGGGGGAGAGGGAGAGAGGGAGGGAGCGAGGGGGAGAGGTGAGAGAGGGAGGGAGAGGGGGGGAGAGGTGAGAGAGGGAGGGAGAGGGGGAGAGGTGAGAGAGGGAGGGAGCGAGGGGGAGAGGTGAGAGAGGGAGGGAGTGAGGGGGAGGGGGAGAGGGAGAGAGGGAGGGAGCGAGGGGGAGAGGTGAGAGAGGGAGGGAGCGAGGGGGAGAGGTGAGAGAGGGAGGGAGCGAGGGGGAGAGGTGAGAGAGGGAGCGAACGAGGGGGAGAGGTGAGAGAGGGAGGGAGCGAGGGGGGGAGGTGAGAGAGGGAGGGAGCGAGGGGGAGAGGTGAGAGAGGGAGGGAGCGAGGGGGAGGGGGAGAGGTGAGAGAGGGAGGGAGCGAGGGGGAGAGGTGAGAGAGGGAGGGAGCGAGGGGGAGAGGTGAGAGAGGGAGGGAGCGAGGGGGGGAGGTGAGAGAGGGAGGGAGCGAGGGGGAGAGGTGAGAGAGGGAGGGAGCGAGGGGGAGGGGGAGAGGTGAGAGAGGGAGGGAGCGAGGGGGAGAGGTGAGAGAGGGAGGGAGCGAGGGGGGGAGGTGAGAGAGGGAGGGAGCGAGGGGGGGAGGTGAGAGAGGGAGGGAGCGAGGGGGAGGGGGAGAGGTGAGAGAGGGAGGGAGCGAGGGGGAGAGGTGAGAGAGGGAGGGAGCGAGGGGGAGAGGTGAGAGAGGGAGGGAGCGAGGGGGAGAGGTGAGAGAGGGAGGGAGCGAGGGGGAGAGGTGAGAGAGGGAGGGAGCGAGGGGGAGAGGTGAGAGAGGGAGGGAGCGAGGGGGAGAGGTGAGAGAGGGAGCGAACGAGAGGGAGAGGTGAGAGAGGGAGCGAACGAGAGGGAGAGGTGAGAGAGGGAGCGAACGAGAGGGAGAGGTGAGAGAGGGAGCGAACGAGAGGGAGAGGTGAGAGAGGGAGCGAACGAGAGGGAGAGGTGAGAGAGGGAGCGAACGAGGGGGAGAGGTGAGAGAGGGAGGGAGCGAGAGAGAGAGTGAGGGAGGAAGCGAGGGGGAGGAGGAAAGGGAGAGGGGGGAGAGAGAAAGAAGGAGGGAGCAAGGGGGAGAGAGGAAGGGAGGGAGCGAGTGAGGGTGAGAGAGAGGACAGAGGAGAGAGAGAGAAGAGAGAGGGAGTGAGGAGAGAGAGAAAGTGGGGTAGAGTGGGGGGAGAGAAAGGAAAAGAGAGAGAGGAGAGAGAGCAGGAGAGAGAAAAATGGGAGAAACAAAGAGAGATGGAGGGGGGAGGGAGAGAGCAAGAAACAGGAGAAGAGAGCGGGCAGAGAGATGAGGAAGTAAATGACAGTAAGAGTGAGAAAGGAAGAGAGGGTGTAGGTAGGGAGGAAGTGAAAAAGAGGGGGAGAGTGTGAGCAGGAGACAGAGAGGGGGAGAGTGTGAGCAGGAGACAGAGAGGGGGAGAGGGTGAGCAGGAGACAGAGAGGGGGAGAGTGTGAGCAGGAGCGGGGGGTGTGAGCAGCAAACAGAGAGGGGGAGAGTGTGAGCAGGAGAGGGGGGTGTGAGCAGGAGACAGAGAGGGGGAGAGTGTGAGCCATAGGGAGAGAGAGAAGGAGTGTGAGCAGGATGGAGAGAGAGGGGGAGTGGGAAGAGAAAGAGGGGTACAGGGGGGAGAAAAGGTGAAAGAGGGCAGGTGAGGACAGGACAGGGGGAACGTGAGACACAGGGGACAGCACAGAATAGTCAGGATGTAACGCAGTGCAATCCCAGAAAGTGAAACTGGCCATCCTTTCCAAAGTCAAAGTCACTTAAAATTTATGGGTATATATTTCCCGACATAAAAACGTCTAATAACTAGCTAGCGAGCCAATAAACATGGAGTGGTGCTTAGTAATTTTTTTACCACTGGTGTCGCTACACTGCATCCAACGGCACATTCATTTACCAACTTCAGAGCAGAGTAATGACTAATGACTGAGTAATGATCCAGACTTCCTCATTCTTTCTCCTGTTCCGTCGGCCATCTTCTAGCTCCTCTCATTACCTGGCTAGTAGCTGGCCCAGTGAAGGTTGTGGTTCAAATATGCCACTACTTTGAACTGATAACCGCAATGGTACACATATAACAGGAAAACACATGGAAGGTACATTCAAAGCTGGTCAGCCAGCTTACTTCAGGAAATGTTCTGAAATAAGTCTGCTTCCATCAAATCAGATTTCATCCTATTGAAAATATTTAGAAAAGTTACCTGTGAAATACCCCCGTGGTGATTTGTGAAATATGAAGGGGTGAGGTCACATTGTACATGATGTAATTATAAAAGAGGTGTGGCTGTTATACAAGATGTAATAATATGAAGAGGCATGGCTAGCTGCCCTTATATGGACTGCCACTGACCTCTAGGCTTCCCCTCTTGGTTGGATTGAGGATGAGAAACTTCTTGAGCAGGTTCTCGCAGTCTGTGGACATGTAGAAAGGAATCCTGTACTTCCCTCTCAAAACCCGCTCACGCAGCTCCTGGGGGTGTGAGAGGGAGAGCGAGGGAGGGAGAGACAAAGAGAGAAAGGGAGAGAGATGGAACAGGTTTTATGTCAGTTGATCCCAGACAACAGTCTCATCTCAACAGGAATGTGACTTCCCCCTGATTTTTCTGATTAATCAGGAAAAACAGATTTTCAGAACACAAAGTATGTGGGTTTTATAGTTAAACTATTCTTCTATCAGCTCTGTACCCAAACTCTGAATGTGTGCACCTGGACATCATAAACATACATGTTTTTTGTGGCTCAGAACATTTACAGTATGAAATGAGAATTTGCAGCTCAACCAAGGAAAGCCACAGAAAAACGCCTCAGAAAACAGAAACAGGAAATGACCATGGCGCTCTGAGCCTGGACCGCCAATGGCAACTGTTGAACACAGTGAGTAAGACCATAAGAATTAGGTTCTGAAAATCTGAATTTCCTGACCAATAAGGAGAAATCAATGACAAAAGGTTCCATCCGTCAGTGCCCCGTCCCCCCAAACTCAAGGGTCAGCACCTTGAGGTTCTGTCCGTCGAAGGGCAGCGAGCCGCTGACCAGCGTGTAGAGGATGACGCCCAGGCTCCACACGTCCACCTCGGGCCCGTCGTACTTCTTGCCCTGGAAGAGCTCGGGGGCGGCGTAGGGCGGGCTCCCGCAGAACGTGTCCAGCTTGTTCCCCAGCGTGAACTCGTTACTGAAGCCGAAGTCCGCGATCTTGATGTTCATCTCCGAATCCAGGAGGAGGTTCTCCGCCTGAGAGAGAGAGAGAGAAGGGATTGTACAGGTGGATGATTAAGGAGTCATTTCCACCTCCCAAATCCTGCCCAGTGCTCCTCACCCGTCCCCCTAGCCACTCCTCATCATCCAATCAAATTTCCTGTCCTCATCTCTACCATCTCACCTGCATTTTTATACTTCCTCATTCCCACTCCTAAACCCACTCATCTGTGTCCCCTCTACTACACCCTCCCACCTGTGTCCCCTCTCCTACACCCTCTCACCTGTGTCCCCTCTCCTACACCCTCCCACCTGTGTCCCCTCTCCTACATCCTCTAACCTGTCTCCTCTCCTACACCCTCCCACCTGTGTCCCCTCTCCTACACCCTCCCACCTGTGTCCCCTCTCCTACACCCTCTCACCTGTCTCCTCTCCTACATCCTCTAACCTGTCTCCTCTCCTACACCCTCCCACCTGTGTCCCCTCTCCTACACCCTCTCACCTGTGTCCCCTCTCCTACACCCTCTCACCTGTCTCCTCTCCTACATCCTCTAACCTGTCTCCTCTCCTACACCCTCCCACCTGTGTCCCCTCTCCTACACCCTCTCACCTGTCCCCTCTCCTACACCCTCCCACCTGTGTCCCCTCTCCTACACCCTCTCACCTGTCTCCTCTCCTACACCCTCCCACCTGTGTCCCCTCTCCTACACCCTCCCACCTGTGTCCCCTCTCCTACACCCTCCCACCTGTGTCCCCTCTCCTACACCCTCCCACCAGTGTTCCCCCTTTCACACCCTCTCACCCCCAATCTCACCTTCAGGTCTCTGTGTACAATGCACTTCTGGTGGCAGTACTGCACAGCTGAAACGATCTGCATAGAGACGAGAGGAAGGTGCGGTTAAGGCTTGACAGAGGCAGCACTCTCTCACACACTCAGGACGGCTGCAACTGCATCAGAGGTTAATTCATACAGAAATGGGGAGAAAAGAACATGATTTTACACGTGCCACCCGTTATTTTCCCATTCTGTGCCCATGCTGAGCCCCGCTGATGTGCGTTTGCGCCGCGTGGCCAGCTAGCCCCCCCCCCCCCGCCTGAGGCACCGCCTCACCTGTCGGAATTTGGCACGAGCCTCTTTCTCTTTCATCCTGCCGTGAGCGACGAGGTAATCAAACACTTCACCTAATGAGGAGAGGAGGGAAAGAGAGAGAGGGAGGTAGGGAGGGAGAGAGGGAGGGAGGGAGAAAGGGGAAGAGAGGGAGAGAAGGAGGGATGCCTCAGACTATTTCCACCCATAACACCCATTCTACAAAAAATGCTTCAGTATCACACTTCACAGATAAAATATGCTTGATGGTATTCAGCAGCTAGCAGGAGCAGCCGATAGCCAAGCCTGACAAACCGGTGCTTCTCTGGAAGTAAATTGCTCCTCCTCACCCACACCAGAATAATGCAGCTGTACAGCAGGGCTGCAAGTGTTGTAGGGAGATTTATTCTGTGGCATCTGCTGTGCAAATAGATGACGTAATCTCAAGGACTACGTAGAAGTCATGGCTAACTCTCATTCGACATTCTTTTTGTATCCAGTACAGCTATCCAAATGTAACGGGCCATCGTATCTATAATGACAGTCTATATAATTTATGTTTCTATAATAGTAAATTATTAATTTGTTTTAATAAATTATTCAAAATTCAGTTTCTGCCCCAATATATTGTTCTTCTTTTCCTTCGTATGCTTGTGTACTGTGCAATTGTGTGTGTGTGAGCCTGCAAATAAACAGTGGGAAAGAACAGTGGGGAAGTTCTCACCTCCACTAGCATACTCCATAACCAGATACAGCGTCTTCTCCGTCTCTATGACTTCAAATAACTTAACTGGGAGGGAAAGATGGAACCAGAGAGAGGCCATTAGGACTCATTTCCATAACAAATACATTTCTCTTTATTCACACAAATGCTTTACATCCGCATCGCTCCTCAATGCGCATCTTTTTTCCCCCAATTACCCCCACCAGAAGCGCAACACAGGCTGCTAATTCTGCATGCTGGGAGTGCAACTTAAGTGGCATGCGCAAAAACGATTCACTTTCAGCTGCAGCTCCCTTGGGCACACTGAATATGCAGAGGAGCGGTTTGATATTCAGAAGGCGTGCGCTCATAAATCTAATGAGGCGCTCTCTCGGGCTGACCCACTGTAAGAACTAACTGTTCCCAAACTGCAGGAACGCGTGAGCAAAGCACAAGAGAGTTCTGAACTTAAAACGTCTCTCCACGCAGTTATTTGACTGGGTGAAAAACTCACCGATATTGGGGTGATTCAAAAGCTTCATGATCCTGACTTCACGAAACAGCTGGGGAACAAAACGGATCGGACAAAAAACGGAGTTAATCTTCAGAAAGTGTGAGCGAACATGTGCGTGTATTTGCGTGAGAAACTTTACTCAAGGGTGCATTGGATGGACAAAAAAACTATTTTCTGCAGTCAGCTTTCTTTGAGGCCATGTATACCCATCTATGCATGTTTGAGCAATTCTGTGTCAGTGTGTGCACCCTCTTAAAAGACCTATGAGTCAGACAATACTGGAGCTCTACAGGGCACTTTTGGAAGCATTTGTGTGTATGTGTGTGTGTGTGTGTGTGTGTGTGTGTGCGCGCGTGCACGTATGTATGTTGGGGTGGAGGGGTGCTTTGCATGTGTAATACAGTGCAACCACACCTCTCTGTACAGGAAGTCATTGAGCCTCATTTCCTGTAATTACCCTCTTCTGCCCAGGACCCCAGGGAAGCCAGAGAAATAAACCAAACCAGTCTGATTCAGAACTTCAGAGAACAAAAGAATGCGTGACAGAGATGGCTATGCCCAGGGTGCTACTGGGGGTTAGGGGCGGACAGGGGTGATGGTGGAGGCGGTAAAATTTGGGGGTGGTCCCAGTCACACAGGACAAGAGTGGATATAGAAATAAAAGCCCCCATCACCCCCTTCTGGTTAACAGTAGGAGTCACAGGAAAGTCACTCACCTTCTGGAGACTGGAGGAGTTGAGCTGAGTCTTGTCTATGATTTTCACAGCCACCTGGATGATAAGGAAAGCTGACCAATGAGGAGAGAGAACTGCCTGGGGTGGGTAATAACAGAATTCCGGTGTGGCTGGGTGAAGTGAAGGATTTATGAGTAAAGCGGGCATGATGGGATTCCATTTGAACTCCTATAGGCAGCAAACGCAGGCCTAAACATTGCACAGACTGACAGTAGCAGGGCATCTGCTTATCTGAGTTTTTACTCTGACTTTGCATCAAGAGGAAGAGGTTTTGTGTTGCCTGACTTTGTATGGTAAAACAGAATAACACAAAAACAGGCTAATTAAACAAGAATCACAAAGTCCAAAATTTATTTAACCTATTTTTTACAAACTATATTCTGCCAAATTTGCAGTATAGGGAATACTACTTTGAAAGTGTTGTTGTACAAACTACCAATTAGCCCACTAGACAATGAAAGTACAATAGGCAAAACAATAGGCAAAGCAACCCTAAATAAAATTTTAACAAGCCTTGGAATGCAACCAGCTTATCTGGGAAACCGCATGCTCTGGAAGGTGGAATACTGACACTGTTGAACACAGCGGGTTGGAAGGAGGTGTTTTTTTTTACATAAACCAAATGAAAACACAAGAATTTAAGAATATGTAATAATGACGACAGGCCATTCAGCCCACCTCGGCTCTCCATTTAGCTACAATGCAGATTTTTTAAAAACCATCAAGGCCTCCACAACACTGACTTTTCTACCTTCAAAATCAAGCTATTTCAAGATTTTTGAGAACCATGGCAACCCCATGCGAGGCTTTGAGAGAGCTGGGTCAAACTGAGCATGCTCCCATTCACACATGCAGCAGAGCAGAGCACAGAGCTTAAGCCAAAGAACCAAGCAGGCAAATGAGACCTGCAGATTTTGCTCCTGGCCAGTTCCTAACAGTAACTAAATTTCCTAGACCAGTGGCCTCCTGTGTATGCTGGTTTTCATTCCAAACGATTAAAGGGGGCAGTTCACCCAAAAATAAAATGAAGCTATATTTGCATATGTTCAGCAATAAAGCCAAATATTTGAGGCCCCCAGAGACATTTAGGGTCTGGAAAAACAAATAATGTAAATCTCAAGAGACAACTCTCTTGTACAGAGAGTTTGTACAGTTTTTGGTCTATAAATAGATATATAAAATTCTAATCTGAAAGCATTGCTCCTGGGAACGGTGCTCTTATCACACATCACACTCCAGACTGCGGCTGTTAGTTCATAAGCCCTTCTTGCTAGCTGGCCAATAAGAAATGTCTCCCCATACCTAAGGCCCATCATTCGTCCACTCATCTGTCAATCCTTTATGAGGCTGACACCAAACATCAGCCCAGCCACCGGTACTCTGTCACCGTGTGAGTGAAAGCGCGGGTTCACGCACCTCTTTCCCGGTGAGCACGTGTCTGGCCAGCTTGACCTTGGCGAAGTTGCCCTTGCCGATTGTCTTCAGCAGCCGGTAGTTGCCGATGTGCGGCTGCTCGTCCGCCGTGGTCGCAACCGAGCTCTGGCATCGCGGCATGCTGGGTCGCCCCCCCGCCTTGGAGTCCGAGTGAGACTGAGGGGAAGACAGAGAGGGACGGATTAACCTCACAGTTAAGCATTCATTATTTATTACAAACAAAGCTGTGTTTAAAAAAGGCGATGTTTCATTTCATTATTTTACTTTTAGGAAATAGGAAACTGAAACTTTCTGTTGAGGCATGCTTGAGGCATTTCAGAGAGTCAAGGATAACACTGGAATTGTAGGAAAGGATACAGAAATAACACCAGATAATGTAATAACTAATGTAATGAGCTCTACATCAATAATGTAAGAGAACAGGATAAACAAATAACTTGCTAGATCAGGGGTGTCAAACTGAATCCTAAGGGAGCCGCACTGCCTGCGGGTTTTTGTGGTTTTCTTTCAATCAGATGCTAATTAAGGCCTTGAGAACAAGGTGTGTGGACTCCTTAGCCAATCAATGACTTACATGAACTACTGGTACTGAGAACACCCCAAAAAGCAGCAGACAGCTAGCCTAGATATTGTAATAAACTTGTTGAAGGTATAATGTAGTCAAAAATATCAAAACAGTAGAAACACCAACAAAATGGCTATACCAACATACCAAATTTAATACCTTTTGGTTACATGGGGCTGGGATCGGAAAAGTTTGTCATGTGCACGACAGCGCCACCATGTGGCCCATCTGCACAATATTTTAACCTGCCAAGCATAACAGCTAAAGGTTGTTGGAGGTCAAAGCCAAAATACAGTTCAATGGGGCTTCTCAGCGTTGCATTTAAAACCACTACTGAGGTAGCCACAAAGCTCAAGACGTCTCTCCTGATTTTTGTTGTGAGGGACGCTAGCCTATGCCCAGAAAGTTAGGGTCATAGAGGCCACATTAGTCAACCACACTGTCCGGAAGAACCGGGGAGAGTTTTCCAATATTCCCAAAGAAAGAAGGAAAACCGGAGCAGTGCACCTCGTATACAGGGGTATACAAGCTCCTCCTCACATTTCCTGACCAGACTGAAAACAACTGCTGCATTCTGAAAATGTGAGTCTCCCTGTTGTCCCAATTCTTTAACTACATTCTTTCACTACGTGCAATGACAGCTGAGTGCTCCATCTTTATGTATCATCCCTTGGAAAAGTTTCCTGGGTAATATGTTTCTTACATATGCTTCCTTTGCAACATCAACTAATTAATTTGGAAAAGAGCACCAAGAAAAATGATGCGAAAATACAGTGGTAAGGGTGATTCACATTAAATGGAACTACTAGGGTTATCTATATGCTTTAGTCCCACCAATAGGAAAAATCTTAAAAAAGGAAATGGAAGCAATTTTTCATGAATAAGCTGGAAATACTGATTTACAGACCCAAAGAGTCTCTGGGAGCCACAAGCATTTGGCTTTACTGCTGAACATTCTCTGCTAACAGCTGTCGAGAAGGTCCAAAAGCTCTTGCATGTGCTTACGTTGCCCAGCCCTCCGTTTTACAACCCTTTGCCTCCCTCTGGTTGAGGATTGTAGGCGTCTTTAAAGCAGTATTTCCCTGAGTAGCCAGTAAAATCACAGAAAACAGAAATGGTAGATGACTAGGGTGCTCTGATATTGGGTCAGTGAGTTAGACCATTAAAAAGAAAGATTCTGTTCATCAGGACATCCCACCTCTCTCCCTCCTCTGGTGACAGGTGACACTGACCAGTAATGGGGGGGGGGGGGGGGCAGACAGAGGGGAGAGAGTATGGGCGAGTATTTTTGCAGGAGAGCCAGCAGGTGACAGAGAGTGAAATGGAGAGGTTTATTTATATTTCCAAGCCACGCTCTAAATTTGCAGTCATTCCACATCTACAGATTCAATTCAATTAAATGTTCTTTTCTCAAGTCAATCTCTGATCGAAGAGTGCTTTTGTGGAGACAGCAGATGGGCTGGTGTTCATATGTTACAGTTCACAGCAATGGAAATTTAAATCTGTGCTCAATATGAACGAGGGATACAACCTACTCAAAGCAATCAAGGATGGTATATAACTGCAGGCTTTATTTTATGTTGGCTATGACTTGTGACAGGCTTCTGACAACTTGGCCATATTTCAGATTTTTTGTGGCATTCAGTAAAGTACAGGTGCATTCTGGGACTGTTGACTTTACACAATGACAGATTGTGAAAATAGTGTACCTTTTGCACAGTCCTGATGATCTCACCAACCCACGCCCATCATACCATTATCTACACAACTCCAGACACCCACACAAAACTGAAATGAGCATTTCCCCAAGAACAAGCAAAATAAATACAGAAATATTGAAGTGTTTTTAGAACTGAAAATTTAATATAGGTCTACACATATCCTCCATAAACATCTACAACAGCTAATGTCATGTGACACGTGAAGAGCTCTGATTTGACAATATTTTCTCTGCATTGTACATCAAAATAAGGGAAGTTTTAAATGAAGCTTGAAAATAAATATGTTGAAAATAATGGCACTGACATCTCAAATAAAATTTAAAGGGAGAGTCCCCATTTTCTGGGGACTTTTGACATTATTTCTGCTTACTGCATGTTTTTGATTGGCCTAGACAGTTTTTATGCGCGACTAAAAGTATTTTATTTTAGGATTTAGACCACAAATCCCAGAATCCCCCTATACCAGCAAAAACAATCACAAATAACACTGAAATACCAACAACATAAAGTGAACTCCCATTAAAAGACCCAAAATTCTGTGAAGTTAAGTAACCATACCAAATTAATTGCCAAATTACTAACTCCTATATTTACCCCCACTCACAACATAACAGTTAACTTCTATACAACAGAAGTTACATAAAACACGATAGCGTACTTAATACACTCTCCTCATTACCCAAAACTAAGTTCAATTCAGAGGCAACAATTGAACAATTAATTGAAACCGGAAAGGTACAAAAACATAAAAATGTAAGTACATTTGTACAGTGCATTTGGCTGAGCAATTTCACAATCGCCTACTGGAGAAAACGATGATAGCAGCAGGTGATGTCATCCTGACACCAGACCAAAATCACTGATGTCTTAGCCGCCCTCCACAGTTAGCCACTGCTGTTAAGTCTTTCCGTGGCCAGATTGCATAACTTCTTTCATCTACAGACAAGCGAGGAAGAGGACAGCTAGGAAATGGACTGACTCATCTGGAAGCTTCTCAGCCAAAAGCTCAATTTCTCAAAAGCCTGCGTGGGTAACGGCAAAATGTGTCCAATTTCACATGAAGGGACCTGCTTCAGAGAAGGTTTGAGATTCTGTGATGTTATCACGACAAACCTCCCAAGCAGCAGAACCAACATGGCAAATGAATTTCTGGCATCTCTGATGCATATTGTACTTTGTGTTGGGCTGCCATATTTACTGAGCATTGTGGTGTCTTACTGTACAGCCCTGTGCAGGGACCTGCAGTGGCTGTAAGAGCAAGCAATGCAATGTGCAGTGGGCATACACACACATGCACTTATACATATGCGCATGCACACACACGTGTACATAGGCTATATGGTACTACTTATCTGTCAATGTCTGAATGTTACATTTTTACCTATATGATTAGCCATTGATTACAATCGTTTGTATAACACTAGGAGATATAAATTACATGGTTTTGTGATTAAACTAATTGTTTAATTACCTAGATGGCTAGCGCAATGTTAAATGCATTAGCAAAATATCTTTCAAAAAAAGGAGGAAATCTTATACAACTATACGATCAAAATCAGGTCATATGCATCGAGCGTTTAACTGCAGATTTATGTGCATTAACACATTATTGTGCAGCACACAGCAAGCCAAAATATGTAGCAAATGTATAGTGCAAACTGTGCAAAGCTGTGCTGCCCAATGTTGGCACCACATTCGCCTCTGGTATAGACCACCTCATCCACTGCCATTAGTTTGGGTGTGCTTCACTGATGAGCACAGTGCAGGAGCCGACACGCATGCGCTGCAGATGAGGCTGCCGCGTCATGTGTGTGCATCTTCACGAGGGGCAGTACTACTTCCCCAATGGAGTGTGTGTGTGTGTGTGTGTGTGTATGCGTGCATCTGTGTGCGCATGCATGTGCACTTGAGTGTGTGTGTGTGTGCGTGCATGCGTGTGTGAGTGTGTGTGCTCTTGAGTGCGTGTGTTTTTGTGTGTGAGAGTGTGTGTGCATGTGTGTGTGTACTGCATATCGCATGTGTGGCTGGAAAACAAGAGGAAAGACAGGAAAGCCAACACCAGCTACATGACCGCAAACTTTAAAAATCCCTGCTGCCCCATCCCATGCTCGATCAAAAGCAGTCACCAAAAATTAAATGTAGAACTGCACTGCTTACAGAGAAAATAAAGGCAAACCCAGATACCGCAAAAGATGTGTCAAAGCATTACAGTCCAAGGGAGGCAACGCGACCAACTTACATGCATCCCAACCTCTTCAAGGAGTTCAAAAAACTACAGGTCAGTGGATAGGTCCGTTGTGATTTAAGGTGCTTCAGTGGAAACTAGCAATCACTGCCAATTCTGTAAGGAGACATTAAAGGGTTCCATTTTAAAAAACACAAGTCCTTCTCCTTGTCATGTCTTTGAAAACTTTGAAAAATCTTCATCTTCCCATTCCCATCGAATCCGATGGTGAATTAGAGTGCTTGGATCACTTTGTTCCTTATTTTCCGTCCCTGTACATGTCACCATCTGATACAGTATCGTGTATTTCTTTAATCTCTCCCAGGTGATGAGAAGAAAGAAGCTGTACCTTTACCAGCCAAAGTATTATTCAGATCATTGGCACACCAAAATGAATGAAAACAGGTTGAGGCCAATGCAGTTTAAAGGGTGTCCACCCTGCCTATTTTCACATCACCAGCCACTTGAATAAAACAAATGGACAACAATATTAACTAATTTAGGTAATTTACCAAAGTTAATTCACCTCGTTGCACATTTATTTTAAGTTTACACTTATTTTGTAGGCCAGTTTATTTTGGCTATGTTCGTGCAATGCTGACACCATTGTTTTTCTTAGGACTGACTGTAATACTGGTATTAATGGTGTTTTAGAAGGAATCAACACCAGGGTCAAAATAGTAACACCGTGACAAACCTACTTCCTACAGATTAAAAAGAACGATAAGGAACAACACTATAACCATATGCTACTGCCACCTTCCTGCAGTTCATATACCACAGTGAATGCATAACATGACAGTGTGGAAACATTGCTGTCAATCACTGCCAAGTCTCAACTGACTTAACACTGATGACCGAGGAGCTGTAATACAATAATTGATCCACACGTGATCAAACAAACGCAGGCGAGTAAACTGCTTTGGGAAAAATTGTAAATAGAGATAATGTGCAAACACACAGAAAAGAGAGACAGAGAGAGACAGAGAAAATGAGAGACAGAGAGAGAGAGCTCAGAAGGATTTTTTTTCTGTCCAACAAGTCAGGAAGCTTGGGCAAGCTGAGGTAGTTTTGTAATTAAACTGCTGCGTACACAGACCAATCCCGTGAGGCCTGGAGTGTGGGTGGGAGGAGTCAGAGCAGGAGTCACTGCAGGAAGAAAGGCTGAGGCAGTGAGTCTCCAGCACAAGTACTGACATGAAGGGACAGCTGTGCGCCACCACACTGCGGCCAAAAGACATGATTTCTCATTTAAACCAAGAGTGCAGTCTGAGGGGAATGGTTCCCACGGCAACTGTGCTAATGTGCCAAACTCAATCCACACCAAGTAAACACGCAGTTTGGTCCTGATTACCTTGTGAACAGGGGAAAGCAATGGCCAACACTGACCCGGGAAAAAGCTTCAATCCAGGGGTGCTACAAGCATTCAGGCAGCAATCGTGAATGGCTTTCTGTCTACTAAAATGTAATATGACCCAAACTGGAAGTCCCTTTGGGATAAATCACATCTGTAAATCTGTAAATGTCAAGCACACATTGGCCCAGTATAACCCTTAGACTCGAGTTCTCACCAGTTCTACATGACACATTAAAGTATGTGCTATTCAGGATGCTCCCAGAAAAGAGACAACACACTACAGATCCAACAATTGGCTCAACATTCTCATAATGATAACCTCAAAAATTAGGATTTTATGGACAACAATGTGGCCTCCACAAATTAAAGAAACTGCTAGTTTAATCAAACAAGCGGTATAAGCATCAGGCCCCAACAAGGAAAATATAAGCATATACACTACCATTTAACTCCTTTATGGTTAAAACATGCAGTTTTGTCATTTCACAGCTGAAAAAGTAAAAGAAAGAAAATGCGTTGGTGGGCTTGACCCCAGGACCTAGGGTTTTGTAGACCTAGCCTATGTTTTAACCAATGTCACTGAGAAACAGATAATTCCACAGCAACCACAGGCAAAGACTTTTGAGGATGGCCAAGCAATAATTTAACCAAATCAGTTCACAGCATTTAGCTCATATAGAATAGCACGGCTAACAGCATTAGCTATATAATGCTATATAATATTATATAATGAAATTAGCACATCAGCTTAGTTAGCATCTTGCCAATTCAGACCATCACCTTATTAGTGTCATCACATTTCTTAAAAGCATACTTTCCTTGCCAATTTGCATAGCATATCAGGATGATAGCATTACTGACCTCTATTATTGACCTCTCCCTACAGTCATCTCCCCCTACCCACAAGGCGGGCAACCTCCTCGACCTGGTTTTTCTGAGGAATAGCCCTTGCACCGATATCACTGTAACCCCTCTGCACACCTCTGACCACCACTTCGTTTCCTTCTCCCTCCCCCTTGCTCCCTCTCACCCACCTTCTCCCCCCACACCCACTGTATCTGTCCGCCGCAATCTCTGCTCCCTCTCAACCTCCTCTCTTGCTTCATCTGTCACTGCTGCCCTCCCTCCTCTCGAATCCTTCACTACCCTCCCCACTGATTCTGCATCCACCTCCCTACTTTCCTCCCTTACATCTGCTCTTGACTCCCTCTGCCCCACTGTCTCTAGGCCAACACGTCCATCTCCTCCCCGCCCGTGGATGTCCAATGCCATACGCACCTCCAGGGTTGGACTCCATGCAGCAGAGAGGAAGTGGAGGACATCCAGAGATGCTTCAGACCTCTCTGCCTACCAATCCCTCCTTGCAGCGTTCTCCTCCACGGTGACTGCTGCCAAGGTAAACTACTATCAAACCAAAATCCATAACTACCGTTCTAACCCTCGGCAACTGTTTTCTGTCTTTTCCTCTCTCCTCAGCCAGCCATCTGCACGCCCTCAGTCCTCGCTCACTGCTGACGACTTTGCAACCTTCTTTGACGAGAAGATTGCAGTCATCCGCAACTCCTTCTGCACTCCACCTCACCCTATGCTCCCCTCCCCTTGTCTCTCCACTCCTCTGCTTACGGTCACTGGCTCCCAACTCCCCACCCCTCAACCTGTACTCTCCCCCTCCCTCACCATTTCCCCTTGTTTCTCCGACTTCTCTCCCCTCACCGATTCTGAGGTTTCACAACTCCTACTTTCCCATCGCCCCACAACCTGTGCCCTTGACCCCATTCCCTCACCACTCCTCCAGGCAATCTCACCCGAGATTCTCCCATTCATCACCTCCCTGGTTAACTCCTCCCTGACATCCGGCTGCTTCCCGTCAACCTTCAAGAAGGCCCTCATCTCCCCCCTCCTGAAAAAGACCACACTAGACCCCTCCATCATTGGGAACTACAGACCGGTATCTCTCCTTCCATTTCTGTCAAAAACCATTGAACGTGCTGCATCAAATCAACTCTCTGTGTTTCTTTCACAGAATGAGCTCCTCGATCCCCATCAGTCTGGATTCAGACCAGGCCACTCGACAGAGACCGCACTCCTCTCTGTCAACGAAGCTCTCCACGCAGCCCGAGCAGCCTCCCTCTCCTCCGTCTTATTACTTCTGGACCTATCGGCAGCCTTCGACACAGTCGACCACCCCACCCTCCTGTCCTCCCTATCTGCAATGGGGATCTGTGGCACAGTCCTCAATTGGATTGAGTCTTACCTCTCAGATCGCTCCTTCCAGGTAGCCTGGGCTGGTAAAGTATCTGCGCCACACCCCCTCATCACCGGAGTCCCACAGGGCTCGGTCCTTGGTCCTCTCCTCTTCTCTCTCTACACCCAGTCCCTTGGCCCTGTCATCACAGCTCATGGTATGTCTTACCATTGCTATGCTGATGACACACAACTGTTTCTCTCCTTCCCACCCTCTGACACACAGGTCTCAGCCCGCATCACTGCCTGCCTGAGTGATATTCAGAGCTGGATGGTCCGCCACCATCTCAAGCTCAATCCAGGTAAGACAGAGCTCATTTATATTCCGGCTCTTAACTCCCCTCTCTCTGATCTCTCTATCTCCCTAGGTAATACCATCCTCACACCATCACCCTCAACTAGAAACCTTGGCGTGGTGATGGACAACAGACTGTCCCTCACCGAGCACATTTCAGCAGTGACACGTTCATGCAGGTTCTTCCTGTATAACATCCGGAGGATCCGCCCCTTCCTCACAACTTACTCGACCCAACTCCTCGTCCAGGCAGTGGTCCTGTCCCGCCTGGACTACTGTAACTCCCTGCTTGCTGGCCTCCCAGCATCATCTATCAGACCCCTGCAACTCATCCAGAACGCAGCAGCGCGTCTGGTCTTCAACCTCCCCAGACATTCCCACGTTACCCCCCTGCTCACCACCCTCCACTGGCTCCCCGTGATGGCTCGCATCAAATTTAAAACATTAGTGCTTGCCTTCAAAGCAGCCAGGGGGTCAGCCCCTCCCTATCTACGTCAACTCATCAGACCCTACACCCCAGCTAGACCTCTCCGTTCTGCTGCCACATGTCGCCTGGTCCCTGCCCCGGCTCGCACCAGCACCCGGTCACGCCTCCTGTCTGTTCTAGCCCCACGGTGGTGGAATGACCTTCCTGTGCAAGTCAGAACAGCAGAGACCCTGGCCGTCTTCAAACGTAGACTGAAGACTCACCTCTTCAAGCTACATCTCACCTCATCACCCCCCACTACCCTCTAACATTTTTTTTCTTAAAAAAAAAAAAAAAAAAAAAAAAAAAATTAGGGTGTACAATTCACACTTATACCTAAGCAAAGTTATACCTATTGTAGCTCTCTTGCAGGAATGTTGTAAAGCACTTGTCTCTGAGTTTTGTAATGCACTTGTTGTAAGTCGCTCTGGATAAGAGCGTCTGCTAAGAACCTATAATGTAATGTAATGTAATTACTAAAACAGTCAGAGACGGTTGTCTTAGGTGCTTGAAATATCAACTGTGTTCAAAATAGGCCTACTTGCTTACGTCCTTATCCCCACGTCTCATGACCCAGAACTAACTGGCAGCCATGATGGAACATGAAAGTTGTTTATAAACAAAGGAAGGAAACACGGTCCGTGCTTTTGTTTGCCTCCTTCAATGAAGGACACAATGATTAGCAGAGATTAGACCTTTTAAATGGGATATTCCTAAGAACAAATTTGCATGCCAGTATATGAAACAGTCTAGGAGGAGATCTTATTATTACAGCCTTTTTCTCACAGCGCGCAGTAACCGGCGCCGTGGGCTATGCATGGCAAATTGTGGTCACTCACTCACTCACTCACTGACGGACGATCTGAGAGGAACATTTAGTCCGACGCATGCGCAGGTGGCGCTTCGTTTAGTAGAAGTAGGCGAAAAGCGAACATGTTAGGGTTAGCTAAAGTAACGTTAGGCGATAAAGCTGTGCTTAAAAATGTCGTGCCGTTCGAAGTGGTGATTTGGGAGATACAGACAGATAAAGGCGTCACGCTAACTAGGTTAACCTAGTTCATGCGTATGGATGCTATCCTGCACGCATGAGTAGGAGCTAAGGAAACACAGCTACAACCACCGATGCAGATGTATGGACACACGGAGATCAACAAATAACGTTACAGAAGTGAGGACGTGCCATAGCTAGCTAACTATAGTTTGCCAAGTCGCGCCGTGGGTCTGGACGGTTTCATTCTAAATGGTGAAAATACAACTTAATGGACATCAAAATGTGCTTGTTGAGGAGAATTATCTCCTGACAATGGTTTCAAATTTCTTACTTAAACAGGGTAGGAGTTATGAGTAGGCTATTTATAGAATGGAAGTTCAAAGTTCATCTTAATGGTCTGGTGCCACTGAGACTAGTCAGCAGCATAATTGCTCATTGGCTAAAATACGGGGACAGACAGCATTCCACATCATAACAAGGCCACACCCACAGCAGGAGAGAAGATCGCATTCGCCATCAACCCCCATTGAAAATAGGCTGTTTTCACCTCTGACTTGCAATACTTGTATGTCAACTCTCAAATTTGTGTTAAGATTCCTTATATAATAAATATCATGTGCTTCCAACGCCATAATTTGTTACCTTCTTTTTTTAATCACATGTGCAACAATAGGCTACTCTGTTCTGCACTTGCTGTTCTCGTATAGCTAGCTTGCATTATTCAGACAACCAGCTTGTTGGGGCTATTCAATTTCAAGATTAAACACACAATTGTAGTTTTCCCTTATATATTGCCATAATCCCAAAAGGTTGCTGCTTTGCAGGCAGTACCAACCATCAGCTAAAACAAAACAAAAAAAAAAAAAACATCACAATATAACAAGCTACTACAAGACCTCACAAAGCCTGACAGGATGACTTCATGGCTACATACAAGCTAGTTGAATTGTTAACAGACCATACCCAGCATTTATCTTCATTTAAACATAGTAACAATTTCCTATACCGCGAAGGCAGAGATAGATTTTATCACAGTTAGCAGTAATGGGGGGGGGGGGGGTTCCACTTAGAAATGTTAATAACAATAACAACAACAGCAACAACAACAACAACAACAACAATAATAATAATAATAATATTAGGTGTGCCTTATAAATGTATAACCACTAAACGTTAAGAGACACGCTAAACCTGAAAGAAAACCTTAATGATTTACGGCGGTACCGACAAACTTTCTGGCAATCAGAAAAAGGACAGTCTAGGATGGACTGAGGGCTATTTAAAAACACTGCAGTGACGACGGTCACATGCCCAAACCCGTGGTAAGTCTCCCATCACCGCGGTATGGTGATTATCGTTGCAGTCCAAATAGTAACTATGATATACCATCTACCAGTATTAGTGCACGTGTCAAAGCAACACCATCTCTTCAGTGGTTTACAAAGACATTTCCCTCTTTCGAGCAAGGGATTGGCAGACAGCAATTAGTAGTAACATTAGAAAAACTAAATGCATGAGGCCTGCTTTTCACCACAATACTTTTTTCGATCTTTAATAATGTCAGTCTATACACAGCACATGTATGACCAATGTCATGCTGACCAAACAGGAACTGGTGCTGGTAAATAGTAATTTATGTCAATTTCATATCCTATTTAGCAACATGCAATAGGATTACTTAGGGAGCTGAACAAAGAGTGCACGTTCCAAATTTCAAGTCAATGGGACTTACGCTTCAAGAAAAAATAACTTATCTGTATTACTCTCTAAAATGTGTTTATTCCTTATCATGGTACCCATATTTTTCCAAGGTTTTATTTCTGTTGACATTGACTTGTATGGAACCATGTGCCCTTCAATTTAAAACACATTTCAAAAGGCTAAATCTGGAATAAATTACAATGATTTAAATGGATACACCCAAATGGGTCAACTTGACTGGCTAGCTGTGTTTTTACATTGCATCTTCTGCTTCACTATTTAGGCTAGTTAGGGACCGACAGATAATACATACAAAGTTACCAGTCAGTCTGTGGAGCTTAGACCCTGTCCAAAGCACAGTAACACAGTGGAACATTTTCTGTGCTTACATTTTGTCATTAAACAACAGCCTTTTAATAAAGGGAGGCAAACTTCTGACACAGTCCTTATTTAAAAGCGCTCAGTCTTCCACTGAAAAGCAGGCTATGCCAAGTAAACGGTGTCTTATCAACACCAGAATATTTTTATAGAAAAGGCTGTTGACTGACCAAGTGGCATTCTCACTGTCATGCTACTGCAGTTTGCCTGTGTTGAAAGCATGCAATTGCAAAGAACGAGGGAGATAGAGAGAGAGAAAAAGAGAAGTTGTGTGAAGGTTCGACTGGTCAACAGTAACAGTAGTACATTAGTTCTCTCTCACACAACACACTCAGGAGAGGTTTGGCCACATGAATTACCACTTCCTTCTCTAGAGAACTGCACTCAAAATGCACTCCAAAATATTAGCCGAATTAAAACATACCAGCGAGAAAGTATCTCTTAAATTTCTTCCCAAAAGTAGCACTGCCCTTTAAAAAAAAACTTATGTATGCATATTTTAATTACTCATTTACTTCAAAAAGTAAAAACCCATTCCCAAATATTACAGTGTTTCCCTTTACCCTAAAGACGCACTGTTAAAAGGCACCATTTTCACTGCCAAAATGACTCATTCGCACAGTTATAATGGATCATTTTCGCAGTAAAAATTCTGTTTCAGCCGTGAAAACGCACCAAATCTGCGATCATCCCTGGAGTTGGAGCAGGTAAGTACGATCTATTGAGGGGACAACAGATCTGAAGAGGAAGCCGTCCTCTGTTTGGACATTACACTGAGCCTTCAGTCTACCCTCAATATCCCTACTTGGCTCCTAAAAGACTTCTGCAGTGAGTGGATGTGCGTTTGATTACAGATCATTCTCATAAAGAATGACTAATGACGAGGGGACATGCAAGGACTGGATGGGTCTAAGATTAAAGCAGCGACAGCACCAGGACCAGCAAGGAGGAGACACACAACTATGACATTCGGGCAAAAAGGAGGGTAGGAAAGGACAGATGAAAGAAGAGTTCCTTACTCAGTCTCTCCTGAAGCCGTACGAGGCCATGCAGGTACTCTGAGGAGGCCAGGCAGAGGGGGAGAAGGAAGCAGAGGAGGGGGTGGGAGAGCCTAACGGACAGACGACAGGTGTGGGGGCCAGACAGCAGATTACATCCCAGCTCCAGTTAAACCATAACAAACCCTGACGCTGGTTTCAAGGCCCTGGCTGGGTTCTGACCGCAGATTTGTCTCCGGTTCAGCGGGGTCCATTCGCTGTTCAGGGTGGTGCAAACCAAGATCCAGCGCACTTTAGTGTAACACGATCTTGCCATTGCTGCTTTAACAACTCAACAGCAATGTTACATCTGATCTATAGCAACAACCAAACAAAAGTCAGGAGTTTAGGCCTTTCAAGTTACTTTCCATTTCTCTATCAGAGCTAACAAACTAGTAGGCTAGTTGGTACAGCTCTGCTGGAAGCCGGTAGTTTCTCGACAAGTCAAATTTGCCAAAAGCCAATGTCATAGAAATCTGACCCCATGAAAAACTGAACTGAGGGTCACTTCTCCATATAGAAAAATGACCCCTGGGTCATTTTATAATATATAAATATGCCCAGCCCCCTTATGGAAAAATGACCTCCCCCCCACTGAAAAATAATTAGGGCCTAAAACACATCATAGAATATACTAAATTATGACCATGTAAAATCCAACTAAAGGTGACCACCACATTGTGATGTTTGTAATGCCTGAGAAAGTCCAATAGCCAAGCTGTTTCTAATTTTGTGCCGTTTTTAAGGGATGATTTTCTACAACATTCAGACATTCATACAAATAGAAAAAAACGAAGGTCCCTGATGGATTTGAGCATCGATTCTGTTGGGGCCTTTCTCCTTTAAGTTAGGGCAGGGTAGAAAACTCTCACACGTTCCATTCTCAAACCCGGTAAAACGAGCTCACTTCGGCCGGGTGAGCGAGCGTGGGCGAGCGCGCGGTCGCAATGGCGGTTCCTTCCTGTGGATGGCGGAGCGCGTTTATCAGATGCGCAGGCGACGCGGGAGCGGGAACAGCCACGCTAGCCGCGCGGGCACGTCTCGGAGGGCCCGGGCCGATCTTATGTAACAGCTAAGCACTGAGCAAATCAGTGCTGCTCCCTCTCTCCACCACATCCACCCATTCCGCACCAAACCAGCAGACCTCCAGCAAACAGTAACCGGAACGCGCCGAGGTGTGGGTCACCGAAACACAACCGCACACACCGATAAACAACCCCGGCGGCTTTTTCTGCTAGAAACCCAGGGCGCTCGACTGCTCAAATGAAATCTCACAATTGATTAAACGCGTGAATATGCGAGCACCAATCAAAAGCTTACAGGCAGCTTTATCAGCAACTACCCCTTTGCATCACAGCACAAGCTGGCAGTTGAAGATAAGGAACAAACAGTCATTTAAACATGTTCCAACTGACACACGTACACATGCTGACTGTAGGCAGCAGGTGAACTGGTACTACCGGTTGCACAACTCTGTCCTTCCTTCCTTTTTTCTCTCTCTCAATATCGGTCTCTCCGACGTCTTTATTTGTTCCTCATACTTCCCTCACCCGCCCCTCGTCGCCCACGCACACAGCTGGCTTCCTCCACACTTCCATCTGCACACCGCGTCTTCTGAAGTGTGAGCCCTCCCCAGTTCACCTCCACCTGCCTGCCTGCCTGGCTTCCCTCGGTCTGCAGAATCTGAGAAAAATTAGCTCTTGTTGCCACGGAAACAAGAGAAAACGACTGTTATGTACTTCCAATCACTTTGCAGTTTTCTTCGAGCTGCGTCTGAGCAGGCAAACCGGAAAATGCGTTTCTAGCCGCTGTCGGCATGGACAAACCAAACTCCTCTCGGAAAGTGAGGAAGATGAGGGACTGCCGCAGCACGGGGGCTACAATGCTTTGCGAGAGTGACGACAGTCCTCGTCTAAGCGACACCAACGGTCCGACACGTTTAAACATGGCGGCACATTACTGTCAAGTTACTCCTGTTTTTCAAGTGAGCGGCTGCGTGGGAAAGCACGAGGGGTGAGGACGGAGAGGGGGAAGGCGAACGCCTGTTGGTTGCCATGACAGTGTTGCCATGGAGACCTGTTGCTCCACACTGCCCTGTTATGCTATGTAGACCTGCAGTCCTGTCTCTCTTCCTTCCTCTTGTTTACTCTGTTTTACCACTCTCAGCAATCATAACAAAAATTGAATCAACTCACTGAGCAATCTGATGGACTGGTTACACATAAACGCACACATACAGTACAGGCCAAAATATTAGGCCATCAGTGGTGGTTTTCTTTAGGTAGAGAATAATTCAGTTAAACTATCCTTAAAATAGCCCCTTTTGACCTTAATTAAAATTAAACAAATTAGTGGAAGCCTATCTGATGATTTGGGAGGTCGGGGTGGGAGGGAGACGAAGGGTTAGTTAAATTGACTGAAATCTTATCTACTTAAAACTTATCCAGGTTTTTTTTTTAACTGCAGGAAGCCTAATACCATTGGCCTGTAGTGTAAATAAAATACATTACATTACAGGCATTTGGCAGACGCTCTTATCCAGAGCGACGTACAACAAAGTGTATAACCATAACCAGGAACAAGTGTGTTGAAAACCCTAGAGGGAAGTACAGTTCCAAGTGCAGGGAACGACCGCATAGTTTAACTTCGACCCTGTAGGTTAATCTGATTAACAGAACAAAAACAGCAACAAAGCAGTGTATGCAAATAAAACAAGCAATAGTTGAGTGGGCACAAGTGCAATAACGAAGTCAACTAAGATAAACAGCTTACCTAGCTACAACCCTAAGACTACATAGTCAATTAGAGACTACAGGGAGGTAGGGAGGGATGGGGAGAGGTGCAGCCTGAAGAGGTGAGTCTTAAGTCATCGTTTGAAGGTGGTCAAAATAGGCACGAAAGTTGAAAGAAGCATGGCAAAGAAGGAGGAGTTAGGCTTAGATGCGCAGAGCCAAATATACATATTGCGGCAAGGTTATTCCCAGGGAGAAACTGCAGTGTTCCTGGTGCAGTGTTCAGTACACACTCCAGGGTCCAGCTGATGGGAAGTAATGTTAACAGGAGAAGAGCGGGAAGAAGAAGGATAACATCAGATGCAGATGACAAATATCTTGTGGTGTCTAGCAAAAGAAACAGCCGTACAACTGCACCACAACTACAGAAAGAACTCAACGCAACCAGAGAGAAGTTAGTTTCCGTGACTACAGTGAAACGGTAACTATGATCCGCTGGTCTAAACGGATGCGGATCTGTCTTTTCCCAATCACTCTTAGTCCAGTGTTGATGGTGCTTGGCCCACTGGGGTCTTTTCTTCTTGTTAACAGCATGTACGTATCAAGAGCTTTTTTTGCAGATACACATCCTTTTAGACCAGCAGATCGTAGCTGCCATTTCATCGTAGCCCAGGGAAACTGACTTCTCTCTAGTTGCACTGAGTTCTTCCTATAGTTGTGGTGCAGTTTTACGACTTCTTTTGCTAGACAACACAAAATATTTACCTCCTGCCTCTTTATCTTTCAGGTCTTCTCCTGTCAAAATTACAACCCATCAGTTAGACACTTCTGAGCGTGTACTGAACACTGCACCTGGAAATATTAAGCCGATTTGCAATTTCTCACTGGAAATAACCTTCATGTCACAACATGTTTACTTGGCACAACACATTCAATTATTGTATAGACTTACAATAATTTGTTTAATTGTAATTAAAGCCAAAGGAGGCTATTTTGAGGAAAGCTGTGTCCAAGATTATTTTAAGTAAAATTCGTCTTTTTATGTTACTGGAGGTAGAAACAGAAAAAAAAAGTTTACACTTTGGTTTGTAATTCAATAAATGTGCATATATTAATGGAATTCCTCTCTACCTACATTTATTTTATTTTTTTAAACCTCAGGTGGCCTA
This sequence comes from Anguilla anguilla, assembly GCF_013347855.1. Classification (NCBI taxonomy): domain Eukaryota; kingdom Metazoa; phylum Chordata; class Actinopteri; order Anguilliformes; family Anguillidae; genus Anguilla; species Anguilla anguilla. The sequence goes on from NC_049209.1 coordinate 28,635,935, forward strand.
ATACTTTTGGCCTGTACTGTACATTGGCAAGCAGGCATTTACAAAGAGACACTGTTCAAGCAGAAGAGTATAAAAAACACACCCCTCCTTATGCACACACACGTACACATGTGCACACAAACTCGCAGACAGCCAGACAACCACCAGCTACACAACCATCCCACAGTGACAATGTAAAATGACACTGTTGCAACACACTAAGTCATGAATTGCTCACAAGGGCTCAAATATGTAGGCATAATCGTTAAAACCATTCACTATGCCTGCCCTGTTGGCTTGAGGATTTCAAGCAGCTTGTTTTCAGTTTTCAGGTAAATAACCCATTTGAGGTGGTGGCGTACATTTATGGCAGCACGAGGAACAAAAAAGAGTATGCTACCCTGTACTGTACACAAATAACAGGGCTTTGGGGAAAACCCCAACCTAATCTCAACAAAATCTGGCATTTTCAACACTGCCCTGTCAATTGACATTTCAGAAATGACAGAAGAAAATCTTTTTTAAACAGCGAGGTACAGGGAGGTAAACAGAAGGGAAAGACTGAAAGAAGGAGGGACAGATGAAGGAGGTGTGGGCAAGCCTGTGGGTCATTCATCAGGTTATAAATATCCCACCGTGCCTATTTCCAGAGAAGGAAGAGACAGCCAGGAACACAAATAGACACCAGCTGAACTCTCCCCCTCTCTATCCCCAATCTCTCTCTACCCCTGCCCCCAAGAAACCTCCTCCCTACACAGGGTGGGACTGTTTAGTCAAGTAAATGAGCACTCGGCAGGAAATTTTGTGTGTGTGTTTTAGGTTTTACGTATATTTTCCCACACGTATGCAGTATATTCAAATTTAGCACCCTCCCAGCTGCCACCAACCGACTTCAAATTAAGTGTCCATTTATTATGTCGCTCCGTCTTGTAACGAAGGCATTCATATGCTAAGGGGTAGCCACTAATATCGCGACACAGCTCACCAGTTGAAATCTTTTATTATTCTCATGTGAGAAATATCACACAAGAAATGCCAATCTGAATATTGCCCGTAACCTAGCTAAAATGTTGAAATGTCAAAAATGTGTTTTCATATTTTATCAATAGTTTGTTTCATTAACCAGCATCCTAGCAGTATTCAGCCAGGCTAATTTAAAGCTAGCTAACTAGAGACAGGATGAACACAATTTTTTTTAAAAATTCACTAAGTATGACTGTGATAAGAAAAACAAAAGAAAACATACAATCAAACATTTATACATGCATTTGGAATTTTCTTGGCCTAAAATAAAGTTTTTGCATTTAATTCTTTAATCAGTATTCGTTTAAAAATGTCACACTGATGTCACAATAAAAGATAGCCTAAAAATCATCAATAGTCTAGCTCTTGCAGCACACTTAATATCTGTAAGCCAGTTGCACACACAGGTGTAGTGGGGGAGACTCACACATTTTCTCCTGCGGGCATCACGCATTTGTGTTCTTGTCACACGCTCTTGTTTTTAATTGTTTTGGAACCACTGACAAGCGGAAGAGACAGTTAACATCATTTTGTGCATTTTTTTCCCACAATACATCTTATTTTATCGCTGTTGTCCCCCGTCGCCTTGAGTGCGCTGCACACGAGAGACACAAAATTACAGGCTTAAAGTTAAATGTTTTGCCATCCTAGGCGACTATTTCTAAAATACAGCCTATTCTATTTTTGTCTGTTTCCCAGAATAGCAGAAAAAAGTACTCGAGCAATTGCAAGGACAAACCAGCTTGGTATGGGGTAAAGAAAAATATAAAATGTCAGACCCCTACTCCCAAAACTGCACAAGCTGACCATTGCGCCACTTTCTACTTCAATAAAAAACACCAAAGGCCGAGGAAGAATAGGGAGAAAAAAATCTAAGCTGCAAAACTGTATGTTTAAAAGAACTACTTCCTGGTCCCTGATATTGACACACGGGCCTACAAATCCCCTTTTCACTCATGCAGAATTATTGAGCTATAGGTTAGTGTGTGTAGTAGTATGCAACGAAAAGATCAAACTCCGAGATAGAATCCAAGCTAAATTAAAGGGTTCTATTGTCACGGCACACTGACTATTTGTGTTTTTTTCGAGTTCTACTACTGGTGAAATATGAGTTATGCTTAGTGGGAAACCTGGCAACCTCCGGAGGTGGATAGATTTTACCCTTGGAGCAAGGAGAGGTGAACAAAAAAAATTTCCATCTTGGGTCAACTTCACAAGCAGATTGCAGCTATTGCTTGCCCCTTTATCTCCGTATTTTTCAAAGTACCGTGTTGAATCGGAGTTAAGACGCAAAAAAAAATAAAAAACCCTCCCACCTGGAGGGGCAGGTGAGATGGAAACACTAGCCGCTAGCCTTAAACAGTTTTCTTTTATTTTGCTTCATTAAAAGGAGTGTCCAATGTCCTCAAAGTACAGAAAAATAGTCAGATTGAGAAAGAGCAGGGACAGAGGCCTGGGTAATTATGTGAGCAGTGAGCACTGGGAGACACTACTTCACATTCAGCTCCATCCTATTATATTTGCGGGCTGTTTTTATCTTTTTTTTTCCAGGAAACACCAGAAAGACAGAATATCACCATCTGTTTCAAAGGCTAGAATAGGAGGCACGGAGCGAGAACTGATGGTCAGCTTGAGACGAGGGGGGCGGGGATCTACATTTCAAAGAAAGCGACGAGAAGGAGGAGAGTCAACACAAGCTTCTAAAGCAACCACTCTCCTCTCACACCCCTCATCAGCTATTTATAACCGAGTGTGCATGAGAGAGGGGGATGGAGAAAATACAACTTAAAAGGAGGAACAGAGAGACCAAATGTATGACTGGCAAGATTCAGTTACCACGTCTAAGGTCTGAATGACCAAAACATGGTGAATAAAAGTGCTCTTAAGACCCGCTGCTTACAACAAAAGGTATGAACCCAAACGTGTCATCACAAATATGACACCCAAACCACAAACATGTCACCAGTGTCTTTCCTTCTCTCACACGCACACAAAGGGCCTTGATGTACCAACAAAATGGAGAGCACCGACAATCCTGTCTGCACTCCTCCCACACCCAGCTCATCCAGAAAGGCTGGTTTTGAGAGAGATTGTGAGAGAGAGAGAGAGAGAGAGAGAGAGAGAGAGAGAGAGGGAGAGAGAGAGAGAGAGAGAGGGAGACAGAGAGAGGGAGGGAGAGAGAGAGGAGAGGTAGGGAGAGAGAGAGTGAGAGGTAAGGAGAGGGAGAGAGAGGACACCTGCTGCCCCCAGCACAACATCCTGCCCCAGATCAGTCTCTGCTCTTTTCACTAATAATGCCTTGGGTAAGCATCAGTGTCAGATGAGATAATAAACTCAGAACAGTTGTTGTGGTCATAAAGTGCACAGTGAAACCTGAGTTCCAGTGCCTGTGGAACAGGCTCAAAATCCTTATATATTAAGCTGTGCTTGGGCACATCCCCTGTATGGCTGAATAAACACCTCACAAAAACAAAAAAGTATGTATGCCTGTGTTTTTACACAGCTATTATCCAACAATGTCTCTTAGTCTTGCCAATATTCAGAACAGCTTTGCTATAAACCAAGTTATTGTCTTATTGACAACCAGAGCTTCAAAAAGAAACATTTTACATTGACATAATTAACAGTAAAATTGTCCAATAGCAATCATATACATATGACTTTACTGAGCCATTTTCTTCAGCGATACTGAATGCACACTTGATGTGCACAGATACTGCACCCTGGTTCAACTGAGAGACAGATTTAGAAACCAGGGGCTTGTCATGCATCAGTGCTAAAAAGCTTTGTCCTCATGTTTCTTAGTACAGTCGTTGCGTTCACTTTGAAGTGATGGCTGAGGTCATGACAATAACGTTATGTCCAAGACGTTAGCATACATCTAGATAACTGATCACAAACCAGAACTATTTTCAAAATCCTTGACCTTTACTGTAAACTGTGTGTTAATCTTAGTTACTCTAGACTTGTTTTAAAAAATACTATCTTGTTTGTTTTCTGGCAGGTCTAGGTACAGTTCTTAAGTAGTTCTATGTTGGGATTTTAGTGGACTATATTTAACTCATGTGAACCTGCCAGGAACGAAACGCACTCCGCTGCCTTGGGGTGTACTCCAGTATACAAATACTCAAAGACAAGACGCAGAAATGGCGTGTCACTGTTAAAAGACTATAAATGCCAGCTGTTTACACTGCGGTTCACTGCAAGCTAGACTGGCACCTTACAGTAGAAAAAAAATCCCTGACCCGCTGACGAACTGGGATAGAAGTGGTTGGTAATATTGACATCATGCACGACGCAAACAGGAGAAAGCCACAAACTCGGCAGACTGTATACTTTATCGGCCCGCAGAATTAACCACCTTGAGCTTTTTAAAGACTCTTTCGAAACGAGCAAAATCCAATAGCTAACCCTAGGTGAAGACTATAGCCACAAGCGTCGGTCCCGTTTCCAAAGCATAACTCGAGCTCCGTCTACACTCCTGAGTCTGACATAGGTAGTTTACGGATTACAGTACAGCGTTGCTACGGTTATTTCTTTTATAGAACATGGGCTTTTCCATAACGTTACACGAGTCATTGGGATTCACAGTTCTAGGTAACGTTTAAATTAAATTAGCTGGTATATACATCAATTATCTTGCAGTGTTTTTTTGTTTTTTACCAGAGGGAAGTAAGATTCGAAGCAACCAACGAATAACGGTAGCTAGCATTTTTTTAAAAATTGCATTCCATATAAAGCAAATTTTATATAGCCATATAACGTTAACTTGACGTTGATCACCAACTTGCATGTTTGCAGATGCTATTTCGGTAACCACACGACCTGTGGCAAAATGATAGTCATACACTGCATGGCAGCTAACGATAGCTAGCTAGCTATTGCAGCGTTTCAAGATAGAGCTAGCTGAGGTTAGCCAACTTCAACTCGGTCAAATCAATCAATCAAATAATAATGTTGTAAACAAATGTCTTGGTAACTGATGTAGTCTGTACCAAGATGATCTAGTCAGTCAAGTCCAAGCTTGAGCTAAATCGCACTAGATAATTAACGTCAGGTTGGTAGTTAGCTAAGAGTAGCTAAGCTTGTCAAAAGAAAAAAGCAGAACAGGAAGCGTAACCAAAACACAATAAAAACACAGCTTAACTACCTCCTAACACACCAACTTGCTAGCTAAATACCGACAAGTAACGTGGTGTGTTTAGACCCACCACGTTTGAGTAACGTTAGCTAGTTCGCTACTTGCCTGACACCAAAATCTAGATGGTTACGAGGTTTGTTAGCTAGACCAGTTAGCCTAGTTAAAAACATTATCTGCTGTGCTTCCAGTTAGTACTCCATTAGTCTAATGTTGTGGTGCAACGACTTAGACATGTTATCAAGCCAGATATCAATCGCAACCTATGTAATTCAATAAGCAGGATTTATATCCAACACGACAAATAGCAACTAACGTTAGTTAACATAGTCAAGTAGAGGCTTGTGAGCAAATTCGTTATCAGTCTCTCAAACAAGCCAACAAGCAGCCAAAGACACTTTCAGTTCTTATTCACATCATCATCAGCTAGCAAAGGCGTTAGTCTTACCTGGTCTGACGAATGCTCATTGACTGTTAACAATGGCGTCCGTGCTGACATTTTAAGAAATTCTCAAAAGGGAGGGGGCAATGGGGTCACGAAACTGAAATTCAGAATCTGACGCACATTTGTTTGCAATGTCAGTCTGGAAAAAAGTTGAAAGCTGGCAACTATAAGGTGATCAACAAGTTGAAATCCTCATTAGTATCTTGCTGGTAGCCGTCCGTGTCCGTGGTGAGGCGATTGCTAGCTAATAGCCAGCTCACTGAAGTTTTTTTTCAACCGTCAGTGAAAATGGACATAGCTATCTTGTAATTACAAAACATATGGGCCAGCTATTGTTAGCTAGTTACCGGATTGCTAACTTGATCAGAAAGATAAACACATCCAGGGAACTTGATAAAATCAGATTGTTGTGGTTACATCTATGTAGCTAAGCTATTAGTTGTCCATTCCTTGTAGAGGAAAACGAAAGAGTTTAGTATCCGGGAAAATAATACTTTAGCTAGTAAGCTAACATTACTTGTGTGTCAGAAGTAAGCATATGCTACAGCAGAACGCATTTCCCGGTAAAGTCTTCAACTCGAGCCTGGGGATTCACACTTTAGGCCAGCCCTAGTGGAACTTGACCCACCATCGCCAATAGAATAACAAAACAAAGCCAATCAGTTAGCCCTAGCTATAGTTGCCCATTTAGCCAATCATAACCCAAATGTGGAGAATTAACTATAATTCACAGAAGCCAAAAATCCAGTATGGCCTAACAAATGGGCTACCCGTAACTTACCGAAAAATAGTGCAAAACGCACGAATACGAAAACAAAAAGAAAAGTCGACCAGCTTTCCTGGCTAAAGAGCTAGCTTGCTAAACCGAAAAAACGTCGTGTTGCAGTAATGAGGCGGAAGAGGCTGTGATTGGGTGTAAGCCAATGTTTCTGAAAGAATCCGATAAGGTTCCGTCCCGTTCACTGCCTCCTCGGTGATTGAGTGGGCTGTGGATCGGCTAATCTTTGGAGGTGAACGACGGCCGCTCCTGTGCACGAAAGGCGACACTGCTGTTCTGAATCTTGCTCGCTAGGCTAGCTAGCGTGGTACCGGAACAAGCACCAGGTAACATGGCCGCCGAGGAGTGTGAGGGGAGGAGAGTGTACGCGTTGTATGTTAGCTGATCTTCGGAAACGGTCGGTGTCACTCGGGCGACCGACTTTGGACAGCACTCCAGCTGAATCGTACAGTGGTTGCTGGGTCTTGAGGCCATAATTTCAATTCTAGAATTTTAACTAGTTGTTATTTTTTCTTTAATGATTTTCAGATTATTTACCATCTTAAGCCACATTTTTGGCGGAAATAGCTATGCATAAACATTAAGAATAAACGTCCCATGTTGATATTGTGCTTATTGTGCTATTTTGCAAACATTGGGCCTCATTCACGAATATCTTCCTAAATTTTTTCTTAAATTTATTCTCGAGAAAGGTACTAAGAAAAGTCTACGTCAGATTCACGACGTGTTCTTAAACCGCAGCAATTGTTCGCAACCGTGTTCTTATAATGATGGGGTTCTTATAATCCCATTGTCCTAAAAATGAATGAAAATTAATGAAAATAATTATTAAAAAATATTATAAACGATAAAAATATTATTGTAATTTAAATTCTATAATATTATACAACAGTAGAATTGTAGAATTGAAGAAAATGCAATTACCAATTATTCTTCACAAACATGTCAGCACTCAAATGTGCGTAAGTGTGCTCTTGAGTGTGTGTAGATTCTGTTCTTACCTAAGAACAAATCCCAAATAAGAAAACATTGGTGAATGTCAGAATCTTCGTGAAAACTGCATAAGTGGACTTTAATAAGAAAATTCTTCATAAGAACAGTTGGTTCAATGCGGCCCAATGACTACAAAGAGGTATCCCAATTTTTTTAACTGATCAAATTAAAGACTGAGCGGAATCAATAGGCTCCTAATTAGGCTGTTTAACATGTGTTTAAGTTTTTTCTGTATTAATATTATGCAGGGTTTAATACAATGTTTTCATTTGCTTTGTTTTTTAATCTACCAGATGGTTAGTTGTGTGCAACCATGTGTTTTATTTTATCACATAAAACATTCAAAAAAAATTTTTTTGGACTTTTATTATTCATGGCATGCACCATCAGTTCTAACATAATGTGGTTTAAGAGGGTAAATAATCTCTCTAAACATGAAAAGCACTTAAGAACAAGGACACACAGTGTCATAGATGCGGGGCACTGCTCTCACCAATTTCAGGTACTTGAGTGCTAATAGCTTCCCCTTGTGGAGAATCTTCAGCCTGCTAAAACTGAGTGAGTGAGTTACAAGTCAAGTCCATGAGGTGCTTCCATATTTAAATAATAATAATAATAATAATAAACACCTTATTAAAATTCTGGAATTGCAGTGTTGGGTGCAATGAAAACTGCATGCACAGGGGCCCCAGGACAGTTTAGCCGTTTTTCCACCGCATGGTACCGGCTCAATTCGACTCGACTCTACTCGACTCTACTTGCTTTTGGTACCAGGTACTTCGTTTTCCACTGCAGATAGTACCCCCGTCAATGTAGCTGGTCGTCATAGCGACGCCGCATGAAACGCGTTGCTCTGACAAATCAGTGGTCTGCACTGTTTTCACGTCACCTTTTGGTATCGCCTCAGCTCGCTTGGAACCTCGACAGAGGTGATACCAAAAAAAGTACCAGGTATGAGGTACGATCCACAACTTTTGCCCGATGGAAAACCAAAAAAGTTGAGTCGAGTTGAGCCGGTACCATGCGATGGAAAAGCGGCTTTTGAGAACCACTAGACTAAAATCATTATTAAGAATAATTCGTTAACAATCATTCATTAACTTGTCCAAACAATGTAGTAACCACTTCCAACAGTCCAGTATTGTGGATATCTTGGAATCCACAGAGACCTAACATGGAGTGGAATTATTTTGACCCCTTTTGTCACCGTTCGTAAAGTCCCAGGAAGACCTAAGAGGTCCTCCATGTACTTTACTCAAGGGCTCGTAAGTGGCAAGGTTTCTTGGTGCTTTCCCCAAGCACAGAAATGAGGTCAAGCTATTTGTTCTTTGAAAAAGCATGGTCAGACTATCCACTTGTAAAATTTATGTGCTCATCTATTCTGAGAATAGTGGCCGCTTGCAAACAAGACGTCTTTGGGCAACACACTTTTGGGAAAAAAGACATGAAGAGTGATTTCTTGCCAAGAAGCCTGTTAAAATTAGCAGTTAAATATTTTGGCCAAGCAGAAAGACCATTAATGTCACTGTCTATAGGGATAGAGGACCATACAAAATTTGAAGGCATATTCTATAAAGTTTACCCATAATTAGTCTGCACTTTCATTGGATTTGTGATAACCAAGGTCCGGAATGTATGGATGGCAAATAGGAAAATGTTTTAATGCAGCATTTTGAAGATAATAAAATTTTGTGTCATTATAACTATACAGGCATATATTGCCACACTAATTTTGAGAATCTATTACACTGGACCATAGGTCAAAACTTTGAACCTATTTCTGATGAGAAAGGCCCAGGCTATATGCATGTCTAATATGAAGATGTTTTGCTGTAGCATTTTGAGGTATGACCATTGAAATTCATTATAACTATATTTTGGCATATGACAACACAATTCTTAAGAGTACCTTCCACATAATTTACCCATAATTAGTTGACAGGTTCACCTGATTTGTAATGAGGAAGGGCCAGGCAATATACATGGCAAATATTAAGCTTATCTACTGTGCAATTTTGAGATATGACCATGATTGGTATAACTGTATATTATGGGCATATATGGTAAGTCTATGATTCCATTACACAGGATCTTTAGATAATTAGTTCACACTTTCACCTTATCTGTGACGAGCAAGGCGCATAGTATATCCATACCGAATATGAAGAGGTTTTACTGAAGCAATTTGGAGAAAAATAACTGTAATCTCATATGTCCGAATATAGACTATATGCATAGCCTTGGCCTTGCTCATCACAAATCTGGTGGAATTGTAGACTAATCATGAAAAATTCATAATGGTCTCTCAAATGTAGTTTTGCCTTATATGCCTACATATAGTTATAATATAATAGTCTCAAAAATGCTACAGTAAAACCTCTTGATATCTGATATGCATATAATCTGGGTCTCCAGAAAGTAGTTTAAAGTGTAGACTAATTATGGAAAACTCCAGTGTAATCATGGACATTCTAGAATACTGTCACAGGCATTTGGATTTATGATCAGAAGATGAATATGAGACAAAAGTATGGGCAATAAGCTTTTATTTCATGGTGTTTACATGCATATATGTTTTACCATTTTGCAGAAACTGCTGTTTATGAGTCCTGCCATATTCAGCTATGCAAAATTAAGTTAAGGTATGACTAACAGGCATTAGCTGTTGCTAACTTGTTTCCTTGAGCTTGGATTGTTCACACATAAAACAGCAATGAGTGTCTAGTCTTGGTTTTAGCACTGGTCAATGACAATGGTCAATGACAATGACAATACGTATCTAAAAATAAATACTATTTAATTGCAAGTGCACAATTAATTTGATTCACAAATAGCATTTTTGTGAATTACAGCTTATCATAAACTAAAGAATGTCACCATGCTGGGTTTGATAGGCCTATACATTCACATACTGCAAAATTTGTCAGTAAATTTATCAGTATAATTTGAGGCACAATTTTTGTGTCCAGAAGGTGTAGTGGAGTGTGTTGGGTCAGTGCTGGTGTTGAAGATGCAGGAAAATCTTTATTGTACAATAATTATGCCAGTTAAATTGAGAATGTCTCTGCAGGTGTAGAAACATCTAAACGGCTCCATCTAGGGATAGAGTTCTGTACTGCACTGTCTTCAGAGTAAATGAACTGACATTTTGGTGAAAACCAATGGATGTCCTTAGATGAAGAAAGATTACTTCAAAGCAAATTGTTATACAGTGGGTTTGGAAATCACACTGCATTTTATTTGTATCAGATGATGGCCCTTGACAATAAACAGGATGGTGATCAGATTTTATATATATATATATATATATATATATATATATATATATATATTATCAATACCTTATTTAGAACAATAATTTGGAAATGCTATGTGTCTCCATGCTACAACAATATACCAAAGGCCTGGAATTAACAGGAATAGCTTGGTACGTTGCACATGTTGATATCTTTTTTGTTTGAAGAACAAAATAACAGAGATCTCTTCCCAGCTTGAATGCAATTTGAGAGTACTGGCCTGTGCATCAACACTGTGAAGTTTTGTATGTCCATTGGCAGGTAGCTAAATACTTGCAACATATCCTCAAGTGCTAGATTTATAGATATTACTTATTATGTAGATTATTCTCAGCACTAGTTTTCATGTGAAATGAAATTAAATAAATAAATACATAAATTGTTCTTTTTCCCTTCACAAACTCATTTTGGCAATTTCAGCAGTCACTAAAAATTATTTACAGAACTGAGTTTGTGAAGAAAAAGTGCATTTGTGTTTACTTGTAAATCAAAGTTCAGGGCAAATGTCAGATAAATCTTTAATCAAAACTTTATTTAGCTAATGATACTGCCATGAAGATTCTCTGTAAAAATTTGTGATAAATAGATTGCATTTATTTTTGTGCGATAGCTGCCTCTTTAGAACTGCCTCTTTGTTTCTGTTGTTGTGCTGTGTTTAGTATGCTGTAATAAAGTATCTCACAATTTCTGTCAAATGATACACCTGGTTTGCTAGGCTACCAGCCCATACTATTTACAACATCAGGAATTTGATCCTGAACTATAGAGCACATGGCTGCTCTGAGTGCTTTTGATGCATGTGTACTAGTAGGTAAAGGAGCTGAACTCACCTGTCAGAAGTGGTCCCATGATATAACCAATAGGCCAAACGTCAGAAAGATGTGGGCATAAACAAACAAAATGTCTGGTTAGGATTGTGGTCTATACATCAGTCTAACTTAAATTTGAACTATATTTGTTTGATCCAGCCATTTGAAGCAATTTTATGTACTGTTGAGGCAAACTAGGGCACAATGGCTGAGTTAGAGGGTGCTCCAACATCAAGCTCTCCTGGTCTCTCAAGAAAAAGAAACCCGAAGTATGGTTGTTGTTCTCAACAAGCCAAAGGAGATCATTTTCTCAATACTAAATAGATTGGGAGCCCATGGGGAATCCCATAAGGGATGAAAAACTGTATTAAAGCCTCATACATACTCATCCTAATCACCTCAGATCCATACGGAGAGTTGTGGCATTTGGAAGCTTTATCTGCATGATAAGGACGCAAGAGCACAACCTTGCTTATTAGAGGACTCTTAATTCATAGAAAGCATATTCAAAGAAGATAATCCTAACTACAGTACTGTATACATTACAAAACAATGGGTGTTGACCAGTGTTTTAAATGACATAGGCTAAGTGAGTGTACAATGGCCATCTTACTGATTTTCCTTGATTTTTCAGCTTGGTTAACTTTTATAGTCACAATGTAATCTTTTGTGATAATCTATTATCTATAGATAGACGTAATCATTCAGTGAGTACTAAAGTAGTAGGGACATTCAATTATTTAAAATGGCCAATGGCCTATTTACTTTGGAATCCTGATCAGGAAAGCATACCTGTGACCTGAAAATGAAGTTTGAATCTCAGGTGAGATAGTGTATCATAGCCTACCTAGGTTATCAATATCAGTCAGTTAATTCATATGCAGCGAAATTTGGTCAAATAACAAAGGCACTACCGTATAATTACTGGCAGCACAAGATTGGCATCTTACTTTCTCTCGGATGCTAACTTGTCACTCGTTAAACAGACTGCATTGCAATTGGACTAAAAGTAGGACATACGCACCCCGCCTATTCAGCCTCTTCGCTTTTGGGATTGGACAGAAGCGTGACACGGGGAGGGTGCGTGGGTGTATATCGGAACATCCAAAGACTAACATTTAAATCTGTTTGCCGTGTAGTAAGACACACTGTAATTTCTTGGCATTTTTAAAATTGCGATTTATTTATCAGATTACTAGATTTTGTCTTAATTTGAAGATCGACAATTGGCTGCTTCGTTGATTTCCTCCGGAAAGTTCGCCAAATTTTCCCCTCGGGGGTTGGAACTGGACGTTTTTGTGGGCGTGCCTTTGCCGACTGTATCTATTAGCTGCTGCTGTATTCGTTTCGGAGTTCAATCGGTGGTCTCCCGACCGAAAACGCTAGCCATATTGTGTATCGCTTCTTTCGTGGAAGTGTTACGAACACCGTTTCAGAATAAACTTAGGCTGTTATGCACAGGAAATCTACTGGTTCATACCGAAATTTGCCTTGTCCTCTCCAACCAGAACACATATGCTATCTGCTGTTTTCTCGTAAAACAAAACGTGTATAGCTGTCTTGCTTTTCAGCTTAAATTGCATTGCAAAGCATGCAGATCACGGCATCAACCTGGAGAGGAGTTATTGCGCATTCCACAGAGTTCCAGGAACCACGATAACATTAAGGTAAACCTGTTAAAATATAAAATGTTTGATTTAGAAAAATCTTAGCCTATCTTATCTACCCGCAGATGTACAGTCATGCGTGTAGCTATAGTCTTGCTTGTTTAACCTTATTAGCTCGTCTATCAGTATTAATTGGCCGGTCATTTTAGCTCGTTGTTACTGTTGTTAGCGAAAGAGCTATGATGTGTGAAATAAATTATGATTTATCAATAACATTTAATAATATTAGGCTACGTCATTAATTGCCATTAAAGTAGTCGGCTATTTTTGACGACAACCGTGCCTATTCTGTTTGCTAACTAGACAAGTTATGAACTGAAAATTGAATTTCATATAAAATTTTTGAGATAAAAATAATTTGTTACTTTTAGCTCAGCTGACTTCAGATAACTTTGTGCGCGATTCGTTTGTACGGCGGTAGAAGCAGTGGACCAGTTATAATAGCACGAGTAATGCAGAGAGGGTGGGCGGGGCTAGCCCAGATATATGTGGTGAGGGAAAAACCAAGACAACAAACCCTTGAAATGTAGGCCATCGCGCGTGACCCAATTCCTCTGTACAACAACATAGTGCGAGCAAATGTGGAACACCATCTCGGCACGGTTCCAGGGCAGGCTTGGCTTACTGTCACGGATGTATGGATGAATAATTAAACCAAAAATGACTAGTTTTTACTTTATTCATGTATTAGATTATTTTTTATAGTTTGCAACATAATTCGGTTATGATCATTTAATCCTAACTGCTTAATAAAAACTGAAAACCCAGAGTAATTGTACACTTATTTGATCTATTCTCCTAAAAATTGAATAAACCTTTATAATTTCATATCCAATGCTATAGCAGTCTTCTTCCTGATGACACAACTCTCCTAACAAATGTAGAAGTAAATAGAATATTTACTACAACATTGATGGTAAAGTTGATTATTTTGTATGTCTGGCTTCACTGGTCTGTACTTAAAAGTAACAGTATACTTAGTGAATATTGTACATTTGCATTAACAAGTAACCAAAGTACATGTTATTTTTCTCAGTACAAAATAATCTTTTAATCAAGTTTAAAAACAAGTGAGCCAACCCGCATAGCATTCAACCAGTTACTGTGAAAGTTTGGATAGTGTAGCATATGTTTGTGTGGTTTTCAGGGCTTCTTGGTTCAAGCTTGGCATGTGTAACAAGGCCAGTAGATTGTGCTGTGTGACAGATATTTAGCTGTGTGGGCCCCTGGCTGTGTGAACAGTCAAGCTCTGACCTACTTTTCCTCCTTACTTCTTACCTGCTGAGCTATTTTTATCTCTGACACTAGGCTGTGTGAGCAGCCAGAATCTCAAAGTGGTCTTAGTTTCCCATCATTAATGCTGTACGGTTATTGATCTTGAGGCAAACCCACCCTGTTAAACAACACCAGCTGAGTACCCTTTTCTCTCTTGAAGGGCATCATCCCAGCCAGCTATTATTGTCTTTTTGTTGCTGTTACCAAGGAGATACCAGTCAACTGGAGTGATTGTTCTGTACCGTTTTTTTTTTTGTTTTTTGTTCTTTGACCAGAATGTGATGTGCCTTCCCTTTCTGATTTTGGAGAAGAAGTCTACATAGAATAGCTATAGAATACAATCTGAGAATTAGTACAAACAAGATATACCAATGCACAATTTTTTAGTTTTGTTCCGTTTCAGGTTTTTATTCAACTCAAGCATCAAAGTTATTTTTTTATTTTAAAACTCCTGCAAACCCCCTCCCCCTCAAACATCTATTCCCACTGAGGCTCCAAATTTGGTATATTTAGATTTTAACCATTTAGCAGAGACACTTATCTAGTCCGAGGAACTGAACCAAAGCAAAGTTCCCTAACCATTACAGTATACTGGCACCACAATATATTATGGCACACACAATGTCTGAAACAAATACCACATTTTTACTCTGCATTTAATTGATTGCATCATAATTCCAGTTTGATCAACAGTATCACTGGCTGACCAATGAAAGCAAAGCAGAATGACAGCTTGCTTTCAGTCCTACAGATGTACACAGGCAGTTGAACAAAAGCAATCCAGGCAGCAACAAAAAAGCCACGGGAATCCTGGAGTATCGGTAAATCAGTAATAAAATTTTTGTTGTTGTTTTTTCCAATTTGCAGTACAGAGTGTCAGTGGTCGAGGTCCGGCAATGGATGGGTGGAGGGGTTTCGCTGCAGCAGGAGCCGATGAACTGAAGCTCAAACCTGTGCCCATAAAACCCCAGCTGGACAAAGAAACCCAGCATACCAGGCAAGAGGAGGGGGGGGAGGAGGGCGTGCCCGTAGAACCAACGCCTATCATTGTGAAAAAAGAGGACATATCCAACGTGCCTTGTAAGGTTCCAAAATTCCAGTACGTGGACTTCCCCTCCTTGCACCAGTGTATTCAGCAATTAGCCATACCCCCGCTAGAGAGCTGGCTGGCGAGGTGCCCAGCTGGTTGGCCCCCGAGCCGAGGCTCCAGGGACACTACGGAGAGAGTCCCGAAATTTAAGTATGTGGATTACCCTTCACTGCACCACTGCATCCAGCAGCTTTCTGTGCCGCCCCTGGAGAGCTGGAGCTCGGGGCTGCCGCGCTCAGTGGGCAGCAGTGGCTTCAGGCTGGGGACTGGAACAGCGGGGCCACCTGGCACTGCCAACCAGGAGCAGGGAAGCCTGGTGTCAGGGCACAAACGGGACAGAGACTCTGTCCTCCCAGGGCCCAGTCCTGGTCCGGTCCAGAAGAAGGTTGCCTCAGACACGACTTCTCGTAAGCATTCAGTGCATGTCATTGGCCAGCCCGAGGCCAAACCGCTGATTGACAGCTCAGACAGAGGACAGCCCTACACAGGGACTACCAAGGGCAGTGAGTTCCAAAGGCATAATGTCCTGGCCCCTCACAGGGCAACAGCCAAAATGAAGGCGGGTAAAGGGAGGCAGCGCCCTCTTAACAGAATGTTTTTGGACGTGGAGTCGGACCAAATGCAGCCTGGAGGCCGACCCGACCTAAGAGACTCTAAGGATCCTGAGGAGTCCTTCTGGAGAACCGTTACAGAGTCAGTTTGTCCGTTTTGCCAAAAGATGTTCACAGATCCAGAGGAGTTAAGAGTTCACCAGAAAAGCCATCGAGACAAGGTCTGTCCATGTCCTTAAGGAAATATTTTTGTTGTTTCTGGTATTTGTTGTTACTTGACTTTTTTGCCCATTGTTGTACCAAACAAGATTCTTCTTTTGAATTGGGGGAAACGGTCTTAAAATGGTACAATAACTGCTGATCTTGTTATTTCATTAGAAGAAAGCTCCAGGCAACCTGTGGTAGAATATGCTATATTCACGATTCAGGCCACATTCAATTGACAACCTGTAAATTAATATTATTTTCATCCGAATGTACTTGATGTGGTTTTCACAAAATATCTTACCTTGGGTTTCATTTAATTTTTTCTTGAGAACATTAAGTAGTGTTCAAGATCAAATTTACATTCAGTACTAGTGGTAACAGTAAGTTCAATATGGATGGCTGAAAGCACAATCCAAGATGATTTTTGTTGATCGCTCTGAACTGTATCGTTCACTTGTTTTCCTGTGTTGTCCCTCCTCTTCAAAACCTCCTTTCAGAAGTCACACTGACAACTTATCCATAGACACATCCCCCAGCCCCGCCTTTCTCCCCAGCTGACTGCCCGCGAGTACCTTCACACCACGCCTGCCTTGACTGCGGAACAGAGCGATGACCCTGCGCGGGAAGGAACCGAGGTCCGGATGCCTCAGCAGCCACTCAACACCTGCGAGAGGAAAGGCCTCAGCAGTCCTGCACAGATGTAGACCCTGCTGTCCCTTAGGGAAACTGCACCCTAATGTTACTGTACTTTGTTGATAACAACAGAAATCACATAATTTAATTATCCTAAATAACTGTGGTTAAAATATTTTTTGAAAAGAAGTTGTGGTGCCACTTCCCTCTTTGACTCATCCATCCGTCAGTAATACATTGAGAGTGGGCATGGTTGCCCCGGTGGTGAAAGCACATAACTTGGGCAGTTACTTGGGACTTTTCCAGGATGGGATGTTATCTATAATATTATTATTTGGTAATTCTAATTTTATATTTTACCATATTATCGGTGGACAGATCTATTTACCATCAAAAATTGATTTTAGAGTAAAGTTCCCCTTTTACTTTTGCCATATGATGCAAAATGGCTGTGAAATTTGTGAGGCTGGCTGATGAAAAGTTTACAGAGTGAGGCTGCTTCGTGGCTTATCCTGTTAAGCCACTGTTCTCCTGCATGGATAGGCCACACAGGCAGGTATCAAATCCAGACCGTGCCAGTGCCGACTATGGCTGGCAGCCCCACCAAGTGTGCATCACCCAGCGTTGGGAGGACTTCAGTCAGCTAGGATGTCATCTCATCCTGTTCCAGTGATGCCCACTAATTCATATGTCCACCTGTTAAAGGGGATACTTAACTTTTTCTTATTTAAAATAAAAAATAAAAAAAAGTATTTCAGTTTTAATGTATGTTCTTCATTGGCCCAGAGAGTTTTTTTGTGAGATGAAGGATATATTTGATTCTTACAGAAGATTTTGAGGACCTGAAAGCTTTACAATAATAGATATTGGGCCATTCAGGGGTTTGTGGTAAAGCAAGCATATGCAATTAAAGTAACTCCAAAGCAGCTTGACAACCATGTTATGCCTTCAAAGCTTGTATGCTTGTGTATTACCTGATCACTTTTTAAAAATGAGAATCTTATATTTGGTTAGAACTATTTCTTATGGAACATGCAGCCTGACACTGTTGTGCCCAAAGAAAGAAACAGTGTGGCTTCCAGTGTGATCGGTACAATACATGGACAGAAGAAATTCACTGTGTGAGAGAGGAAACCTCAAAGCTACAAATTGACAGGACTGAAAATGGTGCTTGTGCAGTTTGTGCTTGTGCAGTTCCAATTTCTGGGGGAAAAAATGACAAAATGGACTTGATGTCACTTTCAACAGTTACTTTTTGACAACCAAGATTTATTGACAATGTGGCTAGTTGTTCTGAATGAATGGGATGTCAGCACACCAGATCACCTTCCTTCTTCGACCTCTCCCCTAGCCAATATCCATTGCAACTTCTAATCCATAAATTCAGGCCTGAGCAAATATGATTTGGCAGTGTAGCTGAAACTGTTCTGTTTATTTGTTGGACAATCACAGCTTCAGTTTCAATTTGTGAGTAGCTCGGCTAACGTCAGGCATGCAACAATGAAAACAGTGTGGTTGGCTGCCCCATCTCTGGTCCTTGGAAGAGAAGAGCTTGCACCACTTGAAAATTGGGAAGCAAAGAATTGTCGGCAGAATATAAAAATAATAATTGTGAATAAGCTATAAAATTAACGTTCGCATGTATAACCTCTGGAAACACAACAAGGGTGTACAAGTTGCTTTGGAGTTGCTTGCATATTTCCTTTCTTTAGGCAGGAACCCCTCAAGGCCCGGATGCTGTAAAGCCGGCCGTCATTGAAAGTTCTGTACCTAAAAGGTTCTTCATTGCACACAACAACTGTCTGGGAAAATTGGAAGGCATACACTAAAAAAGGAAATGAAAAAACTACAGAATGCGAGGTCGTGTCTGCATGCCCCCCCACTTGCGAACTGCTGTGTGATAAGCAGCAGTTGACATCTTGCTATAGAGCAGGGATCATCAACTCTGGCCCTCAAATCCAAATCCAGCCCTGGTTTTCTTTTCTCCCAAGTAATTAGTGCTACTGATTGGCCAGACTGTCTTCACACCTGACTCCCAGGCAAAGGGAGGGTGGAAAACAAGCAGTTCTCGGCCCTCGAGGACCATGAGTTGCTGATCCCTGCTATAGAGGATAGCAGCGTGAGCATGTTTGGGCATTCCAGATTGGGGGAAAAAGGAAAGGGGGGACAAAAAATTAAAGGTCTAGAGCAGGGGTGTCCAATCTTATCCATGAAGGGGTGGTGTGGGTGCAGGTTTTTGTTTTCACCCAACACTAAGACACGTGATTCTACTTATAAAGGTCTTGGTGAAGACCATGATTAGTTAATTAGTTGAATCATATGTAGTGCAGGGCTAAGACAAAAACCTGCACCCACGTCGGCCCTTTTCGGATAAGATTGGACATCCCTGGTCTAAAGAGAGCTTTGCTAGTGCCGTTTGCCATCCCTCCTTCTGAAAACTAACCCACCCTCCTCCCTTTTTGTGCCATGTTTTGAAGCGGTTCCTAACAATAATGCTGAGAGCAAGAGAATCACTTCCAATCACTCTTACTAAAAGCACAGACATTTTAATTGTGAGAACTGGGAGAGATGACTGCAGAGCTGCAGTTGGGGGGCACACAGATTTTTATTCTCTAGAGTTTCTTTGGCCCTAATTTAGCTTATTGTGTGGCTGGTGAGGAAAAACCAACAATTCTCATGTCTCAAATGTCAGAAACACAAAAGAAAACTTTCATTTTGTATGGCATAATATCTGAGGATTTTGCCAAATGTTTCTTCTTAAAAAAGGATACGCATATTTAGATTTTATGTGCTTTTTTGTGGAGTATATTCAATCAATCAATCAAATTTTGTATCTTTACAGCACTCTTAAATTGTCGTTGTGCACAGTGTGCATTACGAAGTAGTGGAAATCGGTGGTGGACATTTTACCATATGGCTTTGATTAGATACTACAGCCTGAGAATCTTCGAGGAGTGTTGGCAGTACAGTAGCATCTTCAGCTCTGGTGGTGTTGGAAAAAACTATTCAGTTTATCGGGTGCCTCTGTAGTCATGAGATTTGCTTACTCCACAATAAGCTAAACGAGGAGAATAATCACAAGCTTTAGGACGTAATCTAATTATCTTTGTTTATATTTTTAATATGTTCAATGGTAATTCAGCCATGTTTTACTTAGTCTAGATTGTGTGCTTTTGTTTAGTGTTGTTTTAAGATGTTTCATTGTTATGTGCGCATTAAATATAATTTTTTGAAACAATAGTCTTCCTGAATCTGTCCCATTCTGGCAACTGAATTTGCCCAAACACACTGTGAGCACACAGAGAAACCACATGGAAAAACCTCATGGTCATATGAAATTAATGTGAATCAAATGTGAATTACATGTGATGCATGTGTTTTCTGGATGCTTCACATGTGATTTTCATGTTTGTATGTGGAAAAAAACACCCAACATAATGTCACATTGCACCACCGCATCACAAAAATAATCAGTCCTATAATCAGACATCTCTCGCAGCTCCACACCATCTGATTCAGTTTAAAAAAAATAAAAAATTTTAAAAACCATTTGATTCTTCTGAATCAAATGTGAAAGAATAAATATTAAGCTTGTATTATGAAACTTGCTAATCTTCAGCATTCATTGTTTCGGGGAAGTCACCCAAAACATTGTATGTTGTCGTGTAAAGCTCTGTTTAAGGTCCAACATGTTTTAACTAGATTTTTTTAATGGTGAGGCTTTATGTCTCAGATCTCTGTGTGGAAACACCTTGTTTACATTCATAGTCATTACACTTTGAATAGCCATGACATTATGTACTAATAATGCACAATAACAAAATTGCAGTCACATATAATTAAAATCCCTACCTTAAGCTTTAACAACACCATGTAGCAGACACATTTCTTAACTATTTTATTTTAACAGGTTAAATCATATGAAAAAGGTGTAAAATCAGCCAGATTGAGGTCTATAAAGCTTATAATGGTATCCTTTACTCATTCTTAGATGCAATGTGTAAGTTATTCCTATTTAAGCCAATCAAGACACCTGCAATTCTGCCTGTCAATACATGTAAGCATATTTAACTCTTACCTCAAGTTTTTTGTCAGTCTGTAGCTGGCCATCTGCAGTACCTGTTTTACCACTTCTGGTTTTACTCTCAGAGCACTCTAATGCAGCGGTGATAACCTCTATTCCTGGACCGGGATAAGTTTATCACTCGCAAGTGTATCACTGTAACTAACCCCAAAGCACAACCTCTCAGGACATCTTCAAATATGGTGGTGGCACATGTGAAGGTGGAAATATAAATAATAGGCTGTAGGGTAAGGATACTCAGATCTGGGCCTCAAGGCCAGTAGTAATCCTGGTTTTCATGTATCCCCTCTAATCAAGACTGATTAAAATCAGGCACACCAGATTAATTGCATCCCTGGCTGACCAGTGGTATTAATCAATCAATTAACTAACTGGTAGAAAAGAAAACCAGCAGCACTAATGGCCTCGAGGGCCAGATTTGAGTATCTGTGCTCTAGGGGGGAGGGTTTAGGAGCTGGATTGGAGCCGAACAAGTGACACTGTTATAAGAATAACATTTAAAAAGTATAAAATTGTGTATGATATTCATGACTGCCAAGAGGAAGTGGCTTAATGTCTTGCCCTGTACTGTTATTCTTCAGCAGTAATGAAATGTGTTTACAAAAGTCCTGAAATGATCTTTGTTGGACCATTTCCCCATCCATCCATCCATCCATCCATCTATTCATCCGTTATCTATACCCACTTATCTTGAGCAGGGTCGTGGGGACCATTTCCCCAACACATTCATTATTGATAAATAACTGATTTTATTTAAAAATGCGTGTGGAATTCAGATCAAGTATGCGATTACAAATGTGTAACAAATATGTCCCATTGTATGCGATGATGGCTCAGTTGATGTTTAATTAAAAGTGTCTTGGATCATTCCATCAAATAAATCATTTGCTTTGAATGTCAATTGGAAAACAAGGAAAAATCGTACTTGAGTGAATGGTGATCTGATGCAAACGAGTGAACAAGTTTATCTGATGTGCCTTTCTGAAATTGAGCCTGTTACACTTGAAAGACTGGGAAATGTCTGTTGGTTTAAGCCATCTCCTGTGCTTTATGTTTGTGTAGATAATACATGTTCACCTTACCTATGTAATATAGGAGAACATGGCAGGGAAACTGTAATACTGCTGATAAGAAAAACACATAATAGGCTGCTGCCTAACATTTTACAATATGTACAGCTGGGTTACAGAACAAAAATGGGTCAATCGATGCTTTTGTGCGGTAATTTCACAGTCACAGTTAGGGGGCAAGGGTTCCTGGTTCTGATTCTGAAGTGGAAACCCAAACATGTCTGCGCTTGTCTTTCTGTGCAGGTGACAACCATGCCCTTACAGTGGCAAAACATTAGATACAGATAATACAGTGAGTTCCATAATGTTTGGGACAAAGACATTCCTTCTTGATTTGGCTTTGTACTCCACAATTTTAGATTTGTAATGAAACAACTGACTTCTGGTTAAAATGCACACTCTCTGCTTTTATTAAGGCTTCACCAAAGTAGAAATTACAGCATTGTATATAGATAAAATGCATTCCATTCTAGGGCACCATAATGTTTGGGACATATCAATCATTAATTAGTACTCAATGACTGCTTGAAGTCTGTGTCCCATATACAGTACATCACCAGGTGCTGATTATGTTTTCTGGTGATGCTTTGCCAGGACTGTACTGCAGCCATCTTCAGCTTCTACTTGTTTCGGGGGCTAGTTGTCTTAAGCTCTTCAACATAATGAATGCACATACAGTTTGATTCAGATTGGATCAAAAATGTTCCAGTTTTTGGCTTTGAACTTCTTTGTTGCTTTAGCAGTATGACTGGGATCATTGTCTAATTGTAGGATGAAGCACCATCCAATCGGTTTGTAGGCATTTGGTTGAAGATAAGATGCTTCTGTGCTTTTCAGAATTCTGTTGCAGCTATGAGCAGTTACATCATCAATGAAGACAATTGCACTATTAATTGTGGCAGCCATACATGCCAAAACCATAACACCCCCACCGTATTTCACAGAATAGGGGGGTTGCTACGGATCTTGGGCAGTTATTTTTGGCCTCCACACTTTGCTCTTGCCATCACTCTGATACAAGTCCACACACCTTTTTTTTCCAGAACTCTACAGGCTCTATTAGGTACTTCTTGGCAAACTGTAACCTGATCATCCTGTTTTTAGTTTAGTGGTTTGCATCTTGCAGTGTACTCTCTGTAGTTCTGTCTGTGAAGTCTTCAGCAGACAGTAGTTACTGACACACCCACGCCTGCCTCCTGAAGAGCGTTTCTGATCTTTTAGACAGGTTTTTGGGGTTTTTTCTTCATTATAGTGAGAACTCTTCAGTCATCAACAGTAGAAGTGTACCTTGGCCTGCCAATTTGCAAAAAATAAAGAAATCGATAATTTCATGGTTAGTATTATTTGTGGTTGGTGGATGCAGGCAAAGTAAATATTGCCAACTTAGATTTCAGAGTAACCTAGAGACAGGTATTGCAGACCCTATGCAATCACTTTTTTCTTGCATTTACCATAATTATGCAGCAAGATAAAGATGTATAGTTAGTTATTCAAAATGTATAAAATGTATAAATCCAGGTAGTGTACTTAAAATGCACTTTCACTTTACTTAACAGAAGTAAACTTGTAAACTTACAGGATAACCCCCCCCCCCCCCCCCCCCAACTTAAACCCATTGTTCCTAATTCCACCATGTTGATCAGTATTGATCAATAATTTTGCCATCTTTCATTGTGGAGCTTTGGCCACCCCAAGCTACAAATAAGTTACTCATGGTGAGATTTCAGCATGAAATTTTAAGCCAGCAGAGCCAACATGAACTGGTTTTTATTAACAAAGATTTTCAGAAATCAAGACCTTACAGACCATTGTAATGAAAGTGGCTATATAAAACATATTGAATGCTCCCATGTATCTACAAGTTGAAAAATGTACAATAAAAATAAAAATAAAACATGGGGGGGGGGGGGGGGGGGGGGGGGGAGTTGAAGGTTCAGTGACCTTTATCCTGCAAACACTAAACCTTCATTGGACTTCAGCCCCAAGCTTGGAGCTGAACTCAGGCACAGTTTTGAAGGTGGTTCTAGAAAATACAACGATCAGACATTTTTCCAGTTCAGCATTAATTCCCTATTATAAATAAAAGTAGTTCTTAGGTAATCAGAACCTGTAATATTTCGGACTGTGGTATAGGTTGAGTTCTTCAGATATTCACAACGGCTTTAAGAAAGTTCGGAGAGTGTGAAAGGGTTATTTTCAGCCACACTCAATGAAACTGTCACAAATCCTTGTGTTGATCCCTTGTAATATGCAGATCTATGCCCAGTGTCGTTTTGTTCCCTTACTTTCCAAACAGCTCCCCAATTATACAATGAAGTCCTACAAGCCTATTAAAACCTCTTCCCCTTAAAAACCACAACTGATTGTGTATTTATCTCCCATTGGCTCCATCAAGCTTACTAGTAAACCAGACAGACAACTCCCAGACAAAATCTGCACAGACACAATCAGGAAATGCAGCAAAATAATCACAGATAAAATGCTAAATGGGAGGAAACCTCAATCCAACTGGAGATGTCAAGTACACACATGCTAGGGCAACAGTGATGTGCAGTAGCTGGTTGCAGTATGGGGTAATGGTTAGTGAACTGGGCTTGGCCCCTTGAAAGAGAATTTTGGTTCAATTCCCAGGGGGCACTGTCATTGCACCTCAATGCAAAATACTTAACCCAGGGTTTCTCCTGCATAGTGAATTCTGAGGCGGCCGCTACTATCGAATTTTGTGTCACCTCCACAAAATTCTGACCTGTTAAGAAGTATAACTGCCCTGCCGTCGACGTCCCAAAGAATCAAACAGTCGCTTAGCCAATAGCCAAATATGTATACGTGAATTCCAACTGGCGACTTTTCCCAAAGCAGTAAAACATTGACACTCGAAAAACAATAAAAAGTATTATACTTTACTAACAATATGTAGTAAATCTGGAGCCAGGAAAAATCCTGTTTACCTGAATAGCTTCAGTAAATATCCCACTATACAAATGGACTGTATGTAAAACCATAAGCTGCTAAATGTTTAAAAACGTGTAATTTGGTGGTGCTATTCCAACTGGGAAATGCATAATTGTTGAACCCACATAGTTACAGAGTATAGCTGTAGTAATTTGCTCAGTCAAGGCCAGTTCGCATTTGCCTTGTGTGGTGGGGAGAAAACAAGGATACATTTGGACAGGTAACTAAGAGAAGTTGGGCCTGATTGAGGAAAACCCAATGTTGTAAACATACAACAACAGAATGAAAGTTACGGAACAAAAATTACTTTCTAAAAGTTTCACTAGAGACTTTGAGGAACTTAATCTTAATCTGAGGAACTTTCACCTACTATTCCAAAAAGAAAGTATATATTTGAAGTATTTTTTATTCACCTGTCCCAGAACTTTAAAGGAAAACTCCAGGCTAAAAAACATCATTAGTAAACATGTAGCAGCGATGTGAAATTAATTTCAGGGTTTATTATCTGATATGTGTAATATATTTTTCATTATCGCTACTTCCAATTTTACAGTTGCGAACCTGTCAGGCTTCTTCCGATGTCACTACAGACGGCATCCCTGCACTGCCTGCAACTATCCGGTTACGGTTCAGGTGTCATTTGGATGAATCTACCCCTTATTGGACACAACGCTAAGCATGCGCCAACAATCCAAAGGCATGCAGGCTAGGCTACTTGGGGGCATTCACAGGGCGTTGTGGAGAACGTGTGTGCTCAGTCAAAATGGCGAGCATTATTTGGCTGAATGGCCTGTTCTCGTCACTATGTTAGATTATGTTATGCTAAGTTATGTCAACCTTCCCTGCATAAATAAAGTTTAATAATTAATAATAATGTGCTTATTCATATTAGATCTGGGTTGGACATTCTTACCTGTTATTAGCCTACTGGTTGAATTCACAATGTCTACAGGAAAAAAAAAAGGAAAATAGAACCAGGGTTGCATTTTACATTGCCAATATGCAAATTGCAATTCCTACAATGCAAAAGTGTTTAGCCTGGAGTTTTCCTCCAAGTCACTCAGTCCAGCTTAAAAGACCAACTGAGACAGTGAATATAAATGTAAAATGTATACCACGGACAATGCAAAAAATGTTTAGACAAGAAGACAACTTGGTTTTCCAGAAGGCTTGGGCCAGGTCTACACAACGCCAGTCCTGTTGAGCTGCTTTGTATCCAGGTTTTTGTTCCAACCAATTATTCTGGCTTATTTTCTAAATGGCTGTATGCACTGGTTTTCTCCTATATCAGATAACAGTAAAACATTTTCACCAAGCACTTATGTGCAGACCTCACTGAGTCTGCACTCATCAAGACCCATTTGCATTTCGCACTACAACTAACTGGACAAACCATCTCTGCCTTTTTTCTCATTTCAGTCTCTTCATTCTCCTCTCTGTTTTCTATGATGAGTAAGGTGACATCACAACTCTTTCAGCACTATTTTGTTCTACCTCTATAATTTGTAGTCCACTCCCAGAGCCCACCCCACCCCATTCCAATTCCAGCTAGGTCAGGGAACCCCTCCAATGGAGTGGGACCTCTGATGGAAGCGGAGCCCCCCACAGTTCCGGAAGGTCTTTCCGCACTGGTTGCAGACATAGGGCTTCTCGCCCGTGTGGATGCGGAAGTGCCTGGTAAGCGCCCACGAGTGGCGGAATCGGGCATTGCAGACGGAGCAGGCGTACGGCCGCTCCCCGGTGTGGATGCGCTGGTGGATCTTCAGGTGCTCCATGCGGTTGAAGTCACGGCCGCACAAGGAGCAGTGGTAGGGGCTGCGGCCTGGTGGAAAGACCTGCCGCTTAGGGTTTTTGGGGGCAGCGGTGGCGGGGGCATGGTTGTGGTGCTGGGCGCGGTGTTTCCGCAGCTCCCCAGCCAGATGGAAAGCCTGGCCACACACCCTGCAGACGTGGTGGTTCCTACTGGAGGCAGCCATCTTGGCATCCCCGTCACTCATCTGGCTGGAGAACGGCTGACCTGCGACTGAGATCCGTGCGGGTTCTCCAGGCTGGTATGGCTTGGAGAATGGCAGAGGCATGCCGCTGGCTGCTGGTGAGAGGACGTCCGGTATCTCTGGATTGAAGATCGTTGAGTCAGCTGTGAAGGCACGCATGAATTGGGGGAAGAACAGTCAAAAAAAATTGTCATCAACTTCCCAACAAATCCATTACTCAATAAATATAATCCCATTTTGACAAAACTACAGACATCGAGGAAACTAACAATGACTGGCATGGGACATGCAATAAATAACCAAGAGATTAACAATTACACTGAGGAGGCTAGAGCAGATTCACGGCTAGAGGCAAAGATACATTTAGGAGTGTGTTTGACATATTTCAGTGGCAGTCTCCTCATTTCACCCTCCTGCTGCTACTCCATTTCATTACTACAGGTAGCCACCACTTACCAGTTACCGGACTACAAGTACTTCCCAGCATGCTCTCAGTCTTCCTCTCTATGTCTCTGTCTGTTTCTCTTTATCTCATTTCAATTTACTTCATTGTCCTTACAGAAATAGATTCATCTTGCCAGGCAATACAGTGTACAGGACACTTCAAATAATCTAATATTACAGAAAATAATAACTATTTAAACTTACACAGAGAGTGGCTGGTGCAGGGAATGAGGGAGTCTGTGCTGCAGTTCTGCAGCTGCAGAGGTTCAGGCCTCCAGTCTTCCAAAAGTCTGGACTGAGCCAGAGAGAGGCTATCTGGACCAATGTCTTCCGCCCCCCCACCAAAGGGCCCAGAGCCAGAGGCACAAGTGAGATCCGGTGACTCCTTTTTCACCTCCAGGGGCTGTTCTACCTCAGATTTAGGACAGACGGCATCAGGTACACTCTGTCCTTCAACAAAAGTCTGGGCGTTGTCCAGTCCTGGAGCTGTTTGTGACTGTGTGCGATTAAACTGCACTCCACCCATCTGGCCAGCCGTGAACAAATTGTGATGGTTTCCATCTGTACCTGCACAAAAATAATGATAAACCAATTGTGCATATTGTTGGGATCACAAGACTTGAAATGTATTGGACACATATTTGAAATGTAAGCTTAACATCTGCATTATTATTTACAACAAAAAATGCAGAATGTAGCATACTTAGGCATATTGGATAAACATTACGTGCAAAACAAACCTGTCGATTCTTGAGGTTCATTTGATTTTGACTCGCCCCCTATATTTGAGTTCAGGTCATGGGAACAGACACGTCCATCCTCACGGATTTCGCAAAACGATTTTTTATGGTGTCCATCGACTTCCTCAGCTGCAGTCAAAAACTCATACCTTTCATCCACATTCAATAATGCATCAATTGGCTGTTTTGATTCGATATTCCTTTGCTGTTTTTGTTTTCCAGTGATAGGCTGGCTTTGTAGGCTGTCGATATGGGGTAACGGTGGTAGATGAACCTGTTGAACTCCATCAACAGAGCTAAACTTGCATGCCGCAGCCAGCTGCGCGTTGCTTTCGTCACTGACGCGATCACGCAGGGTGCAAACTTCCAACTCAGCTGCTTGTAAACGCTGCTTGAGTGACTTATTCTCCCGTAATGTTTCATGCATTTGATCACGCACATCCCCCAACGCTTGGCCTACCAGTTTGGTGATCTCGAGCACAGCCATTTCCACAGCCACTCCAAATGCATTGTGTATGGTCGCAGTTAGTTCATCCTGAAATGAAAACGACAGCTCCGAAACTAAAGATGAATTAGCTGGGCTGCCATTCGTTGACATTGCCAAGTTTTTTATTTTACGTTTCTTTTTCCCCGAAACTGCTCTTAATAACTAATT
Source organism: Anguilla anguilla (assembly GCF_013347855.1). Taxonomy (NCBI): domain Eukaryota; kingdom Metazoa; phylum Chordata; class Actinopteri; order Anguilliformes; family Anguillidae; genus Anguilla; species Anguilla anguilla. The sequence goes on from NC_049209.1 coordinate 28,664,758, forward strand.
TCATTTGGTGGTATAGACTAACGAACCTTGTATGCCAATGTTATATGCTTGAGATGGGATAACTAACTGAGAAATCCTGGCTAATTTAGCAGTAACTAAGTTGGCTGTGCAATCTGCAATGTATATCCAGGTATTAGCAGGCTCCTAAAGTGAAGTTCGTAATTTTGAATTAATTGGCTAGCGTCAGCTAGCTAACCAGCAACAAAAGTGTACATAGGCTACAGTTCGCTATTGCTTGAAAGAGAGCTTGCTGACCAGTAGCTATGCGCGCTAGCTAGCTAAGTTATACGGAAACAAAAGGTACTCCCTCTTGTCTTCAAAAAGTTTTCGTTTCAAGTTCCCTTTTCCGACTAAAGACGCGTTGCCATAACAAAAACATGTACCAAGCGGGCGAGTAAGCTATACGGAATATTGCAAAAAATAGCACAGCAGGATTTTTTGTAGCTTTAGCTGACGTTAGATCATTTTCCAACAACGTGGGCCGATTAGTTTGATCCCCTTTCAATTTTCGCTCCGTGCTATTTAAATTTTAACCTGACATCAGCGAAGCGCCGTTTGACAAACAGTAACCTCTATCAAAGTCTTAAACCAATAATAGTTAAAACTGTGATTGTATATAGCTATTATTCTGACGTTATGTTTATTTATTCGTATTTGGTATTTCAAAACTCCGGGATCGTTCACAGTTGATCACCAAATTTCAGGTGGACGTTACCTTTAACAAAGATGGTGAGTAAATACAAAGATTGTCCGCTTCAATGTTTTGTAAATACAGACAATTCATTCTAGTAGACTGTAGATTGTAGTCTCGTGGAAAAATCTAAATAGCTGAATGCAAAATTGTGAAATTATCACGTTTTATGTTTTCCCCTCTCCCTGATAACTACTGTAACTGTTCTTGTTGATGATGATGATGTTGTTGCTATTTACAGTATTTTTAAACTTTGACCCATTTTGACCCATGGTTTCTCTTCATTTACATTACATTACAGGCATTTAGCAGACGCTCTTATCCAGAGCGACTTACACAACTTTTTCCCATAGCATTTTACATTGTATCCATTTATACAGCTGGATATATACTGAAGCAATGCAGGTTAAGTACCTTGCTCAAGGGTACAACGGCAGTGTCCTTACCCGGGAATCGAACATGCGACCTTTCGGTTACAAGCCCAGTTCCTTACCCACTGTGCTACACTCCGTCCTACACTACGAATTATCAACCAAAAGTGGCATTGAATACAACATAAAAACAAAATTGTGTTTTAGTCTACTAGTGGAAAAGTAATTATTCCAACAAGAAACACAATGATACAGAAGTCAGACTTCAGAAGTACTCTAACCCAAATGAACTACACATGGCTTTATTTCCAAGACCGGCCCACAATATGAAAACCAAGAGTGGAGCTTCACCTGAGATGGAGCTTCTACAAGGAAAAGTGGACTGACATTGGGTCACATTTTAGGCCTACCTGGCATCCAATGTCCAGCACACCAATGCCCAGTCTAAAAAAACGCACCTGCACGTTAACTCGTTAACGTTCATAATTTGGCTTTTTTAGAGTCCATGAATGCCACTCACAAAAGTGTCCATGTTTATTTCTGTGTTAGTATCACAAGCACTGATTCCATGTGATAACGCAGGCTGACGGCGCAACGTGTTGGAATACAAAATAACCGACAGAGGTCACACGTGTGCTGTTCAAGCCACTGGGTAGTGTAAAGTGAAATAAATAATGCAGTCTACCTGTCGAAATGAAATCACACAATTCACACACTAAAATACCAGACCAACATACGCACACAAACACACACCTACGTTGCGTTTATTAATATGCCACATATAGTCCTGCCTGATACATTATGGTAAAATACCGCCTATTAAGTGATAAACTACTATTTTAGAATAACGACGTTTAACATTATGTCGTGGACATTTTTCAATGTAAGAAATGCCTGTTTTAATGTAGCCTAACGGTGTTTGCATCGTAAACAGTTTTCTTTTAAAGAACAAGACTTTTTGTAATGGCGCACAGAACATTTTACTTTATCGTTACCTTTCATATGTGAAAACATGCAGTTTGTAGCCTACTGCATGTATCAGTTACGCTAAAAACGACAAAATATATTGAAAAACAGCTACCCCCTGTTTGTCTCGTAACAACTTCTGTGAATGTCATGTGCGTGACTCAGGATCAACTAATGACTAAACTGCACCTGAAATTCCATGTGCGTACCGTCTTAATGCGCTATTCTCTCTTCCAAATCGCATATGGACATGCGTTGACAGACAGGTAAGGTCAGGAATCGGAGAGTGAGACTGTACCGTGAACGGGATTAAAGTACCCTACTCAAGCAACTAGCTAAATTGCAGTAGCTAGGCAGTTTAGCGCAGACGTCGCTCGCCGCATGTGCACGCCTGTCAGTGTGTGAGCGCAGACGGAAGCTAGCGGAGAAAAACACAACCGCAAAAGAGCATAATACAATTAATTAATTCGGAAAATACTCACATTTAACAATTCTGTCACTCCCTTAAATACACCTATTTAAAAAGCGATGATCCAAGGATGAAAAACAATACATATTAGCAGTAGAACGTATTGAATTGAGGACAGAACCTTAAGAAAAACAAGAATTCAGCCAAGCAATGGAGAACCAGGCAGCGGAGCTGCAATGCTACGAGGATGTTTGCAAAAGCGGTTACCTCCGCAAACAGAAATCTATGCATCGGCGGTACTTCGTTCTGCGCGCGGCCTCGGAACGGGGCCCAGCCCGGCTCGAATACTACGAGACCGAGAAGAAATTCCGCAGCAAGGCGCCCGTCCCGAAAAAAGCCCTCAATCTGGAGACGTGTTTTAACATCAACAAGCGGGCGGATTCTAAGAACAAGCATATGATAGTGCTGTACACACGCGGGGAGAGCTTTGCAATTGCTGCAGATAGCGAAGAGGTCCAGAGCGAATGGTACCAGGCCATGTTGGACCTTCAATTTAAAAGTAAGCCACCAAACCGAGTGTTCCCCTTTTCGGTCTCCAAAAATCTAGCATGCCCGCAGTGATCTATAGGCTACACAATCCATGTTTTTTCGTGCTTGAAAACTGTATGATAGTCAGTACCTTCATTTTGCATGTGCCATTCCTTGTAAGGGTCAGACAATATGGTATGCGTTACGTGTTCTCGTTTTTGGCATGTTTGTGGAAGGGATGCATGCATGCGTTAAAAGGGATGCTGTGTTTGCTTGCAACGTAAACACTGCTGCACGCGCAGTAGCAGAGCCATATTCGCTGACACAATACAAGACATTGTATCTCTCTGTCTCTCTCTTTCCAAACAGCCAATTATGTCTGCACGTTTTTCCGTCCAGTTCCGTGTTTTTTATAACACTGTAGTAAATGGAGTGTCATTATTGCCTTCAGTAAACGTGAAACACGGATGCGAGTGTTTCTTCTTCTGTACATTGGTAGGCTACACGTTGTGTACATTTCGACTGTAAACATGTACAAGTTAAAATGTTTTTCTCTTACCCTATAGCTCTACAGTAGACTTCTTGCTGACTTAAAATACCCCTCTCTCTTCTGCTAATGGACTTGGGAAAAAATCTTATAGGCTACCGATGTTTGCTTATAGTCTGCGCTTTGCGAAAGGTCTGCCTATCCTGCAGTGTGAGGAAAAGACAGAGGGTAGCCTACGCGTGTCAAAAATGCTGTCACTTGAGCAGTTAGATTTTTTTCTTTCTATCTGTTTCTTTTCATTTTCCTTTACCAAAGCAAAGAGGCGTTCATCATATTTTTCATATAGTTATTTTTAAAATAATGTGTGTTTACGTTACATAAAATTTCATCATGTTAACAGTACTAATACATGAAGTAACATAATGGCTCCACAGCGGGCACCCTGTTGGGACTAAATATTATCTAATGTTGATACCCCAAAACAGGGTGGAAGGTTAGAGAAAGTGATAAGTACGACAAAGTATGTTGTATCTGTCAATATGGAGCTTGCTCAAGCTCAAATATTTATTTTTAAATTGTGCCTTCTTGGTCTACTTATAGGGCAAATCTGAGTTTTACAGATAGGCAGATGGGCATTGAGAGAGAGTGTGTGTGTGTGTGTGTGTGTGTGTGTGCATGTGCATGTGCATGTGCATGCTTGTTCACGCTGTACATTGTTTAGCCCAATTTAAAGTCTGACCATCAATATATGTGATGTTAAAGCAATTTCAGTAAGAGAAATGTTTGGAAATATGTTGTCAGCGCAAAAAAAAAAAAAAAAAAAAAAAATTCAGGGTCTTAATTTTTAATTTCAGCTAAACTCATGCACACAGGTCATCTCTACATCATTGAATAACTGACAGTGGCTGCTTTTCTATTGTATTCAGCTAGCATAGGGGGTTTAAATAAAGTGTCACAAAATTGTTCTCAAAAAATGTCGAAATGGGGAACCCAACGCGCACCTTTTAAGTTGGGCAAACCATGCATGCTCAGCCACAATGTAAATGATAGATATAGGCAATTACCAAATTTTAAAAACAACACTTAATACATCTTACTCACTTCCAAAAGATGCGCTCCTCTCTGTTTTTCTACAATATATTAAATGTGTCCATTAGTACTTCCTTCTTGTTTAGTTATTTTACATTAGTGTGAGCGTTTTCAGTAATTACGCCAGCATTTCTGAATGCCCCTCCATTGTGATGTCAATGCCTGTGTGAAAGACGAGACTAGACTATTGTCCCCAAAGCTGTGGTTGTTCAGGGGTGAAACTGTTTCCCCAGGAGGAATTGAAAGCTTAATACCGAATTTTATTTTCCATTTTCAGTCCAATCCTGAGTAATCTCAGACAGAGGAAGGAATTTATATTGGGGTGTAGAAATTGTGAGCCTGCTCCTTATGCAATGTGATGGCTACACAAGGAGAGTGGTGGAGTGTAGAGTGAAGTACTTGTAATCAGATAATGGCAAGTGGTGCCCACGTACAGTAATGGAATGTTGTTAATTTGTGAGAAGAAAATAAGGAAGACAAGGTGTTATTGGGTAGTGCGTGGGTAGTGCGTTTGAGCTCACACAAACCAGCCAAGGTATGCAAGTGTTGCAAGGGGCAGCGGTTTTTATAATTAACGATTATATGTAAGGATACACTATAATATTTGGGTCATATTGATATCAGCTTATAATGGCTTAGAATCAATTGATGGGCAAGGAGGCTGCTAGGTAGCTCATCCTGTTAAGGGCGCACATTCTGGATTTTGAATTGGGACACTGCTACTGTTACTATCACCATTGGCTATCAGGACAATGCACAAGTCCACTTGTAGATTGGCCTAGGGCTGGGTGGTTTCAGTTGGCAAAGATGACCGCATCCCATGATGCAGCAGCGTCCCTCGCTGGTCGATTGGCCTGCGAGTCTACCTGATGAGTTGCATGTGAAGTGTCTTCCTTGAACTCATGCCTGAACGAGCCCGACTTGTCAACTGCAGTGTGATAAGAAGCTGCAGCTGACATCACACAATTTGGAGGAGAGCACATGCTTGTCTGTGCTCTCCCAAACCAATAGCTGAGATTGGAGAAACGAACATGTATACTATTGGGTATTCCGAATTGGGGACAAAAAGGGGGAAAGCAATAAAAAAATGAAGGATTGCTTGTTTGAAAGGAGAGATAATGTTTTGATAAATGGGATATATGGTAGTGCCAGTCTACTGAGTCGATGTGAATTTGTTATATGGGGGTTAGAGCGAGGACAGAAAATCCAGATGGGTAAGGCTGTTGGATAAGTTTGTGTGAGACTGGCTGGATTTGGGCTTTATTTATTTATTTTACCAGGCAGGTCAATTAAGATCAAAATCATATTTACTATGATGGTCTGGCAAGAGTCAGTAGAGCTCTTGAGGAGGCGTGAGTAGGGAGGTGGGGGTGGAGTTAATAAAGGGGTTAAATAGAAGAGACAATGTAAAGTAAAATAAGGACAAACAGAATGACAACAGACAATAGAGACAGACAAAAGGCAACCAATAGTCGGATAACATGCATCAAACAAGCAGCATACTATTACAAAATGCAACATTTAGAGATTTTGCCTCTGGCAAAAGTGCCTCTCTTCTTCCAAGTCAAATTTTCCTAGTTTTGATGATCTCCCTGTGTTGTGTTTTTCTGTATTTTTGTCTTAGTTGAGTTTCAGTTCCTAGTGGGTATCCTCCAGGGTACCTTTCAGAACTCTTTTTGCTTTTCTTTGTCCTATTTTTTTTTTTTTGGTGTTTTTGCTGAGTGGCCATTTTTTGTTAGTTCCTTGCAATCCTTTGTGTTTTTAGAGGAACAACAATAGACACTGCTTCTTAACTCATTACATCAAGAAGAGCCCATCAAAAAGGTAGTTCCATGTACCTGACTATGTCTGCTTGCACTGGTCATTTGATGGGCAGTTTAGCCAAAAATGAAGTAAAGCTATTTTTCCACTTACCCAGGCTGAAAGGGCCAAAAATTTATATTTGAAAAATCAACAGCATCATCGCTTTCAAAATGCAGTGACATGGTTACTCACGAGCATCCACAGACCTTGTTATGCACAGTTATATTAAAATCTACTTTCTACCAAAGTACGTCAAATGTGTATATTAATGCAAAGTCTCGTTACGAAATACATAATTTTTGCATTTGCACGAACTGTGTGGCAAAGCAGTAGTTTCAAATGAATCCGTGTCAGTTTGCGTTAGATGGCAATGAACTGTGGCCAGCAAAACATGATCTTGGAAATTAAAACGCCTTCCAGACATTATGGCTGCATAAAATAAACAAACAAATAAATATATAAATAAAGTAGACTAGAGCTAAATAATGGCTATTATGTTTTAAAATGTTCAACTTATTTAGTCTCAAAAGCTCAATTTCAAGTTGCAGCTGCTCACTCCTTTGCCAAGAAGTATTGCTGCTAATTCAAGGACATAGCCTTAATAAATTGGTGGCTGGCTACCATAGTCCTATTGTTATTTTTGTCTGTTATGAATAGGCTGTTTTTACTCTGTCAAAACTTGAAGAACTTGAATAGGCCTAAATACAAGCGTGATATAATTGGCAAATTGTTTTATTGTATTGTTGTTAAATGAATTATTCGGCACTCCAGGCTGAAGCCAATTAATAGTTTACTATCCAAATAGGCCTGTTTGTCATTGTAAATCACAGAAATCACATATCTTAGTCTAAGAGATTTTAAAAATATTTATTTGTTCAGTTGTTTACTCTTTATTTAAAAGGAAAATGTTTCAATCATCTAATGATGCACAATCATGACAGCTTCTTTTGTTTAGAAAATGTAAATTGCAAATTTTTTTCATTTTTTTCTTACCTAATTCATCCTGTTTTACAATGTATATGTATATTTTTGTAATCCATTTTTATGATAATTTAATATTTTAGCGTACGTTTCTGTATATGTCTGCCCCATGGTCGACATGGAATCTCGACCATGCCAGTTTCAAATATTGCCAGCAGCCCCATCAGGTGACACTTCATTAGCTGTAAAGTTGCCTAGGGAGAGTGGGATCGGTCGGCAGGGATGACCGTGTCTCATGACACATCAGCAACCCCTGTTGGTCAATCAGGCAACCACAGTCTAAATTGATAGCAGAGATTGCAGTCATAAAGCATAGGAATATAAATGGGAATTCCACATTGGGAGAAGAAAGAAAAATTTGTTAAAAAAGAAATAGAAAAAGTCTGTAGATCTAAATAAATAACTTCTCCTTTCCACAGGTAAGACGCCCGATGACAGCGGAAGTGGTGGAGAGGTCGGGACTCCCTTCCCAGGCCCTGCATTTAAAGAGGTGTGGCAGGTAAAAGTGTGGCCCAAGGGGCTGGGGCAAGCCAGAAACCTGGTGGGCATCTACAGGCTGTGCCTGACGGACAAGACGGTTAACTTTATCAAGCTGAACTCGGATGTGCCAGCCGTGGTGCTGCAGCTGATGAACGTGCGCCGCTGCGGCCACTCCGAGAACTTCTTCTTTGTGGAGGTGGGCCGCTCGGCTGTGACAGGGCCCGGAGAGTTCTGGATGCAGGTGGAGGACTCGGTGGTGGCGCAGCACATGCACGAGACTCTGCTGGAGGCCATGAAGGCTCTCAGCGAGGAGTTTCGGCAGCGTAGCAAGGGGTCTCAGTCAGCGGCAGCCATTGGCGGGGGTACCACTGCCTCCAACCCTATCAGCGTCCCATCTCGACGGCATCACCCGAATCCACCACCCAGCCAGATCGGCTTCTCCCGAAGGCCTCGCACTGACACCCCCGGGCCAACAGGGGGCAACAGCGGCAACACCTCCCCAACACCTCGCCATGGGTTCTCCAGGTCGCGCACCTCCAGCATTGGGGGTAGGGGGGTGGATGAGGGCAGGGTCGCGGCAGGAGGAGCAGTAGGACCCGTTTCTAGCCCCAGCCTTAACGGGTCCTCCTGCTCCACCACCCCAACCCCAACCCCCATGCCCAAGACGACCCGCGCCCCCACCCCTGCCAAAATCCCACTCAGCTTGGTACGCTACACCCCCAACCCCGTCCCATCCCCTGCCCCCAGCCTGTCCTCTAGCTCGGGGCATGGATCAGAGTGTGGGGGGTTTGGTTTTGGGGGTGGATTAGTAGGGGGCATGGCCGTAGCCCCTTTCAGCCGCGCCCCTCAGAGGGTCTCTGTCTCTGGCTCTCCCAGCGACTATGGCTCCTCAGATGAGTATGGTTCCAGCCCAGATCTCCCTGGGGGCTCTGCCTCCAGAGGCCTGGGGTGCCATGCCTTAGGGGGCAGGGCCTCCAACTACATCACCATGGGCCACCAGCAGCATGGAGGGGGCAGAGCTTCGGGGGGAAACACACGCGGCTATGCCCGCAGGGTGCTCCGCCGCTCCTCTACTCGAGAGTGTGAAGCTGAACGCCGGCTACTCAGCAAGAGGGCTTCCCTTCCCCCTATGGCCCTGGGGCGGCTCCACCCTCACAGGAGGAGGGAAGAAGAGGAGGAGGCTGAGGAGGATGAAGACTACACCGTCATGTGCCGGAGTGCCAGCAGGGAGTCCTTCACCTCCCCCAGGGCTGAAGGCAGGAAAGGAGGGGGCGGAGGAGAAGGAGGAGTGGCTGGAGATAACGGCTATATGTCAATGTTGCCAGGGGTTAAATCCCCCTCTGTCTCCATCTCCCTCTCTCTCTCTGTTGCGGTCTCGGACTCCAGCCCCAAACTGGATGACTACATGGCCATGACTCCTAGCAGCAGCGTCTCGCCCCCCCAGCCAATGCGCTCTCTCAGCTCTGAGGGGTATATGTTGATGTCACCCAGCAGCAGTTGCTCCCCAGACCAGCAGGTGGCAGTATGGGGAGGCAGAGGTGGTGCTATAGGAGGAAAGAGGGATAATGGTAATGACTATATGAACATGTCACCCATCGGAGCCCGCTCCGCCAACAGCTCGCCACCACCTAACTCTGAAGGACACCCCCCGCAGGGTCTTACCAAAACTCCCCCCTCCTACTTTTCTTTACCCAGATCTTATAAGCACACCCTGTCTGCAAGGGTTGAGGACAGCCTGGGACGGGGCAAAAGGGCAGGGCTCAATGGCAGTAACAGCTGCAGGGGCGGTGTAGCTGGGGTTGGGGTGGGAGGCAGGGGTGGAATGGGGTTCCCCGGCAGGCAAGACTCCTCCCCCGGGTCCTCGAAAGGACGGCGCCTCTCTGCCTCCTCCTCCTCTTACTCCTCCAGCTCGGCCAGCAGCGAGAGCCTTGAGGACAAACTGACACCGAGGGCACACGGGGTAAGAGTGGGTGTGGGGTTCAGGCCTGGGGAAGCCTGCTGCTCTTCCACAGAGAGAACATCCCAGCAAAGGCACGGTCCAGGGGGGAAGATGCAGAACCAGCAGGGCCAGAAGCAGCAGAGGAGGGGTCACCCTGCAAGCATCTTCGAGGACATGTCCAAAGCCAGCACCCTCCCGAGGGTGCGGGAGAACTCCCTTTCCTCCATCCCCCAGAACCCTGGGGAGTATGTCAGCATTCGTTTTGGGGGACCTACTGGGGGGAATAGCGGAGGAGCTGGGCATAGGGGGCTCATGGGCCCCATACTGTCATTGCCACGTGGAACCCTGGGGCCCTCTCATCGAGCCGAATCCTGCCTGAGCAGCTTTCAGACCCTCCCCCGGAGCCTTTCTGCACCCCTGGCCCCCTCTGGCAGTGCCGCCTGCTCCACCGAATACATCAACATGGACTTCGGCCACCCTCCCTCGCTCTCGCCCTCTCCCTCTTCCTCGCCATCATCCTCCCACCTCTCCCTGACCCCTGTCACCTTCCCCTCCTTTGGGTCCCTCTCCACCCCACCTGCTGTCGCCCTCAAGACCCGGGAGGAGTCCCACCACACCCCTCGGGAGGCGGAGCCGGGAGACACTCCACGGAGGAAGCCTGGAGGGACCACCCCTGTTGCCGCAGCACCCAATTCACTTGCCGGAGACTACACTGAGATGGCCTTCAGTTTGGACTCGGCCTCCTCTCGCTGTAGCAGTCCCACCCTGCGTCCCTCTGCCATGGAGCTAGGCCTGGACTTCCCGCTGGGGAAGGCAGGAGCCAGTCCTGACCGGACTGGCCCCAGGGTGATCAGGGCAGACCCCCAAGGACGGCGGCGCCACTGCTCCGAATCTTTCCTAACTTCCTCTCCTTTACCCCTCTCCTCCTCCTCCTCCTCCTCCATGTCCCTCTTCCCTGAGCACAACACGCAGGGTGTGGCACACCAGCTCAGGTTTGAGGTGGGGGCATCCACCTGGGGGAGCGGACTGCCCGCTGCCCAGGCTTTGTCTGTGGAGCAAGGCCTGAATTACATCGACCTAGACCTTGCCAGCAAGGAGGGCCGCCGTTCTACTTTGGAAGGCCCTGCTGGCATCCACCACCCTCCCCCACCCCATCTCTTCTCCTCTTTACTTGGAGGGGGGTCTAGTGGAACCCTGGGAGGGGGTTCTGTGGGAGGATGCAGCGTTGGGGCAAATCTGAACACCTATGCCAGCATCGATTTCCTCAAGTCCGAGGAGCTGCGGACAAATCAGAACAGTAACAAGGATGGACCAGGTAAGGTTTCTGGGATGGGAAAGACATATGGGAAACATTTATTTAGACCTAATGCTTAGTCAATATTTAGTCCAGATATAATATTATGTGGCCATCTACATATGGAACGTAGACAGACTGTTGTTAATGTCACATAAGTATACTTCACGGTAAATTAAATGAAAACATAAATATTTACTAAATAATGTACATACATAATTATAGCACTACACTGTTCCTTCGTAGATGCCTTTTTCTTAATCAGATAACTCAGATTCCCAGGGAATTATGGCATGACTCATCCTAATATTAAGTTAAGTTAATGGCGACATGGCATTGACAGGGCATTGCTGTAAAAGAGCATATGTACTAAGTCAACTTACCCTGTGTAAATAAAGGTTAATAATAAATGTTCTAGTGCATGGATGGGCCTCATGGTCTGGTTTCAAATTTGGACCCTACCAGCACCAGTCCGACAAGGCAACTCATAATTGGCACTAGCATGATCCAGGAAAAGGAGTATTACGGTTGGCCGATATGACTGCGTTTAATTGCACTAGCAACCCCTGCTGATTGATCAGGCGCCCATGGTCTGCCTGTTGATGCGTATCTGTGTAAGCCCGACTTGTAGACTGTGGTATGATTTAAAAGAACGACGTCTGACATGTTTCTGAAGAGAACACATGCTTGTCTCTGTTCTCTCAAATCCATAGCAGAGGTTGCAGCAATTAGTGCTGATGAACACAATTGGGCTTTCCAAATTGGGGAGGGAGGGTGGAGGCATAAAACATGACCTGGCTTGTCAGTCAAATTGAATTATGACAGCTGACGGTGTGCAGCTCCGGAAACCAAGAGACCGATCCAGAGCATAAGTTGCACACCCTTCTCTATGCAAAGCAGTTATACTACAGTCTCTCACTCATGGGAATGTAAAAGGGGAGGCTTTTAAACTGCTTTTTAAACGGCCTTAATTCCCCACCCCCTCCCCCACAACCCCACCCAACTCCCTTCTCTGGGTCTGAGAAATGATGACCTCCATTGTAAAGGATCTGTATCAGACTGTAGCTCCACTTGGACATTAGCAGCCAGACCACACTGTGTGTGTGCGTGTGTGCGTGCGTGCGTGCGTGCGTGAGTAGTTATAGAACAAAGCCCCATGTGCCTCTGGATTTGGAAGGATTAGATAAGTAAAATCACAAAATAAAGCTCCGGAGCCTTAATAAATCTCATCTCTCGAAGCAAGAAAAAGTAGTATTCACAAATTAATCAGAATAAGAATCAGACTTTATTGGCCAAATATGTTTTTATGCATGTAAGGTATTATATATATATATATATATATATATATATATATATATATATATATTAATCAGTTGCTCTCTGTGTAACAGTGAAGACAAAGTGGGGGGAAAAAAAAAACAATAAAATAAGTATATAGTATTAATAAGTAAATAGTATTGTACTTGAGCTTTGGAATATGTACATCATATTGCATGTTGTAGATTATATTGCTTATGTTGGGGACATTAGTCTGTGAAATGTTCACTGTTAAATCAACTCTTACCAGGTACAAATGATCCCTATTGGACTCATATGTACTCTGTTAGAGCTGAATTAACTGTGTAGGCTTTTTTGTGTCAATTAGTGCTGGATATTTATATTAGGGATATACAGTATATATGCTACTTCCAGTTTTTCCACATAGTTCAATTGATCAGTCCGTTTGTGACCATATCACTGAGGTTCTACTGTATTTCCTATGCTAATGAGCCAATTAGCAACTCCAGTTCACTGTTGATTTGTCATTGATAAAAGTAATTTATGATTTCTGTCTTAGCAACATGATGTGAATCAACTCTGTTACCTATAATGAACTGATCTCTAAATGAAGTGGTTAGACAGAGAATGGTTGAAACAAAAACCAATGGGTAATTATACAGAGGGGAAAGCATATGGGAGAGGGGTATTTTTGGACTTTTTCTTTTGTCAAAGAGCACCTGGTCTGCTCTGTTTCCTTAGTGATGCTAATGAAGCTGTTGTTTTTTTTCTCCCAGTCTCTTTCTGCTTCTCTTCCTGTCACTTTTTCATTTCTTTTTTAACATCACTGAAACTTTCCTGTTAAGGTACTTGTTGAGTCACAGAAGTGCTGCCGGAGAAGTTCAAAGTTCATGCTAACATCCAATCTCTTTCTCTGCCTTTATCACTCCTTCCATTCATCTCTCGGTATTGCATTGATTAATTTCCTCATCTATCAGTCATATACCATCTTCACCATTCTACCTTTAATTTCTGTTTTCTCTATTATCAGTATGACTTCCTTCTCTTAAACATGGTGTGCTGTGCATGTGTGCATGTACGTGTGTGTGTGCATCTGTGTATATGTTTGCTGTTGTAATAAATTAGCTGGTTCCCATATTCACATGTTACACTGCATTTGTTCCGATAGCAGCTGAGGTAAGGTAGCTTGCTTAAAAAGTGCAAAAGTAGTACGCAGCCTGCAACCTATATCAGTGAAACTCATTGATTCAAGGGATTTTTCAGCAGGACTATAGCCAACTGTGGTAGCCTACCTTGATGCAGTGTTTCTGCTCATGAATTGGAGCCGCACATGATGTTAATTTTAGTTGTACACTGTTGTTTCCTTAACATCAGAACATTCAGTATCCAGCTGTAATGCACTAGTTTGCCTCCCTGTAAGCAAAGGAAAAGCCACGTGTGGCTCTAAGGCCAGTCCCATGGGGTCGGGCTGCTTCATGGAATATTGATGGAAAGAGCTGTTTCTTCTGTGGAAAAGCTACTGGAGACGGCTGAAGGTTGCCGCTTCTTATCCGCGATGACCCTCGATCTGAGGATACAGGTGAGGCAGGTTTGCCGTCTAATTAACATCAGTCACACGGTGCTCCCTTCAGGAGCGACTTAACAGATGGAGAAATTAACTTTGATGAATAAGTGTTCGTAAAAAACACTGACTCATACTAAAATGAAGGAGGGGTGGGTAGTAGGGAAAGGAGGGAGATGGAAAGCCCTCCAAAGTCATTAACACATCCTGCAGACGCTGAAGAGGAGGTGAAGTGCCGCGGGAAGGGGAGGAAGAGCCCCGTGCCGAGCCCTGTGCAGACGGAACACTTGTGGAGTTCTCTGGCATCAGCTACGCACCATGAAAGTGCAGTGGCATCGATGTAGCGATGCACATAGGAACATCTGGCTGGCGAATGCGGTTCATACAGCATCCCAACCCTTTTATAACAATGACCCCAAGCTGGGTAAGGCACTGTTGGTAGGGCATGGATGGGGCCTATGGTCTGGCATTGAATTCATACTCTGCCAGTGCCGACTGTATCCGGACGCACGATTGGCTGTAGCGTCGCCTTGGGGGGGGTTTCAGTCAGCAGGGACGATGGTGCCTTGTCACCACTGGTTGATTCAGCCACCTGTTGTTCGGACATGAAGCGTCTTCCTTATGAATGTGTGAGCCCTACTAGTGAACTGTGGTGTGCTGAAATGCACTGCTTTGCATCACATGCTCTGGAGGAGAGTGCATGCTTATGTGCACCTTTCCAAATCGGGATGGAACAGGAAAAAGAGAGAAGCATGTTGAGCCCAAAAGTATGGTAAATTAGCATATAGCCCAGGTCAGGTTAATGCTTTTTGGGTTTTTTTTGGTACATTGAGCACATTTTGTAGGTGAAGCAAGTAGCGAAACAGTCGATAGTTTCAGTGACTTTGACTTTGGCACTTTTGTGGTTTAACCGTTGTTTATGAAGCAAGAGCCTCTTTGGATCCAAGGTATCTAATCTAAGATGCTCTGACAGGAACCTCTGGCAGGATTCTGGGGCTGACGAGCCACCTGGGTTGTCCTCAGAATCCCTTGTTCCCTCCTGCTCACATTTGTTCCTCTGTCTGTCACAGAGAGTGCTCCCCTGCTGGGCTCTGATCAGAGATGAGTGTTGTCAGGGCGCAAAGGAAACAAAAGTTAAAAATGCAACCCGGGAAAAACCAACCTCCTCGCAGTCCAAACTCAGCCTTTATTTGATATTTTTGTTTGACAAAAATCCTTTGCAGTGTGTAAATAACTGTGTTTAAAAGCAATGCAGGATTCAAGTGTAATTTCAGTTGGAGCAAGATTGAATTCAAGCAGTGATTAACAAATATTTGAAATGTAGCTAATACTGAAATATGCAAACAAGAACTGAAATATCCTAATGAGCATTAAAATACTATATACAAATAAAGAAACAGAAAAAGAAGATATACTAATTGGGGGTTGAGGAGAGGAAAAAAAAGAGCTAGAGAGGGTCAGAGTGGAGAGGCAGAGGTGCAGTCTGTAGAGATGGGTCCGCAGTCTGCATCTGAACATTTTTGCTGTTCTGACAGTTGTTCTGGAACCTGAGCTCGAAGCATCACACTCAAATGAGCGGCAGAAGCTAGTGATGTGAGGGATGGAGTTGGGAAAGAAAATGGGGCACTTATTCTCTGGGCAAAAAAAAGCAATAAAGATAATGGCGAACTGTAAAAACAACACAACGCTCATTGTGGCAGAAACCTGCTTCTAGGAAAGATGGAAATTTGAGTGTGCGGTGCTTGGATTGAGCCTGTGAGTTGGAATGAGAAGGATACGGAGAAGGGATATTGCATTATTCTTCTTACTTTTTTTGGTTTTTGCTCTCTGGAGGTTCAGAGGAAAGAAAGGCACTGCTTCTATCTTTCCTGTAGCAGTGGCATGAATGGCCGTTTTTCATTTGTGTCTCGCAGTGCTATAGCGAGCCTGGCTCTGCTGCGTCCCTCACACAGTGTTCCTGAAAACAACCCTGACCTTAATTACCACACTGATATTACAAAAGGAAATGGGAAAGCTGCAAAGAGAGCGATGCCCCTAAAAAAGAGCTCTATTTATGATTACCTGATTGATTTATCTGTTGATATGTAAGCCTCGGTTTCTCTATCATAGATTATAGGCAGAAAATTGGGCAGTTGGTGTCCTTTACAAATTTCTGGTCAGTTTTCAGCTGCGGCTTATGTTAAACCGTAAGTCGATGTTAATGTACTTTATTGATCCCTCTACTGTTTGTATTTAGAATCATTTTGGTAAATTGCGGTTGTCTAGGCACTTTACTTGCTGTGTTCTGAATCTAAACGTCTGTGAATCAGTGACGTATCCCTACAACGTTTATAATAAGTGTGGCTGCCCTAGTGACAGGAAATGCACCACTCAGGCAGATTTTTCTGGGATGGGAGATGAATATTTAGATGATTGGCATGTTGTACTTGGCATCAGTTCAGATCAGTATACCATCAAAATTGACTTTAAGGCAAAGTTCCCTTTTTAAATGTTTTGGTTTTTCCTCAGTGCCTCCTTTCTGTTGGCAAAATAGATTGTTTTCTAATTGTTCTCTATCTAAAGACAAATTCAACTTGGCTCATTCTTTGCTATAAGACACTAAACACCACAACCAATCACAGACACATTGCTCCCATCAAATTTGTTGTGATTATACCTTAACCATCGCACAGGATGAGCTGCAATGGATTCATTTCTTTGACAATTTAATGAGCATGGGAAAATTTGCTACATTATGTGTGAAAATTAAAATGTGTGTTTCTTTCCTCGATAAATAAACAAAAATGGGAAGGTGCAAAGAGAGCATTCTGTAACTGTAATGCACATAGGAACCCTTGGCACAGAGTAAAATCCTAAAATCGTAGAGTAATAACCATAATTTCCACATCATGTACATTGCACACCTCGTTAAAAAATAAGAAGATCCGAGCAAGAATATTAACAACACAAAGTGCAGCCATAAATACATTTAAGTATATGTGTATGTATACATAATATCTTTCTCCCCCTTTCTCTCTCATTCACCTTGGCTATTTGCTCTTTGTGTATCTATCTCAATTATCAGTGCCCAGGGTTCATTGTGAGTGTGAAAGCCACTTAACAAGTGTGTTGTGTTTAAAGTGTGTGTGTGCGTGTGCGTGTGGGTGCGTGCGTGTGTGTGTGTGTGTGTGTGTGTGTGTGTGTGTGTGTGTGAATACATTCACCTGTATTCAGTATTGTATGCACATAATTCCTTAAATTTCTGAACGCACACGTTTTTGTGCATTTGTATTGACACAGCAATACGGCAAGACTGAAGGGAAAGAAAAACATGCTATTGTAGGACTGAGTCTATGGAACAGAAGATTTTGTTTGGTTTTACACAAAGACACTGTGAATGAGACAAACATACAGTGATCCTCTGGGCACCATTAAATTGATCTGTCCACAAGTGCAGAGATAGAGCAGGAAATGAAAGATTGATTGACTCTGTCCATGTGTTTGTACTCTGGGGTGTAACTTCACGTCCGATAGCTATTAAAAAGATGGAGAGCCTGAGAGACAAGAATGTGAATGTTGCTGAATCTTTTCCAAAGTTCTCATTTGTTTTCTTTATGAAAGGTGGAATTATCACTTCTGTGTGTAAATGACAGACACTCACTGTTAATGTCCAATGCTGAAATTGCAATATTTGCACATAAAGCATCTCTTATTGTTTACCCTTATCTCATGTTAATTCATTGTGTCTCTTGTCTTTGCAGAGTGTGGCACCTGATACGCAACTGGACACGTCTTTGAAGCACTTTCAAAGTTTTATTCTTTCCCTCAGCCACTGAAAGAATATGTGCCAAAAGACTCTCTCCTATTGAGGCCTGCAGCCAATCAGAACAGATTATTAAGACTCACTGCCAACCAGGAGCCAGTGACATTTTTTTTCTTGCAACTTGCAAGGGAACTTCAAGAAATATAATTGTAAAATTTGTAATATAATATGATATAGTCAAATTGAGAAATTAAATATTTAAAATGATCAAATATACATATAGCTACATATAACTTTAAAAAAGTGCCTCATATTTTTTGATTGTAGCCATTTTAACAAAGAAAATCATGAAATGGTCAGAGGAAATGAAAAAAAAACATGAAACTACATTAAGGAGTATTGAAAATTATTATGTTAATAGTAATAATAATGACATTCAGCTGGCCTTACTGTGTTTGTGAACATTTAAAGAGTAGCTTCATGTTGCTTTTTGCTTTGCCACATGCCATAATTGCCCTGATGTGTATGGCTCACCCGTTGTTATGACCTCACCTGCCACTTAAGCTTGCATTTACAATCTCTCTCTTTCTCTTTCTCTCTGTCTCTGTCGCCCTCTCTTTCACAAACACACACACACACAGGACAAAGATACATGTAGGCTCAAAGGTTGAAAGCATACTCATGTTTACATATACTCACGAAGGGCCACAAAGACACACTATGCATGCTATACACATTGAAAGGCAAAGGACAAAAACGCACTTATACTTGCATGTACACACACACAACCAAACACACATCACAAACATATACATGGTGCACATACACTGTGTATATTGATAGGTTCCAAGGACAAGAACAAAGGCACGCTTGCATGTACTCACACAAACATGTGCACACACACACACACAAACACACGCACACATACATGCTGGAACAATCTCCCTCTCTCTATGCCTGAAGATCTATACTTGCTTTATGCATCCCTTGTGATTCATCAGCTAAAACCATGCAAGTGTCTGCCTGTGTTCCCCTGTCTTCAGTGAAGCCGCACACACACCACACACACTCACACAAATGTGAAATGCTGTTTAGCTGGCATCAGATTTTTTGGGATAGATAATTCACTGATTTCTGTGTGTGTGTGCTTGTATGTGTGTTGAACTCTGTTTTACTAGTTTTGCTAAAGAATCTCAGTGCAGATGTATATATTTTTTCCCAGCATTCATTTCATCAGGTGGTTGTACAGTTTTGTTGATCCCCAGATCTGAGTTGAGACAATACAAAAGAACTGCATTATAAACTGGGACTTTTTCCTAAGGCACAGAAATATCTTAACATTCCTTTGCTGGAAATCAGTGCCAAAATACAGGCTGTACACATATCGACAACACACACACATGCATGCACAAAGTACATTTCATAAGCTACTATTTTATGATACAGGTATGAAGTCCCTGTGGTTTAGGGCTTTCCGTAACTAAATAAAGATATTAACTTTATATTTCTCCCAGCTAAGACAACTGCAGGAATCAAACTATCAAATCTACTGTTTTACCCCATTTCCTGCACCAAACTGATTGGATGGTTTCAGCCATTGGGAGATTTTGTGTGGATTATAGGGCTGCCCTTCCAAAGCCTGGATCTATTAGATTCCTGTCTGACCAGCACTACCCTTCACTTTGTTCTGATTTGATCAATGGAAAGAAATTGTGAAACATCTTTGTCTGTTTCCACCTGTCTGTGTATCTATTTGGTCTGTTATGTTGATCTATCTTTATTGCCTTAAGAGTTAATTGACAAACAAAAGATACGCAGCAACTGTACAAAGATTTTGCATTCTAGAAGCAGGTGAATTGCGTGTCAAAAAAGATGCTTTATTTTTGAGTTTGGTGAAGTGCAGTTTTGTGTCACGACTGTAGTTTGCTGGCTAAACGGCATAACTAAGTGATGTGGAGACAAAGATTATACACGAAAACATTGTCTTAAAGTACCCTTGTCAACAATTTTGGAACAAGTGTAGACTTAATCACCTTAACAGAAGTTACCATACAAAAGGCATAATAATAATAATAATAATAATAATGATTTGGAACACGTGTAGACTTAATCACCTTAACAGAAGTTACCATACAAAAGGCATAATAATAATAATAATAATTTGGAACAAGTGTAGACTTAATAATCTAAACAGAAGTTACCATACAAAAGGCAAAATAAGGATAATAAAATTATTATTAATAGTAATAATAATAGTTATTACAATAATAATTTTTATAATAATGGTGATGTGTTATGACATTAACTAAAGGAGAAGGGTGGTCATTTATGCTCTTTATAGATTGCTATATTGTTCTGTGCATTAGGGAGTAGAATTCAAGGGAGGGGAGGGTGTAGGGTTAAAAGAAATGGCTAATGTGTTGTTTCTGTTCATGCCAATTGTTCAAAATGGAAAATCATAAGATCATAAGGGTCCTTGCCTGTGGTGTAGACAGTGTCACTTTGTTGCTTGAAGAAAAAACAAAACAAAACAACAAGAAGTGTCTGTCTTTTTCAAAGTGTACTAGTAAGCATACCGATGATAAACAATGCAGTTTTTTAAATAAAAACAACAGTGCCAAGTGTTGTTTGTCTTTCTGCAGGAAGTGAGTGTGAAGTGGATTGCGAGTCATTTGCTCATAGGTCAGGTGTGCATTGAATTGTTTCGGGTAAAAAGGCTTAAGGTAAATTTACTTAAATTTACGGGGCAAATTTACTTAAGGTTTTAGCACATGCAAGTAAATAAAAATCATGCACAAACCACTTTCTTGATTGATGAAATTGGTAGAAATATTGGTTTTGCTAGAGCGAAAACCTTTTTAAATGTTAAATCATTTATTTATTCTGCCTTTAGGTCTTATAAACCCTGCTGCGGTGTATAGACACTGGCACAAAGAAGCAAACACATTACACTGATCTGTCTCACCTCAACACATGAATTCATGATTAATCTCAATATAAAAATAAAAAACATATAAAAATTGGTCTCTCACCATTCAAGACAGAAATTAATGTAATAAAGCATGTTCTTGCTAAACGTAATCGTAATCTAAAAAACATTTCTCACATCCAAATATTGGACAAAACATTCTTAAAATGGGAAGAGCTTATTGGAAGCAAACACATTGTTTTTGGATAATTATTTGACATTATTGTTATCAGACCATTGATATAGTTTGTTATATTAATGATGGTTGGCCCAATGTGAACAATTTTACCAGGACACCAAGATTAATACCCTACTCTTAAAAAAAATGTGCTATTGGGATCTTTTATCACCACAGTGACTCGTGAGAGTCAAGATTTTAGAATACTGAGAGAAAAAACGTTTCCCCTGAAAGCTCCAGGGCTATTAAATATGTACCCTTGACTATATAGTAGAAGTGGTATTTTTGTGACACTTAGATCAACAATTCATCACGGAGTACTGACCAGGGGCAGCATCGACTGGTTAGGGAGTGGGACAGCTTATGCAGTTGCCATGGGAATGGGAAGGTAGTACCTCCTGCTAGCCTCTCAAAGCTAGAAAACTACAGCTGCAGTGTTAATGTGTAAACAGAGCACTCCAGCATTGAGCCAACGGGAGGTAAAGGGCAGACAGATCCAGGGTGAAAGCAGATGCTGATGTCACAAACTGACTGAGCTTGAGGTGAAACTGATGTCACAGACTAAACTGAAAAAGCACTGATGCTGATGTCACAAAGGAACTGAATGGGCACAGCACTACATTACTATTAATAGAGCATCGCATTTTCTATTAATTCGTGGAAATTTCTTTCAGAGATGTTCTTTGTAGGATGAAATATCACAAGTAGCTAGCTGTCCTAAAATTGAGGTGTGAAAGGGCTAACATTTAATTCAGTAGTAGAAACACAGGCTCTTAATCATTCAGTACATTCATTCTCTTATCCAGGGCAACCACCAGTTATGTAAGCAACGGAGCCAGGCCTGGCTAATAATATTTCCAGACTAGCGATAGTGCACCATCAATAAAGCACTAAATGTAAACTGACTAGTACCAACCAAGACAATATGTTGTGGGTAATGCACCACAAGAACATGATAGATAATTATATTTCACTGGCATGGTGCTTACCATGGTGCTTCTACTGACATAGGGCCTACCCCAATGGACTCCCACAGCTAAGACTTGCTTGTCTAAGTCTGACTAAGTCTTCGCTTCCTGTCAATAGTATCAAAAATAGACTGAGCAGTTTCAACCACTATAACAGACTTAATCAATGCCATTCGCTCAATCCATATTTGCAATCGCACCAATGAGGATGGCCTGTTAGCACAGAAAATGCCGGGCAGCTGACAGTGGATGTGCTTTGTTGCCAGACAACCCATTCTGAAATCAGCTTCTGTTTTGCTGTCATGTGATCAACATTGCAACATGGAATGGTAAGCTCTGTGAAGCTAGCAACTATTCCGTGAAGATCATGTGATATTATTTTGACACTTCCTGGGACATTTCTCTACAAGATTGTGCAATGGTACTGTAAATGCTGAAACAGAGATTTTTATATGGTTGCAAAGAATCTTTAGTTGAAATGAATTTGAATGTCGATGCAATGTCAGTTCTACTATTACCCAGCATGTGTTGAGTTTTTGTACACCATGACAAGGCATGGTCTTTTTTTTTAAGTGCCAAAAAAATTGAATGAATTAGAGTTCTGCACTGCTTTTTTGTGACTTACACAAATACATCTAGAATAAATTAAGATCATGATGTCACTAATAGGCTGAGCTAATACTGATGATGTCACAAAGAGATTGATATTGTGTTTTTACTGTAAATTTAAACAAAAAAGAGGGAGATCCAGAAAGAAGTCTGTTAAATATATTGAGGATAACTAATTCAGTTTTATCTTACCTTTAGTTTTACTAATAAAACAGTCTGAGTATATGTGCCACAGAAGTAAATAGTAAATAGCAATTATATGAAGTCTTTGAACAACTGAAGCCATACCCTTATGGAAATGGTACTTGGCACATTGATACAGGGTTACTCCAAATGGTAATTCAGTCATTTTGGCCAGATTGGCAACTTCACAACAAGCACTACAGCAAACATTTGAAAATGCAACCGGTCATAACTCCTGACCCCATTGACCTAGAATCAAAAAACTTTTTCCTAGATTCTACTCCTCTGAGAACATGTTCATCCTAACCACAAAGAAAGTGTGGTTAGATTTCCACTATTTTGAATCTTTTAAAAAAACCTTAAAAAGTATCTTGTAGATACTTTGATCGATTTGCACAAAACTTGAAAAGTAACATGTATATTTAAGAGTAATATAAAGCAAGTTGCTATGGTTAAAACTGTGCCCACAATATGACGATGAATTTTTACAAAAAAAAAAAAAAAAACTGTATACATAAAGTATTGAAACCAAGTGTGTGTAATGACAATCCCATGCTGAAAGCCACATTGTGGTGCTAAAGAGCTCAAGGATTTTTATAAATGTAAAAATTCACCAAAGAAAAAAATTGGTTTCGCAGATATTTGAAACTTGCTACAGTCTAATCATTTCATTAGACATATGTATATGCATTGGTCACCGCTATTTTTAACTGGCGACATTTAGCAATTTGTTCTTTCATATGCAATGTCTTTTTTTTATATTAACAATATAACGATGAATAACTCTTCATTCATTCTTCATAAATTACCAGACTCCTTCGACACATTATTAAGTGCAGAAAGGTTATTTAAATCCCAGATTTTGGCATGCCATTAGCTTTGAGCAAAGAATTTTGGCTTGATTGAAAACAAATTACTGAGCAATACAAACAACTTTTGGGCCCAAAGTACGTAATAAATAAAAACAATAAATGGGTGTAATGGGTGAAATTGTCGCAGTGTCTCATACAAATGAATTCCCAGATACAGTCATGTGTTTATTTCTAATCATGACAATGTGAGATTGACATATTTATCTTTATAAATGAAACATCTATTGCCATTTACAAAATATAATCATACTGTAAGTCCATTCTGCACCACTCAGAAATTACTCAGTAATTTTGACTTAAATGTGCACTCACTCAGTTTTCATCGCATTTGATGTTATTTTTTTGAACGCTGGGACTATTTTTCGATTATTTTAGGTTTTATATTTCCACGTCTTTGTTGAAAATAGATTCTCTAACACTTCTTCTGCCATGGAAAAAATACAGTACTTTAGAAATTGGACATTGAAATAAATATAGCAAATCGCTCATATCCTGGAAATGACATTACATTACATTATATTTCTTTGGCAGATGCTTTTTCCAAACGAAAGAAGATGTTGGAAAGCACATTTCTCATAGCCTACATAATCAATTATATGTTTATTATACATTTATTTTACAAACATAAATTGTACCACTGTGCCAGAGAACAAAAAAATGGCATGTATTTATTTTTTTCAGTACATTCCTATGCAAGTATTAATTATGTTAAATAAGACTTTGTCAACTTTGTCAAAATACTGTATTGTACCCCTGGCACTGAATGGACATATTTTAAGTATACGAGAAAAGGAAACATCTTACAATTTCAAATGGAAAATAATCAGTGGATCCCAAAAGGGTACACCAGGTCATTACTGCACCTCATAGGGATTCACTAATGTTTTTTGGGGGTTTTTTTTTTGCACTGTTCCTCAAAAAGTGTCCCATGCAAAGCTAAACAATGCAGCCTTATTACTGAGCGTAATCAATACATTTGACTAACATGCTATATCAGGTGTGCATGATTGTGATTAAAAAGTATGAAATCCAGAAATACACCCCTTGGTTCGGGAGTCAGTTTAGTATTAGTTTAGTATTGGGTGATCAATCATAATTGTAGGAGTATATTCCTCTCTTTCACACACCCAGCTATGAACGTTCTCACAGTCTGCTGCAGCAAAGCGATCTGAGGCCAAAAGAAGCTCACAGGGACAGGCCTCTTCATCCTGGTTGAGAGAACAAAGCAGAACAGCTCAGCTGACCACTCCAGCTAACCAACAGAGAAAATGAAACTTGATGAACCATACTTTAATGTAATACGGCATATTCAAGATCCTTTCTTTCATTTATGTGCAGAGTACAGGATTGAAAAGGAGGCATTGTCTTTGCACCCACCAGTCAGCACCTTTAGAGTGGGACTTACCGGGCTTTGACCAGAAAAAGAGTGGATATCTGCTTTCACCCACAACTGCTTTCCATTGGCCACTGATATCATCCAGTCCTATAGGGTCAAAAGATCACTTACTCATACGCTGTATATACAGTAAAGTATGTACATATGCATGTGTGCGTGTGCATGAGTATACCTGTGTAATCATATAATTTATCTATACATATGCTTATGAGCTTAAATGTGTATATACAGCAGGGACCAAAGGTCTGAGAACACTACCAAAGAGAAGTTTAAACTTCTTATTCAAGAATGCATAATTTTTTAATAATATGTTTTTTTTAAAACAGGGTGTAGGCATATATTTTGCAAGACCAATAGCAGTAGCAAGATTATCAGGGAGAATGGCAGATTAATTCAATTATTATGAGGATATGTAATTTAGGATATTTGCATACTGAGCTTCAGGAACTCACATTTGTTCATATATGAATGGAATAATACATGTGACAATCAATAGAGAAACATGCACCTCATAGTGGACAAACCAAATAGTTCCATAGCTTCCTATTTCAAATGAATGTTTTGGAAATGTGTCAACATGTTGATTTATAACTGTTCTCAATAAGGTATTCTTGAATAAGAAGTGAAATTGGAGTATCATAATTGCATTTGTTCTTGATAAATAATGAAAACAACCACGTAGTGTCCTCAGAGTGGTCCTCACAGTATGCGTATATGAGTGTTTGTATGTGCAGCATACATTCACACAAACACATGCACACATTATTTTGACTCCATGTGGCAGTGTCTGTAAATACCCGGTTGTGCTTGCGTAGTGTGACAAGAGTAGCATTTTTCTTGTTGCAGAAGCTTTCAGCCTCCTGGCAGTCCCCCTGGCCATGCCAAAACAGATAAAAAATGTTGTCGCGTAGATGCCAAAAACCTGCATGGTGACACAGAACATGATCATTATTATTATTATTTTTTTTACAGATCATCAAAAAAACGTTAAACAACTCCCTTCATTCAAACAATTATTTGCTGTGACCAATAATGTATATAATAAAACAATCTATTTTCTGTGCATTACCCATAAAGAAAGCTGGAAAGCAAATTGATCGCGACACATGACCATAATTTTAGATTAAGTTTTCTGATCTAAAAGAAGTACACTGTTTTCGACCTTTTTTGCACCTTGCTACCTTCATATTACATTAAACAAGATGCAGTAAGAGCTCAAATTGAACACTCTGCCATCATTTTGTAAAATGAAATCTTTTCCACAGCATCAGCACTCTTGTTCTCCCTTGGAATTTTTGGTCACACTAAATTGATTGCTTTGGTTATACAGACTGACTTTCCTTTCACAGGCATGTAATAATAAGTATTTACATACAATAAAAGTTTTTAAATTACAACATTTTTCACAGATTTTCGGGGGTAACACTGAATGACATGGAATTTCATCTCAAGTATGCCCAGGTTTGGACATCATCAAAATCATCAAATTTTTAAGAGAGACTAACCATTCTGGTTATCCATAAGGTACGTTTGGCCATATCCTGCCAAATGGGTGTTATCTTGATGATATGATCCAAAATGGTGTATGAGAACAAAAGAAAGAACAAGAACAAGAATTAGATTACTTAACCCAATGAGAAATTGGCCTCAGTAGTACAAAAAACTTATCACAAAGTTAAGGCATGTAAACACATTCTAACAGGAAGGAGTGATCACTGTCTGGGATAATGTCAGACCCCCAGTAACATATCCCTAATTATGAAGCATATTCTTCCAAGGCCATTCACCAAATGCTTCCTATATGCACCATGCTTTTTTTACACTCAGCCAAAGTCAGATCCATCCCTCTTATCTTATCTAAATGTCCAATGACCATGTAGCACTATTGAGAACAACAAACATTTACTGCCATGCCTACATGGTCAGCTTGATGTGACAACCAACTACTTCCTCAGCTGGTGAAAATACAATATTGTGCAATAAGTTAGCATACTGTTAAAAAGACAAGCCGTAATGTAAGTATAATGACAACTGAATTTTAAGAGCTAGGCTACAATAATGAAGAATTACAGCAGTGCTGGGGTAATTACAGCAGTGGTCTAGTCTCGTTGCCTGCACATTGGGTAATGTAGTCAGTTCTGAACTCAAACTCTTCCTTTATTAAAAACAAAAAATAGCTGCAAATATTATTGCATATAACAGGTGGCCTTTCCAGGGAGAGTCTAACAAATACAATACATTTCATGTTCATTTTAAAGCATGTGCTTGAACTAAATTTATGTGTTTGGTTATTCAGGGGCCTCATTTATAAAACGGACTTACGATCAATTTTGATCTGAAGTATGACTTACGCAGAAAACCACATATAAGTAGTTATTTATAAAACCTTAATTTGACGTGGAAATGATCTTATCTCTACGCAAAGTCTAGACTTGATGTAAATGATTTTTCTGCTGGTTATGTATGGCTATTTTTTTCCCCTTGCAGTTTAAGGTCAGACCATTTCTTTTTCAGATCAGCCACAGTTCTGTCTTGCTGCCCCACCTCGTTCACTGCAGTGGCGACACACTCCCAAGCTACCTTTTTGGCTTTGTTTGTCAACCCACTATTTAGTCCACCGAATAATACGTGTTGCCTGTCTTCAATCTCCTCTACCATCGCTGTGATCTCGTCTTCCAAAAAGTTTGCTTTTCTCTTTTGGTTCATGGTCATTCCTGACTAAAACTTAATTTGTGCTAGCATTACATAAAAGAGGAAATCGCTGATTGTAAGGCATGTTCAGGTGTCGTCAATTTTAAGTTAATTTGAGATTTATAGATCACAGGTGCGTAAGTTACAAATGGGCTTTTTAGAACCTACATAAGCAAGGTTTTTTATGCTCAGTATCTTTCATGAATCGAACGTACGCACACCGTCGGAAATGATCTTAAGACAAAGTTCAAGTATAAATCTAAGAACTTTTTTTTAAATAAATGAGGCCCCAGGTGTGAAACAGGTGTGGAAATATTTCAGATAAGCAAATATCAGAAAATATCAATGCTCATTTGATGAACAAGATTCAAGGCTTCTTACCAGCATTGGACTTGGAATCTGTGGAAGGGGAAACTACCGTCAGATTTACAATTAACATCCATTATTTTCACCTCCACCTCCTCCTTTTTTTACTCCACATCTTACTTTACATTTTTCATAATTCTATATTCTGCTATTCTTTCTAACATAATTGTCTGTCATCTACATTATTTTCTGGTTTGTGCCCTCACAGAATCTTTAGTTCCTTACCACTCTTTTTCTAAGATACATTACCAAATATCTCATGATAAAAAATTAATATTATATATTTTTTCAAACATTCATATTTTAAAAAATTCCTGTCATTGTTGCATACCAACTTAAATTATTACTCACAATGCACTCCTAATACCACAAGGTTGATGACCAGGAGCAGGGTATTTATGAAACACAGGACGATGACTAAAATTCTTGATCCTCTTCCTGTCGAATATGGTCCTGACATACAAAACCACAGGGCAGTTTATATTATTGTTGATAAAAGGACAATATACATTTATGTCTGCCTATCAAATAATAGAACTAGCCTCATGGACTGTACTGCCATATATTGTAAATATGTGGGCATGTAGAAGATATTATCATAAAGATACAAGATACAATATACAAGATACTTTTATTGTCACACAACCAGGATGGTGGAATTTGCTTCCAGTACAGATTTTCTGTGTGAGCTCTCTCAGTCGCAAGCAACAACAGGGAACATCAACAACAGAGAACGACAACAGCAACAAGAACAACAAACAATGGTTTGACCGTCACTTTGTTTTGACTTCTCTTTTGCCTGTTCCTTTGTACCTTCGCCTATCTGATCTCCTGGTTTTTGATTTTTTGCCCGTTTACCACTATTCTTTTGGAAACTCGATTTTGTACCGTCCTCTCTCTGATTACCTGGCTTTGAACTTTGGACTGAATAAAGACGTAAAAAACGTTTTTTGGATTTCCCCGGTCTGCATTTGGGTCCTTGCACAGAACATAACAGATTTCTGTCAGGACCACTGTCATCAAAGTAGAACTTTACTGGAGCTCTCCTGCCAACCACGCAGCCCGCGTGGATAAGGCCGGGAGGCCAGCAGCCAAACCCCCCTAGAGGGGTACACACAGAACAGATCCAGCAGCAATACAAATTCTTAACACATAGCAATGGAGAATGCAAATTCTTGACGCATGGGGATAGAGCTGGGGTGGTGGAGGGGATTTACGAAGCAACGTGCAGCGCTTGCATGCAGGAGGAGTAGCCGAATGAGTAGAGGGAGGCTGTTTAAGTAGACCGCCCTGTTAGTGAATGTACTGTGATAGGCGAACATCACTCAGCTGAGCCATCAGCTGATTCAGCTGAAGCGCTTGACTCTCGTGGCCTGCCAGAACTACGCGATGCTCCATTTGTCCAATTACTTTTGCTCCTCTAAATTTGGGACACTATGTTTAAAATGGTTGTAATTCTTACATGGATCACCCAATGTAAATGTAACTACCCTCAAATTAAAGCTGACAGCCCATGCTTTAACTACATATTAACTGTTTTATTTAAATCCAATGTACTGAAGTAGTTCAATGTACTTTGAAGTCAAAGCAATAAAATGATATCACTGACCCAATATTTTGCATTTAAGTGTATATATAGTAGTTTGGCATCTTTTCTTTTGCACTAAGAAATATTCTTTCATTGGACAGTAAAAACTCACCCACACTCTTCTGGATATTCTTCCCTGGATGTTGTAACTGAAAAGTCTGGTAAGGAGACTCCACACTTACAGGGTTTTGATAAATATTGTCTATGTCATTTCCTCTTTGAGCAGATCCCATTGAGCCACGGGAACAAATCTACCTGTTGAAGAAATGTTTTGTTGACTGTTACCTCCAGTAGTAACCTCTTCTGTCAGTTAGCCAAAAGGAATAAAGTTCTGTTTCAGTGTCACTTCTCATATCTCTTCTGAAACTTTGTGGTTTGGCAAAGGAAATGACATACTTTCCAGTGAATGAAGTGTTTATTATGAAGCAAGCTGGATTTACATACATATGAGAAGCTTGGGCTGATTAAAGGTTTTGGACAGAGAGCTTGCACCGCCAGACAGAACCCACAGCTAAATAACGAAATGGCAGTGCAAGGACTTTGCATAAGAGACTTGCTGGACGTATTCAGTAGAATAGGCAAGCGGCCAGGACTGCATATGATTCAGCTCAAGGAAAAAGCAGAATCAGTTATTCGCCCAGCAAGGAAGGTGCCTTTAGCTCTAAGGAACAGACTGAAAGCTGAGCTGCAGTGACTGACTGACCTGTGAAACAAGGTGTGAAATGAATTGAGGAGCCAGCTGAATGGGTTAACTCACTGGTGATTGCAGAAAAAATGGGGACATGCATTTACCCAAAGGACTTGAGTGAGGGGATCAAAAGGAAGCATTACAGACTGCCCAAAATATCAGACAATACAAGCCTTGTGGCATAAGCATGTTACTTTTCAGATTAAGTTGGATGAGGAGAGTGCAACGTCATGCGCTTTCAATATCCCATTGGGAGGCACTTTGTTTGCCATTTTGTTTTCTTAGTTTGCCCATTGGGATTTGTTTAGGACCAAAGGTATTTCACAGAACTGTGACACATGCATTGGGCCTAGTCAACTACATGAGTAGGTTTATCCCTAACATGTCATCAAACACCAGGGCACAAAGAAGCTTGCAGGAAACAGAAACAAAATGGCAGTGGTCACATTAGCATGGGAAGGAATGGAGAGAACTTAAAAACAGTCTGATAAGGGAGACTGTGCTCAAATATTATGACCCAGATAAACCTATTAAAATGTCCAGACGCATCAAAAGCAACACCACACAGACTGGTTCCCTGTGGCCTATGCGTAGCACACCATTACACCAGCAGAGAGAAACTACTATAACAGTAAAGGAGATTTTGCGTGTAGTGTTTCAATGCGAGAGTTCCATGAGTGCATTTATGGTAGGGCAGAAGCACTAGAAACGGACCGCAAGCCTCTCTTGACAATCGCTAAGAAGTGTCTGGGTGGTGCATGCCTACAGAGCCTACTGTTTCGCATTCAGAAATACAATTTGACTTTTGAATTAACCCCCTGGGAAATAGCTGATAATGGTCTGCGCAGACTGTCCAGGGCCAGTCTACATAACACAGGCCCCGGTACCACTGAACATGACGTGCAAATCAGTGCGGATGAGGTGAGGAGCACGGATGCCTTTGAAAAAATGGGAGACAGTGAAAGATGATGTCCTACGTGATGTAATGGGAAAGATACAAAAGACAGGACAAGCGAGGCTGAACAAACCCTACCTGCACTTTCAGGAGGAGCCGACAGTGCTCAGTGGCATGCAGCTGAACAGGGCAAAAGTGATCACTCCTGCCTCAATGAGAATGTAAATGGCGATGCTGGCACACAAAGGCCATTTATGCATTGAGGAATGTAAACAATGTGTCAGAAACATATTATATTGGCCATAATGTGAACAGAGACATTGGAAATGTACGAAAATGTGAAATGTGTCACTCATGTCGCACAGGAAACCAGAGAGGCTCTGAGGTAAGGTGGCAACAGACATGTTCCACTTTATGGTCAATGACTTTCTGGTTATTATTGGCAATCCTGCAACCTAGCCTGAGCATGCATTCTTTTCAGACATGACAACAAAGCAGGTGGTCAGCAGAGAAGGGCAGTATTTCTGTTACTTGTATTTGAAATACGTATTTCAATTACTTTTGAGTATTTTGTCATTTGTATTTGACAGGGCTGAAAAAATTCAAATGTCATTTGTAGCAAGATACTTTAGAGTGGAGTAATTTTGTGTTCAAAATACTCAAAATACAAAATAGTGGTTTCACTCTTACTCAAGTAGTTTATGAGTACTTTTACTTCAACTTGAGTCAATATAATTATAATGTAACTGTCAGGTGCGTGGGGGGTTAGGACCCAAACGCAAAGTGAGGGGGAAAAACACAAAACTCCGAACGGTGAATAGAAACAGACTTTACTTTACAAAACAGGAACTAAAGCAGGGAACAAATAGCCTCGCAGGGCAACTCTCAAAAACACACAGGAAACAAAGAAAATCCAAAAATCCAAAAGCACATGGAAACCAGAACATGGGCAGGTACACACGGGGCAGAAACATGATCAGAGGCGCACACACAAACACACACAACCAAGGATCCAGCACCTGAGTCAAGGAAGAAGGGAACTGAAATAGACCAGACACTGACGAGACACAGGAGGGCACCATGAACAATCAGGCCACAGAGAGGGAAGGGAAAACAAGACAACCCAAAAACAATGATAGAACAATTGAAAGCAATAATACAATTAAACAGGGGGAGCAGGACACAAAACAGAAGTGCCGCCATCTGGCGGCCCAAACAAGGAAAGACAGACGGAAACACAGAACCATGACAGTAACAATGCTTTTTCTTGAGTACCGTTTTTGTTTACCACGACTGGTGATTTGTGCGTATCCTTTTTACCCACAGGTTTTATACTGTGCATGTTTGATTGCTAAATGACAGAAGATTAATTAAAAAATGAAGCAGGTAGTTGATGAAAAAAGAAAGCTCTGTTGAAGCATTTAATCCAAGTGTTTGAACACAGCTTCTCGTTATTTCTAGTGATTTCTTCATTCCAAGTCCAAGAAGAAAGGTTGAACAGTAAAGTGAAATCTGTCTGGCATTTTGAGGATATACTGTGTGAAAATGGTATGAGTGAATGTGTGGATATGTGTGCAAGTGTGTTTATGCCTGGGTAAAATATGTACATACACAGTACAGGCATATGCATATACAGTGGCATTCTACTTACTGTTCTTCCTTCCTGTATGGTTCAAACTCTCACCAGAGCCTTGTGTACATTATAAAAATCTGAATGTTCTGCCATTTTTAACAAATTCAGTATACTCAATGTTACAAATGTATTTTGCTGTATTTTGAAAATACAAAATACATGTATTTTATCTTGGTACATTTTTTGGGTCCAGTATTTTGTATTTTATTTTGATACATTTAGTTGAGGGGTATTTTGTATTTTGTAAGAAGATACATTTTGATGTATCTTTGCCAATCAGAAATACCAAAGCTTTACAAGGCATGGGTTTGACACCTGACAATGGTAGTAAGTTTGATTACAAGGAGTATTGCCCATTCTTAGGAAAACACTTACACGTCACATCGAGCCCACACTACCCAGAGTGTAACAGGCATATAATAAACCTTTATTTGACTAGGAAGTCACATTGAGATTAAAACCTCTTTTACAAGTGAGACCTAGCCAAGACAGGGCCAAAGCAGTATACAACAGCATACAAAACAACAACAATGACAACAGTAGCACACAGAATAAAACAACCAACATGATAAAATACATAAAGTAAAATAGTGTTACATAAGTTCAAGGTTTAAAACAAGAACAGGTCACAGACAAAATATCAATTATCCTTCTTTTAAAATCTGGTAACGAGATGAGGTAATCAAGTTTGAGTTTAGCC
Source organism: Anguilla anguilla (assembly GCF_013347855.1). Classification (NCBI taxonomy): domain Eukaryota; kingdom Metazoa; phylum Chordata; class Actinopteri; order Anguilliformes; family Anguillidae; genus Anguilla; species Anguilla anguilla. The sequence continues at coordinate 28,698,112 of NC_049209.1, forward strand.
TGCAGCTAACCTGTAACCTGGGCATGCATAAAAAGGACGTGCAGATAGTGAAAAGGCTGCTGGAATCAGGCCCATATAAGGTCATCTTGTTCTACAGAGCAGAGCCACCGCCCTCAGCAGAGCTCCCGATGAACCGCAAGCTGCGCACGAAGCCCCTCCCAATAGAGCCACAGAGCAGAGCCCAGGGAGGAGAAACGCTCTCACAGACAGGGGAGAAACTACGGCTAAACCGCCAGAGCTCTGGCCCCTCTGGCAGAAAAGGGCACATCTCTGTAAAACGGAAAATTAAGAATTATTTAATCTATTAATCTAATCATTTATAAGTAAATAGGTTATTTCACGTCCAAGTCAAACCTCTGACATATTTAACCAGTTACCTAGCAGAGCTAAACTTGCGTTGTGTGAAACCATACATTTAGATACTGTTACATACTTTTTCAGTACCACGTGGGATGCAGTTGAACACAGGTGGATTCGGAATCAACACAGGTGGATTTGTGCAAACGTATTTAGAGTAAGAACATGGAAAAACCTGGCCTAATTTCGGCTGTGAAAGGGGTGAATACTTGTCAATAATGTCATTTTCATGTTTTTAAAAGTTAATATTTTCATTTTGACATTAGTGAGAGTTAGGTGTGCTAGAAAAAACCCTGTTTAAATATGTTTTAATTTGACTTCATAACAGCAAGGAAAGAAAAGGAAAAAATAAATAAATAAATAAATAAAATTTAAAAAAATAAATGAAAATAAATAAATAAATAAATAAATTTAAAAAAATATATATATATATATATATATATACCGTAATACCGACTAGATCCACTTGATGTCACCAGTAGGCTTCACTGACGCCAATTTTTACCGCATATCCAGGTGCAATTTCTTTAGCAGGTCTAAAACCTGCAATTGTTTGTTCGTTGATAAAACCTAGTGTCCGTACTTAAGCATCAGTATACCAAATCATCTTTACCACAGAATGGAAATGCTGTTGTGGCAAGTGCTTGCCAGTCAGGTTCGTGTCTATTTCATTTGTAATGGTCTGGGGAAAAGTAGCCTATGTAAAATAATTCACAAAGAATCAGTAGGGGGCACCAATGCACTGTGGGCATAACTTAGGCTATTCAGTCTGTTGTTATTATAATAGGCTATTTGTCTATTTTTCCAATGTAGGCCTATGTTAATGTAAGTTTGTAGGAATATTGTTAACTCAACAAAAGTGATGGATGTAGGCCGACCTCAAAAAATATATAGGCATAACCCTAGAGAATTACAAACACATTCATTTCTCGTTCATTAATTTTTAAAAAGTTTTCATAAGCCGCGTTTCCACCAAAATTGCCCGGAACTTTCAGTCCCAGGAACTACTTTACCAGGAACTAAAAGGTTCCTTCAGCCAATGGTTGTCTGCGTTTCCACCGGGGTCTAAAGTACCGCGAAGATTAGGCAAATTAGCCCACTGACGTTGTCGTCGGTCCATCTGTCATATGATTTCTTCTGTAACCCCATACTTCCACCGAAGTAGCCTACATTATTTTCTAATAACCGGGACAGCCCGGAGGGGTTTATTCCACTTACAACGGGTTACCAACAATGAGTACATATGGTTACTTTTGTGTTTATTGATTTTCATATATCCTCTCAAACACATTCATTACAGCAGAAAACATGCACACGTTGTAAACAATTTGCTGTTTTATTACTTTCTCGTCGTCAATTCCATATAGGCTAATCGCAAAATGACAAGAATAGAACGAAAACTCGGACTTGCGTGAAAATGTAAAGGTACAGCCACCGTTTGCTTTCCTTCGAAGTTACTGCTAGCCGAGCAGCGAAGTGTGCCCTCCAGATGCGAACCATGCACCATAAATATAGTCCATAGTCTTCCTGGTCTTTTCGTGGAATTGAAAAATGGCAGTAAAATTGAGTAAAATTACGGCAGTCTGAAAAAGCTAAAGGGAAGATTACTAGAATTAACCTGTTATTTTACCCGGATAAAAAGTGCGGAAGGTGATTTACAGTTTGCTTGTACTGTATCACCAATGTTAATTATGCAGAACTGCCGCATACATCACATAACTGTATCAAACGTTTTGAGTCAATTACAACGGGCTAACAAAGAAAATCCGGAAGAAAATATTCAGCAACCGAATTAATCCGTTTGAATGTTTTGGTAGCCTACGTAATATGCTGTCCCAGCACGAATGCTTAGCATTTTATAAAACGAATACTAAAGCAAGAAAAGAACAGAAGAGCACACGTTATAATTCCAAGACGTTGACAGGCTATAACCAAAAGTAGGCTACTGCGCCGCATAACATACAAGTTTGATTTGAAGTTATTATGAAAATAAATTGGTTTGCCGCTGCATATTTTCAAACATGGCGGGTAATGGCGGAAAATAAATACAACACAAATGCTACGAGTACTCGACCAATCAGAAATGTTCGGCGCTGCAAGCTCCACCCAAAAGGTTCCTGTACTTTCGGAAAGTACTACCCCACGAGCAGGAACGTTTTGGGGGGTAAAACAAAGCCCCCAGAACTAAATTTAGACCCTAGTTCTTGCGGTGGAAACGCACTGAGTTCCTCAAAAGGTTCCTAGTTCCGGGGTATAGTTCCTGCGGTGGAAACGCGGCTATAGTGTGTTCAAACCTTACGTCACAGAAACTTCTGAACCTGGATTTGGTCGGCCATTTCTGAGGAAAGCGCAGAACACTTGAACCCAATGAAAAATATGGTATTATAATAAGCTTAACCGCCTTCATCACGTGTACAAACATGGCGAACATGAGCTTTTACCGACGAGCTTAACACGTACATGCATTATACCTTAATTTAAAAGATTTAACCTGAAAACATGAAAGTAGTAGGCCTAGTCGGTCACTTGAATGTAGCCTATTTGCTTATTTTGAAAAAGAAGAACATGTGGTACATGGATGATGCAATCAAATACGCAAGTTTACTGAAAGTCAGGTAGTTTTCAACTATCAATAGGCCTTTAATTATCCGACCCAAAGACTATGCATTCTCACGTGGACATTAATGATTGGATAAGAGACTGATAGGAATATTGGTTCAGGTATAAATTTAGCGGGTTCTAGCTTGATCTGATGCTTTTAACGGTGTGGAATTTTGTTCGTTTTGTAGCTACATGCAAAGGCACAATGGGAGTAGATAAAGTATTTTCCTGGGTAACCTTTTTAATTTTGTTATGCGGTTGCGTAAACGGGAACTATGTAGGCTTGTCTCCTGAAGAGGGAAGCCAAACGCGCCACAAATCCGGTCGTCGTAACGAGCCACAGGCTCAGAAGTTCGAACATTTGGACCAGAGCGCTCCCCTATCTTTGTTATGTAACGAGAAGAACATGACCTTAATCGTGAAAGCTGACTTGCACAACAACGGAATTCGTATTTCAACCGAGGAGTTGCAGCTGGGACGAGACCCGTCGTCGGGTTCCTCTTGTAGGGCTTTTGCGTTCAGCGACATTGAATATGTGATCGAAGCAAGCCTGCACGAATGTGGTACCTTGTTGACCGTAAGTACGACCCGTAGACCGCAATTCTAGTCCACACCTTGCCGCAGTCTGGAGCCTTAGCATTTGGCCTAAATCCTATCGTTTTCGCCACTTTAGACATCGCATTAATGAGGATAGCCTACCATAACCACTTCATTTTGCAAGAGTTGATGTCTGTTCACAGCTTGCTTCTGTTTTGAGATTACAATATGGCAAGTGGGAGAATAAACACATTTGACTAATCTGCCATATCTAAAGTCTAAACTTTGGGTTTAAGCTTGCTGATTTGGTTGATTTTTTTTTTTTTTTTTTTTTTTTTTTTTTTACTGACTTGAATTTTGTTTAGTAGTTCCTGTATAATGGGAAATTCATGCTGCATAAGGGGATTCGGTGTTTCTCTACTTTTTTTAAAATTTTATTTTTTTTTTAAATGGTAGTTTCTGTAAAATGTAATTACACTCTTCAGAACATTGAGTACCACCAGTCCAAGTCTTCATTCAGAGAACTTTGAATGGGGACTTGGCCTGGTTACTTGCACTTGGTATCAAACTTGAGTGCTGGAGACTAAACCCGACTTGAGCTTAAGGGTGAGTTGGACTTGAACTTCAGGCTTGACTTGCCTTTGTAATTATGTGACTTTACTACAACACTGTTCTGATGTCATGCTGACCACACCAAGGGCCCTGTTTGTTTAAAAATGATTTCCTGGTCCTGCTCAACATGATTCTTTCCCAATATTTATAGATCGAGGAGGACTCCTTGGTCTACTCTAATGTGCTGAGTGTATCTCCCATGCCCACCAGCAGTGGCATCATCAGGACAAGTAGCGCCATTATTCCCATTGCATGCCACTACCTGAGGTTTGAATGCTTCTGCCACATTGTGAAACTGAAAGCATTTGGTAATTAAACAGAATACAATTTAACGAGTCTAAATACAGCTGATTAGTGTGACTTTCCTTTTCCTTCCAATTCTGTTTAGGAGGCATGTTGTGAGCAGTGAAGCAGTTTATCCAACTTGGGCCCCTTTCACCTCCACTGTGGCTGCACTAGACCTCCTGGACTTCTCCCTAAGGCTTATGGCTGGTAGGATTTATTAGTGTTCTCATTCCTGCTTCCTGTATGTGGGCTTTACGCTTGTTTGTGTGGTATTTGTGTCAGAGCAGACAAGGAATAAGTACAGATTTGACTGATCGGTCATTCTGAGACTTTCTATAGAACACAAGTGGATGACCTGACTGCCATGAATATGCCACTCATGACTTAAAGCAATTTGAGTGGTCTTTAGAGGTTTCATCTTCCTTTTAATGTACAGGAGCAATTGCTCATTGCAAATTTGAACGTCTAGATAACCACTACATGATTATTTGAACAGCTTCTAGCTCATTCACTTAATTGGCCAATGTAAGATGGTACAGCTGTTTGTAGTTCTGTGGCGTATGGGTTTAGAACTGCCTAAATCAAGATGTTCCCTTCAAGTGTCTAGGAACAACTCAAAATTGCAGTTGCATTTACATTTTGGAAAACCAGCAGCTGGTGCATCCCTAGGATCAGATTGAGAAATGGGTTTCTTGATGAGCTGGGATTTGGAGGACTCATTTGGGTTTACATCTGGGCTTACATCTGTCTATACAGCTGATTGGCGCTCTGAAAGCTCTTCCAAAAAGTATGTGTTTGGGGAGCTTTTGCACATTGAAGCTTTGGTCAGCCTTTCCGGCCACGTGCCCCTGCGAATCTTTATGGACACCTGCATTGCAACTATGGATCCTGACATGAACTCTGAACCCAGATATGCCTTCATTCAGAACCATGGGTGAGCATCTGGAGCTTTGGATTTTAAACTGAAACCTTGCCCTGGACGTGAATGTTAGTTGTACAATAAGCAGTGCCCAATACCTACTCTTAGTGGGCTGTAGAGCTTTGTCACTTTCATGATTTAAAATGGAATAAAATGGATTTTGTATAATGCCATTTTATTTAATGACAATTTTTTTTTCTTTGCCTCCAGGTGTCTCTCCGATGCTCATGTTAAAGGATCCCATGCTCAGTTCATGCCCAGGTTCTTGGATGAAAAGCTCCAGGTAAAGATGGATGCCTTTGTGTTCCCTGAGGGCTTCCCTGAGAGTGAGGTGAGTGCTGTGCCTTGGCTGTTCCTGATTTCAGCTTCAGAGTGCCGCCAGCTCACCGTGTACCCTGGCATTTTAATTTCTCCAAATTTGTAGTTGCCATGTCCAGTCTTCCACACTGGTTCTCATTGTGAGTGCATGCTCATGCAGTAGTTTCTGCCCAAGCCATTGTCAAGGAGCTGTGGACAAAAGCTTGGGTTGAAACTTTGAGCATTATTGTACTGACCTGCCCTCACTGAACTGAGCCTATGAAGTGTATTTGTTTCCTTCCGATTTGGATCTAAAACTGTGGGACACTTGTCAGCACATTTCTACATTTTGTAGATTTATATTGCGTGTCAACTGAGGGTGACTGCAGCCTCCGAGAGCACTGATGCCATGAACAAAGCCTGCTCCTATGTTAATGGACGGTGAGTGAATGTTCTGGGACAAAATTCTTCCAATTCGGAAGATTTGTTGCATTCTAATGCATCGCATTGCTTGATTTCAGGTGGCAGAGTGTGGATGGTGAAGATGCAGTGTGCAGCTGCTGCGACTCTACCTGCCAGGGCAGCGATACTGGTAAGTCCTGTGCTCCTTCAGCAAGCCTGAGATGATGGCTGTCCAACTAAATCTCATCTCATCTCATCTCACTAGGTCTATAGACCAGGGGTTTTTCAAGCTGCTTTGGGTATCCCTATATGGTAGTTTATTGCAACCAATGTTTTTGTGTGGAGTAAATGGAGTGACTAAACGGGTTCATAACATTTTATGTTTCAGGTGTTCTATATACTTTGGGATTGGGACCCTTTACTGTGGCCAAAAAGGACTGAACTCCAGTGATTTCTTTTGCGCCAATAAAGTGACATGCGACTGGCTTTGTGTTCCTACAACTTTGTGCTGTTGTCCTATGCTTGGTCTACTTGTAAAATGTTGGTTGCTATATTACTGCCATTTGGCCAGTGTAATAACTGCAGGAAACTGAATTCCTTACTGTAGAAATATTTGAAGTCCAGGCTCCTGCTGGGTTAAATGCCTGATGTGCAGTTGGTTTCCCTGGTGTAAAACGGAAAGGAGCGCTGTTAAAACATATCTGAATATCAGTGTGATTCCATATGGGCTGAACCTTTTTCAGCCAGTCATGCGACTATGGTTCTCTCAGGAAACGATGTTAGTCAATAGGAGTTCATATGGGGGCTGCTGGGTGGCTCCTTGCACATGAAGCATCTTCCTCTGCACTCTAGAATTGATAGAGGTTGCAACAATGAGTGCTGATTTAATACAACTGGAAATTCCAAAATTGGGGGGGGGGGGGAGGGGGAGGGAGTTTCTATTACTGTTATAGGCTGCAAGAATCATAATACTGAAATACATTGAGGGCTGATTTTGCAGATGCATATTAAACGTAGTCCTGGATTTGTTTTTGTATTAAATCTCCATTTAAAATTGAATTTAGTCTAGAATTAGACTTAATCTGTCTGTGAAACTGGACAGTTCTGGGGCCTCATTTATAAAATGGACTTGGGATCAATTTTGAGTATTTTAAGTGACTTGCACAGAAAACCACATAAGTAGTTATTTATAAAACCTTACTTTGTCGTGGTAATGATCTTCTCTACGCAAAGTCTAGACTTGCAACTGATTTTCCTGCTGGTTATGTATGGCTATTTTTTCCCCTTGCAGTTCAAGGTTAGACCTGAAAAAGAAATGATCAGCCACAGTTCTGTCTTGCTGCCCCACCTCATTCACTGCAGTGGCGACACTCCTAAGCTACGTGTTTGGCTTTGTTTGTCAACCCACTATTTGGTCCACTGAATAATGAGTGTTGCCTGTCTTCAATCTCCTCTACCATCAGTGATCTCATCTTCAAAAGTTTGCTTTTCTCTTTTGGTCCATGGTTATTCCTGACTAAACCCTCATTTGTGCTAGCATTTAAGGGGAAATTGCTGATTGTAAGCCATGTTCAGGTGCTGTCAATTTTAAGTTAATTAGAGATTTATAGATCACAGGTGCGTAAGTTACAAATGGGCTTCTTACAACCTGCACAAGGTTTTATTTTTTTTATGCTCCGTATCTTATGAATCGAACGTAAGCACACCGTCGGAAATGATCTTAAGACTAAGTCTAGTATAAATCTAAGAACATTTTTATAAACGAGGCCACTGGGCTGTTTCAAAAACCAGAGCATCTCCACAACAGATCCTGGGAGCTCTCTGGTGAGAGTGCAGCAAACATGACAACTAGCTAAGGCAGCAAAAAACAAAACATTGCAGATGAAGGAGACAGGATTAAGTAACATCATTTGCAATATATTTAAAATCTAGGTTAGGGATTTTATCACGCAATACCGCTTGTGTTAAGTATTCAGACAGCTGAACATCTTTAAGGACACTGAGCCTCAGAACCGTTGGATTCAGAAAATAAACAATTTCTTACTAAATCCTCACTTCCCAAACAAAAGAGAACTCACTCATGTCCAGTACAAATTTATTTTCAAAAGTGAAAAACTGGCACAACAAATTTGGGGGAAAAACAATGCACAAGGCAGCAGTACCATATAGCACTTTGAAACGTGGACACAATTCTCTTCATTTAGCACCTTTATCTCTGTGATTACATATTTATATATAAAACAAGAATTTCAAAAATAAGAGAGACCAAGAGTGTATCAGCGGTATAAACTATTCAAAAGCCCCCCCCACCCCCCCCGCATGCCCTTAGATTTCTGCAATCCCAAAAGTACCATATTTGGACCCCCCCCCCCCTTCACCTCTCTTCCAAAATCTCTGGTACAGCCTGTAGTGGTGAGTAACCAGTTACAAGTGAGCAACATTTGGAGTTCCTGACTTGCCACAATAGGACTGGAAGTTTCCAACACACCCAAGTGCAACTATACAAGAACCCTACGGCTTTACAGAGCCCTTCAGAACTGATTTACTGTAGTATGCCATTCCATAATATTGACTGAGCATATTGACTGCTCAGTTAAAAAAATATATATAAACATTATTTATGCAGCATGCCTCCCAAGAAGCTAGTGGATATTTTCCCCCCTTTTAATCATTTTTAAAAGGGAGTTTCAAACCAAAACCAACTTTTGATGGCAAGTTGATCTCTCCACCATAATATGGTTATAAAATGCAACAATTACAAAATCTTCTAGATATCAGTTTACCATCAAAGAAAAGTCTGGTCAAGTGATGAGTTTCATATCACCATGGCAACCACATCCACTATTGATGTGGTAGTGACGCAGCCAGGATTTGATCCTGGCACTCAGTAGCCTGTAGTTTACCCTTTTCAGTTAACATTTTAAGTTAAACTATGACTGCTCTCCCTGCTCTCATCTCATCTTGCTCACACTACCTGCTCCTGAGTAAAAACTAGGGCTGCAGCTCTTGATTACATTGTAATCCGTTACTCCGTCAATCATTTTTCAAATAATCTATCAAAACATTCAGTCTTGAAACAACACTCAGTAATTTCACAAAGTGAAGGATCCCAACAATACTTTTGAGAACTATTAGTCTCATAATTTCCAAGATGGGCTTTTATGAAGTAGCCTATGTTCTATTAGATGACTATGCATCTGCACAACATTACAATAATTATGTTCAGAGAAGTGCACCCAGTTGTCTGCAACTGCTATGGTACTCCAATCATTTCCCCAGTGAAATCACCAGCACTCAATCACTGGCAGATACTCTGGGGAAATGATTAGGGCCATAGTATGTATTCAATGAAGTTTCCATCACCAGTGGAATATGCTACAATCACCAAGATGAAATCACCACAGCAATCATCAAAGCACCATCAGCTTCAGCACAAAAATTATAGTGGTGCACAAGGACATAACTGAATTATGTTTTGAGGTTTGTTTTTCTTTTCAGTCTTACTTCATGAAGGAAGATTAAGGGTCTTCCCAACTTGTCTTACGCTGTTCTGGAGTGCTTTTGGTTAGATGTTTGTAGCATTTATTTCAAGTCTCTTTTTGTGACCTGAATCATTAGTGTCATTGATGGTGCCACACCCACGTGATAAATATGCACTTTTCCAATACAGACAGAAATATGTAGCCCTCATTCCTTTAAAAGGACATCTGGATTTGTTCTATGAAAATAAATGTGCAGAAAAAGCTACATTTTATATACATAAAGAGCCTGAAATTAATCAGAATCATTCTACATAAAGGTACTTACACTTTCACCTAAGAGAAAGTGCTGGACTTACAAAGTAAGTGATGTTGCGCTCATAAGGTTTCATAACGTTTCTTACATCCACAGAGGATAGAAAATGATTCATGCATCTCCAAGGCTATGTACATCCAAAGCGCATTCACTGGATTACATTTTTTTTTTTCATGCAACAATCCTTGATGCCCTTTAAGTTTTGTTGAGGAATCAGTACCTGAATGGCCTAGCTAAACCAATAATATTGTCCACATGACAGAAATGACACCACAACACCTCAACTTCAGGTAAAGGAGCATACTTTTGTTGCTGCCATTTAGTGTCCTAAAGCACAATTTTACACATTCGAAATAAGTCACAAAATCATTCATTCACTCCACCTGGGTCACCATCAGTGCCTTGGAATTTCTTCAACATAAAAGGGCAGTGTATTTCATCGCCGTACAACTAAAGAAAAATATATAAATGATCAACTACAAGACACTCTACTATCCCCCATTCAGAACAGTTTTACAACATTTGGATTCAATACAACCACATAAAAGGCAGGCAGGGCTTTCCAATCTTGGTCCCAGAACTCAACTTTGGGGCATTTTCATTCCAACCAGAAATGGTACATTATTAAATTTAATATAGCATGTTTATTTTAAGACTTAAGTCAATCAGTCAGATAAGCTCTTGGGTAAATAAAATGCAAATTTGTAGATGTTACACCATAAAGAATTTGGACGTGTTAGGTTGAGTGACAAAGGGGCAACCCAGAGTACATACCAGAGACCTGATTACTGAAAGTTGCATCTACCAAAGACAAACAAAATGGTAACAGACAAGTTAGCATTCTGTTAAGATTAATCAAAAAATATGAAAACAAGGAACAAAAACAAATCCCAGATTGTTCCCTAGGACTATGTTTGGACAACCCCATCATGAAGTATCACATCATTAACACTCCTACAATGACAAACTATTTTGGTTGTTCGCTTTAAAGATGCTTGTTTTAATCAGCTAGCTGATCAACATCAGTCTCCACCAGTGACCCCTGTGCCAACCAAGTATTCACTATCGTAGTTCACGGTGACAGTTATGCAAATAAAACCATAAATAAGAATGTACACAGGTCATCAAGACACTGTTAGCGGACACACAAAGTCCCTGTAATTTAAGGTGTATTGGACAACAGGCAAAAAAGAAATGTTTGCACTTGTGCTGTAACCTTTCTAAAGCTTCCTAGCTGTACGCTTCTCACTGTGGTTGTGTTGCAGTTAGATAATGAAACCCATCCCTGAGCAGGGAAAAATAGCTCCAGGCCCAAATGGTCAGCTGCTCTCAGACACAGGTGCTTCTCTGCATGTTTGTCCTGGAGGAATCCATGAGGTAAGAAGTCACGTCATTGGTTAGGGCTCATATTTCAAATGGTTATTGTAAAGTCACATGGTGAGCAAAAAGAAGAGTGAGGTACCAACTGAAATGGCCAGGGACTTAACACAAAAAAAGACATCTGAAAGGAAATAAGAATCCAGAGACTAGATTTATGGTAAACTTTGCCCTTGTTTCAAGGGTCTCTAACAGGTGTGATTTTTCCAGATTTTTCAAGAAATACCTATTTCAGACCCTAAATGGAGAACTTGGGTATGACATAAACACACACATCAAAAGCTTTTGCACTCTTGACAGCCGATGGCAGAAGAGAAAGTTCAGCAATGAAGCCAAATACTAGGGGCCCCCAGAGATTTAGGGTCTGGAAATCCTGATTCAATCAGAAATAATCATATAATTGCTCTAATAATTAAAAAAAAACATCAAGGTAGAGCTGCACCCTCAGCTGTGAAGGAGGGGAGAACAGTTGGCACGTTTGGCTACATCACATCCACGAAGAACTCGCTGGGGTTCCCCATGGCCAGGTGGAAGGACTGGCGAGAGGCAGTCAGCTCAGGAGGCACAGAGCCCAGGTCACGAGTTGGGGGGGCACCAGGGGGTCCTCCTGGAGTGGAGGAAGGGGGCAGGGAGGGAAGCTGGGAGTGAGAGGGTCCCAGACCAGGGTGAGGGTGGGGGTGTGGATGCAGGTGTGGATGGGGGTGCTGAGGGACCATCATGAGCATCATGGGGTTGTAGGGAAGGGGCATGCCAGGGGGATGCGGGTAGGCCAGGTGAGGGGGCGGGAGTCGGTGTTGGGAGCGCTGGCTGAGGTGGCTGTGCTCACTGGGCGTGGCTGAACCATGGTCCCGCCTCAGGCTGCTGCGGGTAGAGTACTCTGATTCGCTGCCGCTGCCCGAGCGAGAGTCAGCCCCTCCCCCCACCGGGGACTTCTCCTCCCTGCCTCCTCCTCCTGTGCTTCCACCTCCTCCTTTACTCCCTCTGCGTCTCTCTCCCTCACTCCGCGTCGACCCACTGCTCCGACTCCCTAAGACAAATAGACACCGGATCAGACTGCAGCTCCATTACATCTTCAACAGATCATCAGACCGTACACACCTTCCAGGCCCCTCCCTTCTGATAGCTCTGGGCATCTGGGTCTTCCCACCCCCCCTCCCCTTCCCCATATACCTACACTTACAGGTTACATCTCCTGTATGTTCTGGCCCCCTGGTGGTGGAATGAGCCTCCCACCACAGTCAGAACATCAGAATCCCTGCCCATATTTCAAATTGCACTGTTCTCCACTTTTTTTCACTCTGAATGTAGAGCATCTGCTCAGTAATTGTAATGTGTGAATGTAATGTATAACTATGAACACCGATCAGACAGATGATGAACATAAAATGCACCTTCACTGTGCTGGCTACCCGTACTCCCAGGCGCATAGCTATAGCTGGAGAGCTCGTGGTAGGGAGGTGGCTGGCTGGAGTAAGGGTTGGGGTACTGATAGGGGAAGGCGTGCATCATGGGCCAGGGCGTGGCTCCTGGGAGTGGCAAGGGAGCCAGAGTGTCTTGGTCCGACGCTCCGCTTGATCCATCATTATCGTTTAGGGAGAGGTTGGCGATGTCTTGAGTAGAGAGAGGAGGAAGAGAAAAGTAGTAGCAAGAAAAGGTGGGGAACAATGATGTCATCTGAGTTTTGTAACCAGCACAGAGCTAAAGAGAGCAACAACTGCCTCTGCACTCAATAACAAAACCCCAAAATATGTACAAGCATGCACGTATACGCCCCCAGCTCCCGGCTTAGAGAGTGAAGAGTACTCAGTTTTTCTCCGGCAGTGCCAGCAAGGCAGCCAGCTACTTCTTTTCACACAGCAGCCATAAGCCACACACTTGCAGAGTGGGAGTGGAGGAGACCCACTCATACATGTACAGATGGCAAGCCATGGGAGCTTAGAAGGTCAATAAGGGTTGATTGAGCAATGAACACTGCTATCCCCCCCTGACTGAATCCCTCCCATATATCGCTTGGGCAACGCAAAGCCAATTATGCACCACCCCTGTGGGACTGCCGGCCACAGTCAGCACTGGCATGGGCCTGATTCCTGAGCCTGAGACCTTGGTTCTCACTCATTACCCAGTGAGCAACCCAGGAGCCTGCAAAAATGAGGGCTATTTAAACACTTGGTACCCCATGCACCTTCTTTTGGCCAAGCAGTATGTCTCCTGCTACGCTGTTCTGCCACTCACAGTTCTCACAGTCGCTGAAGTCGCCAAAGATGTAGTAACATTGTTCGGAGAAGGTTATCTTGTTGACGGTATGGCGGATGAAGCCAGCTTTCAGAAGGTTGCTGGCGTACTTTCGTGCCTCCCGCCTGTCCTGGAAACCCTCGATGTGATGGTACAGCCATTCCACCACATCTGACCCTGGAGACACACACATGCACAGACACACACACACATACACACACACAAAGGGGGTAGAGAGGTTTAGAGATCCAGGCCTTTGGTTTGAGATCCCTGCTTTATGCATTCTATACTTCTCTCACCAAGGAAGGCATTGGGGATGGTGATTTTCAGCCACATCCTATCTCTGACCTCCAGGCCAGACTCTGGAGATGCCATGGCTTTGGCCACAGATGCCATGTCTGAGTGCAGGGAGAGGTTAAAATCATCGAAGCCTAGAGAGAGAGAGCAAAGGGGGTTGGAGTTATTGCGTGGACCAGGGGGGCTACATTTCGATATTCCAATTTCAACTGTTGCTGTGTCACTCTGTTCTGCAGCCAGATGTTGATAAGTCTGGAAGTGACTTCTCAGACCCTATAGCTGAAATGAGCAGTGAGAGGATGAGTCTTCATTAGCTTCAAAGCTAAGTAAAAATGATGGACTACCATGGCCTATGCACACATAGATGACTGAACATGTGGATGTCTATACTCTCTAGAATGGGCAGTGGGGCTTGTACTTGAATGTGACTGCAATTGCAGATAGCTACTACATTCCAAATCAGGGTGGGAACCAGACATACTCAATCAAAAGTTGGGCGCCAAATTTAGATATAAAAGAAGGGTCTGAAAATGTGTAAAAAAAGAGAACAAGTACAAAGACGGAGACTCACGCTCTGTTTCGGTGACGGAGGAGCCAGAGGTCACGGTGCTAATAGAAGAGCTGCCAGGGTAGGGTGGGAATGCACCTGTTAGCGCCACCGAGTGGCTGACCCACAGCGCCGGGTCTATCGGCCGGATGGGCTCATCTGGGAGTGAGTGGGGGAGATGGGAGATGGGATATGGGAGATGGAGGATTGGACAGGAAATGTGATGGGAGGATGAAGGCAGTCGGAGAATGTGGAAAGGTAGAGAAGGATTGGATAGAGTAGAAGGATGGGGACAAAAAAGAATTGAGACAGAATGTATGAGAAGGGTACAGGTGTTGAATTTGAAAAAGAGATGGAGAAATGACTGAACAACTGTCATCAGTGACATCTGTGTGACCACCACTACCACACCAAGCTCTCAGAGCAAACACTGCAGTTGCATCTCACTACAACAGAAATCAAATATCTTGTTCTGCGGTTACATTTATGGTAACGCATATAATCATTCAGCAATTTAAACTGCTGGTTTTCTATTAAACATACACATCTGTATAGCTGTACCTAAGAAACAGCAATCAAGAATATGAATTCATATTAATCAGGAAATACTCACATACCCATGCCATATCCTCTGGCTAATATATTACTGACGTACAGGATCATTATTTGTTGTAGTATCTGTGTATGATGTTCTGTTCTCTTGTAATGCTGGCCCCACACTAGAGGATAACTGGGCCGATTTTGTGCCCGATTTGCTCTTCCCGACAATCACGGGGGCATTCCCGATCCGAGGTTAATCTGAACCGATTATCTGACCAAATGATCCCGTAGTGTGAGGGGTTTACAGACATAATCTTAATGTTACCGACTGGATCGGAGTCTCCCCGATCTCGAATCGTAAATATCAAACATGTTTGATATTTACGATTGGAAATCCTGTAGTGTGAAAGGAACAGTGATGGAATATTGAGCAGAAACCCGCAACAGCCAATGAGAGCGAGCTGACCGGGAAGTGTCACCAACAGAATTTTTTTCGGCTTGCCGAAGCTGAAGATGTTCTCTACGGACGATATTGTTTTACACTCAATGGGGTTAGGCAACTGCACGTAGCAACAAAAGTATCAATATTATTGTATCATGTATATATGTAATTATTGTAACGTTGTGGTCTCCATGGAGACAGGGAATCAGTTTTTTTATTTTCGCAAAGTCCCTGGAATCGACACTCTGAAATCGTTTAGTATAAACGCCAAGTGTGTGGTCCTGCGTCTGGACTGAATCATCTGGTGTGTGCGTTCTTACGATTAAAATAATAAAAATCCGTTAAATCTGTCGTTATGTCTGTGGTCGCCCACGTTTTTAAAGTCGGTTAAGATTTGAAAATCATCTAGTGTGCACCAGGCTTAATTTGAGCAGTTGCCTCGTTGCCCTTTCTCACTCGTGGCTATGTGTGTCTTACATGTAGGTGAAGGCAACAGAAAATGAGCACCATGTCAATAGCTCCAAAATAACCAAGGACCTGTTGCAAACTACACCAGGAGCACGCATCAAAACGCTGGTCAATTTGTGGCAAATTTTAAGGTACATTCTTGGTTTTTCGGAAGGTACTAATGCGGTGTTACCCTCACCCATGTTGTCATTGTGCCGTGCAGATGCATCAATGGACTGGACGTGCATGTAATAGTACTTTTGTTATTCTAGGTCTCACTTGTAAAAGATATTTTAATTTCAATGAGAATTCACAGTAAAATACAGACTGATGATAATACTTGATCTCAGTTTTTCAGTAATAAGCATTTCTTGTTTAAACAGGAAAATAAAAAAATACCAAGATCATGGATGTGACTCACTTCGTGGGAGGGTAAAGTAGCCCTGTGGAGAGGGGTCCCAGCACTTGGCAACCGTGAGGATGATGGGTCTAAGAAACAGGGAGGAGTCACAGTCAAGGAAAGGCAGTACACACGTTTCATAGACTTCGTTTTACATGCAATATGGTTTATTCTGCTTTTTTCTGTATGGTTTAAAAATCTGTATATCAGATTTGTACATATAACATTTTTCATGTAGTTTATGGATAAACCTATTTTTAAGGAATTTTGTAACAGAATACATTTTAGTGTGTTTTGCCCATCCCTGGTCATAGTTACATGACAGAAAGCACATTCAGCGGACAGACAAGACAGACAGCAAAAGAGACAGAAGGATAGACAGGCTGAAATGTGCTCATACCTACAGGCCACTGAAAATACATACTGGAACTGTACTCTTCATTATTTTAACATTATTCATACATTTTATTAAGCATCAGAATGCTTCTTCATTAGTATCATTCAATAAAATAAGGAAAGAAGGGGGCAGTGACTCACCCAGGTTTATGCACAATCTCTCTCAATACTCTCACGGCATCGTCATTGCTCATGTTCTCAAAGTTGATATCATTCACCTGGGGGGGAGAAAAGAGGCAGGGGGAGAGACAGAGTTAGAAAGAGAACTTGTGTTCATCAGAGCTTCTCCCCATTCAAGAGTGAGCACAGCCCTTCACACCGTCAGCAGCATGATTTCCCCAACTGCCTCCCCTCTCACCTGCAGCAGCATGTCTCCTGGTTCTATGCGCCCGTCAGCTGCCACAGCCCCGCCTTTCATGATGGAGCCGATATAGATGCCCCCGTCCCCCCTCTCGTTGCTCTGCCCCACGATGCTGATGCCGAGGAAGTTGTACTTCTCTGGAGAGACAAACAGGAAGTGAAGAGTGAAAGTCCGCTGAGGCAAGTGAGCGAGAGACAGAGAGAGAGAGAGAGAGAGAGCACTCACCCATGTTCAGTGTAATGGTGATGATGTTGAGGGACATTGTGGAGTCTGTCACACTGCTGAAGGAAGATGCCTGAAAGCAAAATAATTTATTTATTTATTTTTTTTGTCATTGGTCGATGACAATGCATGGGGAAAATATTTTAATACAAAACTGAATGAGAGACTGGTAAAACCTAGCACACCAAGAATTCAAAAGACAATATCACTGAACAACCTCCCACCAAAGTAACTTTCGCAACTCCACAGAGAAATTCTGTACAGCCATTGAAAACACAACATTGCTTTACAAACTACTTTGGAGTTACTTGAAGTGCATTTTCCAGACCACAAACCCTGTATACAAACTGCTGTAGAGCCATCTGGTAATCAGAATCTAACGTATGCTTTATTCAAGCAAATAAAATTATCTGGGCCTATCAAAACACAAAACACACACACAAAAACTGAAATAATATTTTTAAAAACGCAGAAACAATAAACTTTAAACCAATTGATTTGTGGTACAGCAGTGTGCTGCATTACCCGCTCCAGCCTGGGAGGGCGCTGTTTCCTGCGTCTGCGGTGCCTCTTCAGCAGCCGGGAGGCGGTGCTCTGCTCTGTGGAGCCGCTGAACCTGGGAGGCAGCAGGTCGATTTGTTATTCAACAGTTTCAACTGAAATTATACCGCCATACCATCTCAGACTCCCAGGTAGACTCCACTTGTGCCACTAACTGGACATCTTATCAAAGGCTTCAATCTAGCCCATTTTTTTGCTATTTTTTTTAGTTTTTTTTTTTTTTTTTTTTTTTTACTTGTAAGCAATTTAACTGATTACCTGAATGAGGATAAAATCATACTTTAAAGCTTATTTAAAGATTATAAAATTTGTAACACTGCACACAATATAACACCAGGGAATATGCCCTCATGAAGGCAATGTTGCTGAAACGCATTTGCAGTTTGAAATCTGTTTATGTTCAGATATGCTAATTTAAAGAAGTTTTTATTTTGTTCTGTGAAAAACATCAGCTTTGGATCTCCCCCTTTCCCAGTTTTTCTCTTCAGATCGAAACATTCAAAAAAGGACAAAGAAAATAAAACTGAAAAAGGCTGAAAAAGAGTCCTGTCCCAGCACTCCAACCTGCTCATGGTGTCGTCCTCGTCAGAATCGCAGAAGCTGGTGGTGTCCAGCTCACTGCTCATGATGGTGGAGGCACTCTCGTAGCCTGCTAGGTGGCGCTCTAGCCTGCTCTGTCCGTTAGCTCGAGGCCCTGAGGTAACGAGAGATGGGAATGGGAGAAGGCAGAGAACGGAACGGTGAGCTGCGGAGGGAATGGGGCATTGCCGGGGTGTATGCATCTGAAGGCTGTGCATCAAGGTCACACTGATCCTTCTAATGGGCGTCGTTTTCTGTTTGTTAGTAACTGATAAAGAGCAAGGCTCACCTAAAATAGGTTACAGGTGTTCAGAGAGCAATGTATCATAATACAGAGGAGAAAGGCTGAGTTGAGCAAGAAACACAGTGCTGGGGATTTTATTTCTCCTTTCATTGTTAGTAACTGAAGTCATTCAAATCTATAATCCCAGATGCCTCAAGCTCACACTGTTATTTCCCACGGGCTCTATTGCTAATAGTCTTTTTTGTTTGTTAGCACCGAAGTGTTCGCAAACCTCATTAAATTGGTAACAGGTACCTGCAGAACATCTTATCATAATTTAGGAAAAACTGACTAGAAGTCGAGTAGCTAAAAGCTAAAGTGATGATATCTATAAAGAAACATCTGTAAACCTGTTCTCAGACCTAGTCTGAGGTGGAGCACGGGGGTAAAACTGCAGGTAAAACATCCAGCCTGGGTCTGACATAAGGAAATGCAAGCAGATTCCAGAACGTTACAGAATGTTCCAGAATGCCAGACTCACCATGCTGCTCCAGGCTCTCCCTCCGCCGAGGCCTCTCTCTCTCCCTCCTGACGGACACCACAGACTCAGTCTCTGTGCGGTCGTCCAGGGTCTCCACGCTGCCAGACGCGTTGGGGCTGCATGAATGGGGGAGAAGGGGGGGCCTTAGACTGTGCCCTGAATTCATTACTACAGGATTTTTTTTTCTTAATGATTTGTTTATTTTTTAGGGACAAGCAACAGATGAAGCAATGCACTACGTCTGCCAGCAAGGTGGAATTCACACTGACTCTCACTCTGGCACAGGGTTAGATGGCTTCTGAGTTCCTCTGATCCCTTATTAAACATCCATCACTACTTAACATTCAAGAATTTACCAAGGGCTCTTATCCAGAACAACTTATGAAGGTTCGTAGGAGAAGTTGTAAAATTTTGTAAAAGTTGTAGAATTTGTAAATTAGCATTTTAATCATTTGGATAACTCATATAATGTAATGTGATGCTCAACACAACAGTAACACACTTCCAGCACATTGTTTGACTATAAACAAGCAGTCAGTGTAAGGAAGATCTCTCAAATGGTTACTGAGACATGAAAATGGAGGGAAAATGTGGAGATTTCCTTTTGTTAAAATTATAAACAGGCTGCATTTTTCCATCTTCGAATGAATCATAATTCCAAAGCAAGTTCCATGAAATGCCTGAATACAATTATGAATGAAAGGGTTGGTAGCGGAAAAATTTTCCAAGAGAAGGCAAACTTGTTTACCTTCTCATTTATGGCAAATTTCCAGGTAGTGCAGTTCTCTTCCCTGGCTCTACTTTTCTGACTGCCATCTTTATCCCTAACTCTATACTATATGCACACACTCACACACCTTAAAGTATCAGCAAGCCAGTACATTAGTTACAAGGCCTGCTAGTTAGCTATTTACATTTAGTTAACTAGCAATCTATCAATATGTCACAGCATAATCAGTCATCCGAAAACTTGTTTCATAAAAGGAGAGTCAAAAAGAAAACATGTACTACTAGTGTAACCAAGGTACTGGGACTAATTACATCTGGCATCATTTTACATAATTTTAATACCCCATTCAAAATGTAATCACCTGTCCTTATTTTTGATGGTCTGCTTTTCTATTGTGGCTTAGTCTACAGAATACCAGTTTTTCCTGACTCCTTTTGTAAGGTGTATATTTCAGCACTTGCTTTGAAAAAAAAAAAAAAAGACAATCACCAGGAGGGAGAGTTCATAGGAAGATATGGTACTGTACATTGGGCATTATGCATCTTTCACTATACCACTGTCACATTATCTGAAACTGTCCATTTTACTTTCCTGTCAAAAGGCTGAGTGATTCTATGGTGTAACAATTAACAGTGAAGAGCTGTACACAGAAGTAGAGGTATATGGAGTTACTTTTGTGTCTTTATTATGCAATCAAACAGAACAGATTTGAGAGCAAAACTTTCAAATGCAGTCATTTCATCAACTTACCAGTGAGTGCCTCGGAAACACTGAAAATGAATGGGGTTCAACAAAGTGTTTGACTCTATTGAGACTGGCCAATAGAGACGTGTCTTACATCCTTCAATGTAGGTCCCGCCCACAAAAACTTTTGGATTCGCAAAAATCAGAGTTCAAAACTTGGATTCGCAAAAAACTGCGTTCAAAACTTTTGGATTCGCAAAGAAACTTTTGGATTTGCAAAGAAAACTTTTGGATTTGCAAACAAAAGTTTTTGATTCATATTAATACATTTTTAATCACAAATTAATTTTACTTGCAATAAAACATTTTTTTATTGCAGTGTCGATAGTTTTGCTCTCAAATCTATTTTTTGATTGCAGTGTGGAAAGTTTTGCTCTCAAATCTATTCTGTTTGATTGCATAATAAAGACACAGAAGTAACTTCATAGAGGTAGAACTCGCCCCTATTATACTTCAGTGTATTTATCGTAAGAGAGACTAGATGTGTTAAATGTGTCATTTCTGATATAGATCAGACATCAGCTGAAATACCTTAAATAAACACCTACCAGACCAAATGTTCACTTACAAATTCAAGTACATTGGTTTCCGAGTAAAATGG
Source organism: Anguilla anguilla (assembly GCF_013347855.1). NCBI lineage: Eukaryota > Metazoa > Chordata > Actinopteri > Anguilliformes > Anguillidae > Anguilla > Anguilla anguilla. The sequence goes on from NC_049209.1 coordinate 28,719,157, forward strand.
TCCTCAAAAAGCCAACTGACTAACTAGTTCCCCAGTACCTTCACTAAAATATTTCACAGCCAACATGCTAAGCTACAATATGTAAAGTACAGTGTAAAATAAAATACCCTCTTCAATCAATCACAAATGCAGCCTAGGCAGCTTTAGTCACCTTGAATGGCAGGAGCTTTCTGTACATTTACCATCTGAAAATTTATAAACAGGCAAATGAATCAATTTCCTTTTGGATGGAAAGTATTTCATTTCCAAACATGACAGAGGCAGGTCTGGCACAGCACATTTGTACTGTAATGGACATTCACTTCAAGTTCACTTCTAATTGGCAGCATACTATATGGACATAACGCCGCGATTGGTTAACATGCAAATCACCATGTTGCTCACATAATCACCAGTATCTCCAAAAGACCAATATTTAATCCTCCTCTAGTACCCAGTATAACTTTGTTGCTGTATGTCGCTATAGTTACTATAGTTACTACAAACTGTAGTTGAAGTTACATGAAGTGTATTTTCTTTCTTCAGGCCAAAAACCCCCAATGCATGTTAGCAGCCATTATAAAGCCTACAGGTCATCAGGACTTCTCAAAACATCTAAAGCATCCTTCATTACACACAGGCCAATCAAAAACATAATTTTTTTTTCAGTTTTATTATAACAGAAATGGAATTATTCCTTTGATATCACAGGTCTAGTATTTGTTTTCTTTGATTCTTTATGTGAGATAACTACCAGCATTTCACCTCATAATTTCAATTGCACACGGTCTTTAAAGTGACAATCTTGAAGATTTAAGTTTCGTTCTCTATGGCGGTGCCAATGGCGAGAAGCGGTAATTGCAGGTGTGTTTTTGGACCTCACTTCCCATAGATCCAACCGGATCCAACCAGTGTCGCCTGTGTGACGTCAGTCAGTTGGCACGCCAACTATAACACTTACTATTTACTGAATAAAAAACGGTTGTTATGAAATAACGTTATGTACATACTCATTCGTTGTCTAACATTAGGCGAACTCAAGATGTCTTTACACTGCCGAGCCGGGTTAAAATGCCGTAGCAAACCTGGGGTAGAATTAGTGATGAATATCTGCAAACGTTCTTTATCCACCTTTTGCCCGGTATGAACATCTTTACACTGCAGAGAAAAATTTGCGGGATTCGCTGTGGCTCGTGCAATTATGTAGGCCTATCTCGTGCACGATAAGCAGTCTTTTTCGTGAATGATTGTTGTGTGGTATTTTTGAAACAACTGCCTTGCAAAATGTTACCCCTGGTGTTTCTGGTTTTGCTAGCTAAACTGTTTGAGAATAAAGCTGAGCTGGCTGTTAAATTAGCAATCAGAACAAGAAGAATAAAACAAAAACAAAGGAGATTTCATCAAAAAGGGCATAAAGGCTGAAGGAACATATGAGGAAGCGTAATAAAATAATAACAATGCTAATCCATACTGCCATATTCTTTTATTTAGTTTTCTCCTGCATGACGTCTTCAGAAATCAGACCCAGCTCTGCTCCACATACCCCGGCTTTATTCCCATCATTAAAATATATTGACAAACTCGATGGCAATGTAAATAACGGTAACGTTAAGGCCAGTTCAGATCAATGATTCGCAATGAGGCGAAACGGTTTTAGAATGTTGCAGAGAAAAGTGCAGCGGTGTGAACTGGCTAGTAGCAGAGCCGTTGCCTGCCCTGAGGTTTTAAAAGACTGTCCTTGTCAAATCGCCAAGTGCAGTTTTAGAACGTTTACAATCAGACGTCTTGGAATTTTGCAAGTTGCACCCAGTCTCGCTGCGAATCATTGATCTGAACTGGCCTTAAGTTAGCTACACTGCAACGTTGCAACAAGGTAGCATTGCATTCGAGAGACGGTTTGCGAGGTCAGTACCGGTCGGTAGTGTTAGCTAGCGTTTTTTTCTAATTGTTAGCCGACATTAGATTGTGTTAATCACATTAGCTAGCTAGCTAACGCAACATTACCTGATGAGAGATGGATACTGTGCGTAACGTTGTCTAAACTAATGTTGTCTTTCTTGACATGGTCCGGTAGCTAGCGTTAGCTGTGCAAATAGCTATGTAATTTAGTAAAGTTACATTGTCATTAAATGTAATACGAAATCTACATCAACAAATAATATGATCTCTCATGTTGCACAAAAACTTTTTAGGGTTCCATAACTCCCCCAACCCCCCCTTTCTCTGTTATTGTAACATTGTGCATGTAGACAGCGGAAAAAACAGTACGCCGCACACACACAAGTGAGTTGAAGAGCGAGCCTGTTGCGTTAGCTTCGCCTACGCTCTCTGGCGGACCAACCACTGATGGGTGATGAAAAACGCGTCACTAACTGTGCGCCGCTTGTGATTTTCTCCCGGGAATGTCGCCACAGACACCAGGTTTTTTAATCATGAATTATGATAATAATAATAGTATAAATTAATATAAAAATAGACTCAATCACCATTGCGTTACCCAATGCAGCGATAGATAGTGACTTAAAAGACATTTATTTTAATGAAAATCTTTGAGATTATTACTTTAAGCAGTGATGAAAAAAAAAAAACTAAAAAAGAAACTTAATCTGTTTTGGAAGTAACCAGTTATACGTGACAACTCCTTCTCTCTTCTGGTTCTTTAACAGCTTTTTAGGTGGGCATTCAACCACATCCAGAACACGGGCACCATCCTAATCCGTCATTCAAAAGCCAACCATACGAATAAATTCAATGAATGAGCAAAGCAGTTTCACAGATTGCGATGAAAGACCCCCCCCCCCCCGTTTTAAGAAATACTAAAACATCCCTTATTACAGCACTTTACAGTTCTGCACCACTGACTGGATTTGAAATGTAAAACCCATTGAAAAGGTGGTTTTACTAGTTGGACGGAAAACATCGCCTGATTCTTGAGGAGATGGCATAAGATCAGGGGGCTAGAAACTTACTGGAAGGAGGGGGGTCTGGAGTCCCCGATGCCCCCCGTCCTCTCTGCTGGAGGGGGTGGGAGGGGCGGAGGAGGGGGTGAGGGTTCGGGTCGTACCTCGGCCGGGGCAGGGGTCTCTGGGACCGGGCTGTCTGAGGAGACCAGCTGGGGGGGGATGGAGAAAGAGAAATGGGGGAAACGAATGAAGGGAGGGGACAAGAGAGCAAGGGAGAAAGGGAGAGAAGGTAAAACAGAGCCTCACACCCTGAGGAGAGTTTCCTGCAGTAAAACTGTGTGATTACAGTGCAGTCCAATTCTAGTTTGAATTTCTTACTTGTCATTTCTTGCTTTTCGTTTTGAAAAAAGTTTTGACTGTCCACTGTTATTAACACTGTGGTCTAACTCAATATTATAACCATGCCTGTTATGGTAGAGTTGGTTTTTTTTTTTTTTTTTTTTTTTTAAAGGACAGTTCGATTTTCATATAAAAAAAACAGGGGACACAAACATCTAAGCACTGTAATATAATGTTAGACCACAGAGAACCAGAACCAGTTGGGTAACATACTGTGGGAGATTAATTCCTGTAATTCAGTTACTCCTAATCACACAGTTGGCTGTTTCCATTCATTGCCGGTCTTACCCAGGACACTACTCTCCCGTTGAAGCACGGCAGCTTGGCAGCATCATCTGAGATCTCCTCCTTCACCACGCTGCAGGAACGAACCAAGCAGGGAACAAACAGTCAGATCGCGTTACCACTTTAATTACGACCACACAGGCCCATCAGGAGAGCCAACTGCTCCTTACCCACAGTGGGTGGCAGTGTAGTGTAAAGGTTACGGAACTGGGCTTGTGAGCCTGAGGCTGCAGGTATAATTCCCAGATGGGTGTGAAAAAACCTGAATTTTCTTCAGTAAATATCCAGCTGTACAAATGCATTCTATGTGCCCTGGATAAGTGACCTGCACATTGAGTGTCTGCTAAATGCATTGCAAGGTAACCAACTGCATTCTGTAGATAAAGCATGGAGACGCAATGCAGCCAGACATCTGAAACACTGGAGAGGTCTGAGCTGCCTATCTACTGACTCATCCCAACCAGTTAGCATTAGCCAGCCGAAGGAAACTGCCGCAAACAGCCATTTCAGGCTCTCTTTGATTTCCTTTCAGAGATGTGTGCACTGATTACTTTGTGTTCTTATCCACCAATCTCCTGCCTCTGGGTATATGCCTGCGCTTGCCTCTGTCTGTGAAACCCAGCCTGAACAGTCGCTCTTTTGGTTTATATGATATTAAACATAATTATAGCCTATATGAGGAACATTAGGTGCACATATCTTCCCTTGGAAATAAGTTTAATGTTTTGGCCATGTTTTGGCTTCAGTCAAAAGTCCCTCCAACAATTGTGCTACAAGCCACTGGTATGGGAAAGGAAACATTTTCAGAAACATCTGTACTCACAAGCACACAGAAAACAAGACCAGGTCAAAACCTAGTATATGGCTGGACCTAACACACGTGATCCGGCCTACCAATGGTGTAACTTCATAACTCGGCTGACCAATGGTGTAACTTCATCACTCACTCAGTCACAAACATTCACGTTTGTAGGGCTGGCCCCGCTGTTGTGGTCCAGCCAAAAACAAAATACTGTTGATATTATTAGCAGAAGACTGTGAAACTAACTAAACTGCAGCAGACTGTGAAATGAAACAAATTCACATAATATGGTATCGGATCTAGCCTAATTTGTGCCCTCCTGAATTGACCAAGACATTCCAGTGAAAGGACAGGGTTGCCATTGCACATTCCAATTTTGGGAAATGTGGGATTTAAACTGTTCAAAAAACAACAAAATACATGACTGTACGGTAATAGATTATAGACTGCAGAAATAGATAATACAATAAATTATATTATTGTATTATAATGTATAATAATAATTGTATTATACATGGTCAAGGCGCAACCTTTGGCAAAAAAAAAAGCGACAAGATGGCTTGCCAGATAAAACCTTGAAGGGGCACTCAGCGGTTCTCTGAGATTATAAATCCAGCGCTAAACTATGATGACTTCCTGTCACCTGGAAGTACCATCGCGGGGGTAGGAAATGGGAACAATTTGTGTTTTCCAATCCAATTAATATACTAAGCAAGCGACATCCCTGAACCCCTTTTCTGTGGAACAAACTGAGTATGCCATCGCTATCAGACACACTAAAGCCAGGTCCTGGACAGCTGCAATGTGCACTGGTTCAATGCAACCAGTGAATTTAAACTACGCGATTAATTTAGCCAAAGCATCATCAGTTTTAAAGCACAAGGATCAGCCCTGGTCCAAAACACAGGGCCAGTGTATTATTTATTTATTGGCTTGGATTGTGACAGGACTTCCTCTGGTTTTTGTAAGAGCTTAATTGCTTCTCTGGGTCCAGGACCAGCACACTGGGCCAGAATCCTGGGGGCAGAACTCACAGTCTGTTCTGCACATCTGTGTGAGAAGCCTGCAGGCCAGGGTGAACGCTGGCTGTGCATAATTATTCACCCTCCTTCTCCATGAACAATCTTAAGAAACCCTGCAAAATAGCCTTGACTTCATAACACATGGCACTACGCAGTGTTTTGCTTAGCCTTAGTGGACACCCTATCCAAAACCATACAGAGCAGAACCATACTACCCGTCCTTAAAATGTTTCCTAAAAACTCCAATCAGTTGTCCCATGTTCATTACCAGATATACCTATATAATTTTTTTTCCCTCCAATCCATCCGCCAAAGATGGCCCATGTGAAACACAATCACCAACACACAGGACCCAGTTATTACATTTCCTCAGTATAAAGATGTCTGTTCGTTTAACGTCATGGTATTCAACTATCTCTGTTCAGCTCTCTAAATCCGATAACATAGTGCAGTGCCAGGCACAGCTGAGTTAAAGTACCACGCACTTTAGACACAACGCCTTGGTCACCCACAATTCACTGCACGATACATAGCTGTTCCACGTTGTGTGTTATTAAACTGTATTAGAACTATTCCAAAATCGAAGCGTAGCTTTGACACTAAACATCGCAATCCTGCCACACAGCATGGGGCTTCCTCAGTTCCCCGCCCTAGATAATCAACGGCATCACTCAATAAGTTAATGTACAGTAGCCTACTGTACTGCCGTGTGATGCATACCAATGTAGTTAAGCAGGGGCGAGTATGGGGCGCGTATAATCAAGTAGTAATAACTTAATGACTTTTCAGAACCGGGTACAGGCCATCTTGACCAATGGCGAATTCCTCTTCACACTCAAAATGCAGGAACGTGAAATATTCGAATCGCACAACTGTTTAAGAGAGCAATAGGAATGTGACCATTTTACTGCTAGGTGTTATCTTCTATAAAACATCCTTGGACTGAAAACACAGAACTGACAACATGATGAAGAGGTCGCTTCCGCAGAGACAAAATTTGGCTTACATCCCAAAAAAGGAGGAAGGGGCAAAACTCTAAGGATCTAGCCAACAGCAGATGTAATTAAAGAATTGAGAGTAGGGTTATGCAGACGAACGTGGTTTTATTTCATCCCAGTAGGGGCGAGGCACATTAACTTTTATCATTGGTGAAGTTTGATTCATTAACTTAGTACAGTAACGTTGCTGTACTACAAGCGTCTGACCAGTTTGAGGCAGCTACCCCTCTTCATTGTATCTAGCTAGCAAGTACTAAGTAGACATAGCTAGCTAGTGACATGTTATAGGACATTCAACATTTCAAGCCGAGTCCAGTTAGAGAACGCGATTTGGCGAAAGGAAATACGTTAATGCAAAAAAACGCAAAACATTTCTTCGCAGACAATCAGTAGAATAATTAACGTTAGGCACATCAGGCAAACTATTCTAGCTAGCCAACTTCAGAAAACTCAACCTTCCAGCTAACGATTCATATTAATAATTATAACGTTAGTTTCACAGCTTGCTCTCCATTGTTTTTCATGCCAACACTAACGTTTCCAAGCCAACAAGTTACATAGCTAGTTTGCTCTTTTGTCATTTCAAAGGCAAGCCGCACAATCTCGACAGCAAGCTATGTACCCAATCTGGCAAGCACTCACCCGAAATCTTGATCCATGGATTTAAAGAAGAATTTGTAATTCGGTTTGTTCAATACTTGCTTAAAATCCAGCAAAGTGATTTGTTCGGCAGGTATGGGAATCTTCACCAAGTACGGCGTCTCCTCCTCGTCAATGTGGTAGATTATTTTTGTTTCCGCCATTTCGCCAGCTGCTTTTTTCGGCTCCACAAAGCTATCCAGGGGGATTTAGAAGAGAGGTCTGGAAGGGATCAAGCCGCGCTGTTAGCGCCAGCTAACTTGTAAAACTAGCCAGCTATGTACGGAACAGTCTTGTAGCTATGCAGACTTTTGCCAGATAATAGAGAATGTTTTAAACCAAGCCCTCTCAGTCCCGACGGTACCTTATTTCTTAGGATCTTCTGGAAACAGGTAAAATACACACACTCGCATAAATATATTATATAAACAACTCAAACGCTTTATCCTACAGTTAAAGAAAAAGCACAGCACAAAACTTTCTCCACTGCGAGCCCAACGCAGCGTAAAGCGTCATCGAGGCCCCCTTGCGTTCTGGCTTTCACGTCGCGCCCCTTCCCTCATTCCCGATCCCGATGCACGCTCGTAGTGCAGGTTTGCAGCAGTTTAAGACAATACAGTAGTCTTAAGCAATAGAATCATCGACTATCATTACGTCCATTGTTCATGTGTTCATCAAACAACCCTTTCAGATGGTTGAGACGGCTGAATGAACGAACGAGTGAAATGAAATTTTTTATTTCGGCATCATATAGGTTCTAGCTACATTAAAATATTCCACCTTATAATTATACGAAGCATCTAATGTTAAAGTGGCCCATAAACTCTACCCAGTCTAATCTCAACATTACAGTATAGTCATCATAAATCATAACATTAAGGCACAATGAAGTCAAAGCAGCACATTAAGCATTTTATTGTTAGCAACTATTCACATTTTATCATCTAGAAGTACATTCATTGAATCAAGCTGGTATCCTTGTCATCTGAAAGGGACATAGACCTGAATTCCTCCTCCCAGCTCAATGGAAGTTCTGTGCTCATTGTCTGCTGATCTGGTGGGTCTACTGGGTGGGCATCCTCTTCTCTTGTAAGGACAGCAGGGCTGAATTTATCCTCGCTAGTAGGGACTGTGGTGTTGCTTTCTTCATAGCTAGGAACAACTGTAGCATTTGCATCCTTGCTCGGAAGAACTGCAGATCCAACAGGTTCTTCATCTGAGAAAATCTCAGGATTGCCACTGTCCTGGGCCACAGGGCTCAGTGTGGTCTCATTATTCCCATCTGAAAAAAAAAAAAAGATTCATTGCCAGAAATTCAGATTGAGAAGTATGCAATTCTCATTAAATATGGGATAAGAACATATTACAGCAGATTTACAGGTTTGCCTAAATTGTCTTCAATGAACTCTCAAAGTTCAATGGAAATGTTTGCAAATATACAAGCACTCCAGTGACACAAACCGTTCCCTCAGGGTGGAAGCTTAAGTGTCCCGTTAACTGCATAAATATGTTGGGCCTTTTGGAAAATTGTTTACGGTATTAAGGCAACATTAATAGATTCTCTACAATTTGATATTGTATTATTGCAATTTGAAATATGTATTGTAATGTGTTTCTGTGCCTGCTCAATGCAACAATACATGCTGGAATAGTTTAACAGCCATGATTCCTGAAAATGGGCTCCTTTGTTACAGTATCCATTTATACATTTCAATGCAATTGTTTCATTTGCATTACTTTAAAAAACACGCAATCCATTTATATACAGCTGGTTATTTTGATCCAAGTATTTCAGTTTAAGTATCTTTCCCTAGTGGGCTGTGTAAGCACCCAGGGTAGGAGTCAAACTCACAAGCACATTTGAATTACAAGCTCATTTTCCTAACAATTATACTATGCTGAACTACACAAAATCATACTGCCATTCCTAAAAGTATGTGACATTTCGGGACATTAAAAATAGCATTTGCACCAACTGGTAAACATTACTTGTGTGTATTCAAGTGAGAATATCAAAATTTCATACCAATATTATGCAGTTGATAAGAGGACCCTACATATCACAAAGACTAGAAATGATCCAAATCAGAACGCTGCAAACACTTAAAAAATGAAAACGTACAACTGCGTTGAAGTCAAATAGCTTTCAGTTTCTGCATACATTTATCAGATTGAAAGTGTCAATCATACCTTTCCTGCCCTCATATACCATGATCCCACTACCTTCGTCCTCATCTATGAAGGCACCAGCTTCCTCTTTGGCCAAAGGGTCCTCCAAGTGGCCTAAAAACACGTCAGTTTCCATAAAGATTAAAATCCCAAATGTTTTAGAATTTGCTATAGTGCCAAAGTACCACTCTTCTAGAAGGCAGTGTAGTCTATATACTTACTACCATCCTCTTTGTATACAGGGTCCACAGGATCACTTTCCTGTTTGGCTGGGGGCGCCCTGGGGCCAGGGGTGGTCTCCATTTCTAGTTCTGAGGTAAGAGTTCAGTTAATCGCAAAGCTAGATAGACATAAATGTACATTGGGTGCCCAACAACCAATACCTTTCTTAGCATCCATTTCACTGAACTCCACAGGCCAGCTACCATTGTGTTCACCTGGGTAGTCCACAGGATTGATACCCTCTTCTGATGCAGGGGTCATTGTTTGGCCTTCCTGTGCTTCTGTGCATGTATTTGGGGGGGGGGGCAGAATCCACAGTAGTCTCCATGATCAATTCAGAGAACTGATTTCACTACACTATAATGAGATCTGCAAGTAGGTTTACCCCAAGCCAGTTATACCTTCATCGTCATCACTGGCCCACAAGGCTTTGGCCTCTAAAGGTCTGCTCTCAGTCTGTTTGAGTCGAGGGGCCATGCCACCATGCTCACTTGGAAATACCTTCAAGGGTTGCAGCAATAACTCTTTTTCCAATTCTGAGAACACATTTCACACATTTGCAAGCTTAAGCATCAGAGATACTTTTTGGAATTTGCAAAGGAGCCCCCATCTTCTATAGGTTTGTTGCGATAGCCCTTGTAACCATACATTCCAAGTTTACCATGGTGACCAGACTGAATTGGTTGTTCCCAGATGTTAGGTGTCTCACAGTTGTCACATATCCAGTCGTTCCCATCCACAGACCTCCAACTGAAAGGAACAGAATTTGTAAAAGAAATGTGTACAATGTCACAATGTCAACATTAATTACAGAACAGAGCTTTTCCAGCTTAGTCCTGGGGTCCTACTGCAAGTTCGTTACAACTAGGGATGCCAGTTTAGGGGGTGTGACCCAAAATTTTCAACTTGCAGTACATTAAATACAAATCCCCATGGGATCAATGTAGGCAGTGGATTGTTACGATCACTTGACTAATACAATTAGGGATCAATGTGACACTTATAAAAGCAATTAGTTGATGTAACAGGCTACACCGATTGAGAGAAAGGAATGTGACATGGATGGACTGCGAGATAAAGTCCAGGTACAACCGCAGGCAACCCTCCTGGTACAGCACACACCAAGTCAACTTATTTTGCATTTTGCAACCAATCCACAGAGGCACAAAAACCAAGACCACCACTAGACAAAAAAGTCAGTCTGAAATAAGAGGGTGAATCCTTTTAGCACCATTTAAGTAATTAATACCTGAAGTTGGCATGAAAACCAGAAATGGATACGGCCCTCGTTGTCCATCACTACATTAGAAAGACACACTTGGCCTCCTTATAAACTAGTCACGTAAGGTACTGAATAGCTCGCCAGTTAGCATTGCATTACCATGTGGTATTCAAACACGTGACCAAGTCCTGCAAAGGGCCTATTCAGATTATGATCCTTGCTCAAGGGCATAACAGCGCAATGACTCCAGATTTGAACCTGCAGCATTCTAGTCACAAGACCATCCATATGGCTAAATCTGATTTGGTAGATTTCAAATTTCAAAGTCTCCTTCTGGTTTCCCTTTGTACTGTATCCCAGTTCCTTCCATTTGTGTTTTACAATTCCACAACTTCTTTTTTCCACTTATTTTACTCATTTTCTAATGTTTTAAAGCAGGGGTACTCAAATAGTACTACCATCATGTAGGTTTTTATTTCAACCCTAATTTGGCACACACGACTGTTGAATGAGGTGTGCTTTGTTAAGGTGGTAGATCTCCAGGAACAGGGTTGGTTACCACTGGGTTAAAACACAATGGGACCACAGCCACAACACTGGACAAATCCTGGTTCAAGTTTGCTGACAATGCCACCAAAAATGAGCATTCTGCATTGTTTTTTCAATCTCAAGGCAGGTTTCCAAAAGGGTAATTTGCAGACTCCATTAAACCGCACTATGCCAGAAATAGCTATGCATGCCATGAAGAATAAAGTTCCCATGTTAATACTGTGGTATACTGAGCTATATTGTAAACAATTACAACACAAACCTACAAACTGCTACAACCTGCACGATGTTAAACAGGTTAACATAGTTATAAAAATGAAAGACTGAGATGAATCAATAGGCTTCTAATTGGTTAAAGTGGACACCTGACCACTAAAGAAAACCATCTGGTAGACAATGGAAGAATTCAAAGACAAAGCAAATAATCACGAGTCAAACCTGCACTGTGCTAATAAGATTAGGAAAATTTAAAAGAAATTACACATGAGTTCAACAACCAAATTAGGAACCTATCAATTAACATCTTTCATTTTATTTAAAAAAATAGCTGTTATGTAATTGTTTGCAATACCACAATATGAACATGGAAATTTTATTCTTTATGGCATGGGTAGCTATTTCTGCCATAATGTGGTTTCAGAGAGTAAATAATCCATCTAAAAGCATGAAACGCAGCAAATTAAGAAAAATTAACAGTTTGCTAAAAATTCTGGGATAGCAATTGTGGTTGTAATGAAAACCAGCATACACGGGCCTCCAGGACCGAGTTTGAGAACCACTGTTTATTTGGTCTAGTAATCATCTTTGTCAGTAAAAAGGAACACTAAAGCAATGTTTACTGTTGATTACATAGGAAATTGCTCTTCAGGTGTAAATATGCCCATTCCAATCAATACTTTGACATCTGTATTTTGGTACTGAAAATGAATACATTCAGAACAAATTCACAATTTCTTAGAAGATGTGACCCACTGTCCAAGTGACCAGTCCACAAAGCACTTGGAATATGGGGATCTAGAATAGCCAGAGCCCAGCAAACCCACCTTCCATTGATGAAGGAACAGGCCCTATTCTTGGAGTCTGCATTGTGCATGACAGGCACAGCCTTCAAGTGACAGGCGATGTAAAGCTGAGGAACAAGAGAGGGAGTCAGGCATTGGTAGCCACTGTAGGAATGCAAACAATTTGCAAAGTCGGGGTCTTACTGCACTCCTGGTCTCCTGGCGGAATCTGAAGGCCTCCAGGTAAATGTGAAGTTTGTCATCCTGGGCTCGGGGCAGGAAGTGAGAACTTGAGCCAGTCTGCCTGGCATCTGTCAGGCACCTGGATTAGGAACAGGAGTTAGATTATTCCTGCCTAATCAGGGAATACTGTTTTTGTCTGAATGCACACATTTCCAAGTCCAATAATTTGGCTGTATTCCTGAACATTTTCTACTGTTTTTAGCTGCAAAAGTGTGAAAGCTCTTGATGTGTTTGGGCATACCCAAAGTCATCTGCCTCTGATTGAGACATCTAAGGACTGGGGGGGGAGGGAAAAATAAGAAATCATACCTCAGAGGGAGAAAGTCACAATGGTCAGCATCCGTATTGAAAGAGAAGGTAACAATCCTCCAAGAGGTTTTTCCTCACCCATTCTCAATGAAGGAGTATCTGGGCACAGAGTTCTTGTCAGGGAACACTGTGGCCACACAGCTGTCGACAAACATCCGGAGCGGCATGTGGTAGGCCAAGGTGACTGAGGCTTCAATATAAATGATATCTCCCAAGAAGTAAACATCAGAGGTCTTCTCAGACAGCCAGTCACCTAAACAGATTTCAGATAAAAGCAGGACTGTGTTCATGTTAAGAAAAGTACCATTTTATTATAAACTATTATCAACCCAAATGGTACATCCAATCACGGAGTGCTGTTACAATTGAACAATTCTTACCAAGTCACTTGCTGCGTCTGGTTACACTACAGACCCTGACACATCCACCAAGCAGGAGTCAATCCATCTAAGACTTGCAAAACTTTATAGGTTGGAGTGAATGTAGTGAGCCAAATTAAAGTGAACCATAGAACAGCAGTTTAATGCTGCCCATAATAGCAATTAGAGCAACAAAGGAAACAGATTTCACTGACTATTCATCAGCCTCAAGGAAAAATCCAAGGCATCCCCAGCAGACTGAGTAGATGTAAAAGGAATCCAAGTTGGCTTCAGGATACCACTGCTCAGACCATACCTCCTGAATAGCAAAAGGATGAATTTACAGTAAAGACTGTAAAGACTTTGAGGAAATTCCTTAAACATGTCACAATGCACAAATGCCAACTCACCTTCTGTAGTGGCACTCAATTGGAATGAAAGCACCTTCCATTCGAATTATGCCATCTGTGGAGGGCACTGGGGAATATATCAGTAGGTTTGTGTAGATTAAGGAGTCATTTGCGATCTAGGAACGACACAGGTCAGCACTTAGAAATTCAAATCTTCCTGCATTTTACAGGCCGTAAAGCAGAGGCATCTTTTTTCAGTTTGATATCCCTGTCGTAAAGCTTGGCCTGAGGTGGAAAGTCCAGGGGTCAGAAAGTGAAAGTCCTCGTGAATTTCTTGGACCCATGAACTCAGCCAGCTGATTTCACCAATTAGATCCACCTCCTGGCTGAAGAATTGTGCTAATTAGCAAATCCAGGCGATTTGAACAAAATACTGGAGGACTTTCTGAACCTGGATTTTCAACTTCCGAGCGTGGCCAATGTTAATTGTATAAGAATCACGGCTAGCAACTTATTTTCCCAATAAGCCTGATACTGAGACAGACACCGTGAGAAGGGTTTTGTGTGTACGAACATCCTGATTCAGTAACAGTTCGTCTGCACCGAATCCAAGACCTGTAGCCTACCTACGGTGCAATTTAACCAGATATTTCAGGTTCCGCGGTCGTTATTTTGCTAAAAACGCTAATTAACAATGTAAAGGGAGGGATGCAAAATACCAGATGTCTGGTTCCACAGTCGCTCAGTGCCGCGACAATGCTGTACTCGGCGGCTGCAGACGGCTTTGCCCTGCATGCAGGCGTAGTCTCTTCTCCAAGTCGCAGGTCATCTCCATCGATTAGTACCCCGGTGTTATACAGATCGGCGTTTATGACTATCTCCAACCAGGCGTCGAGACATCGTATTGTGATAGATTTTGTTTGGGAATATACTTTCCCGTCTCCAATGGGATCTTGGCCTTTGCGAAGGGTCTTTGGCGGGACTGGAGGGCGTTCGACCGGCGGAGGCTTCACAACTTCAGGCTCCTGTTGAAAGCCACCGCCAGGGCTATATGGTGGTAAAGCATGGCACCTTTCCAGAAATAAAAAAGTGAGGAACAGACATGCAGTTAACCATGGTGCTTTCTTCACCAGACCCATGAATCCTTACAGTGGTCCGTAAAAAAAAGAAATGTCTAGCTAAAACTACAACTGGGTTTTGGGAAATACGTCACTGTTCACAGAAAACCAAGCATTCTTGTAGTGAAATTAATGCCTTTGATAAAACCTCTTATTAGCTAATGAAACACCAGATGTGAATTTGCGTACTGATTGATGTCTTTGATTACACTTCCGTTTCATGTTAGCAAGTAGGCCCATGAAGTCCATTGCAGCCATTCTGTCAAAAATGAATCAATTAGGCATACAGTGAGCAAGATCAGCCACATGTGTGCATACAATATGTGCGTACATAGCCTATATTTTGTTGTTTTGAATGTGTTCGTTTGGGGTGTATGAGGCTGTTTCGCATCCATTCATTTGACTCTGTTATTAAATTAACGTTATGACTCTCGGATGACATCCATAACAAAAAACATAACTTTTCAGTGCAGCGTTGCCTCATGATCTAGATGATGTAGAATCAAATCCTCATAACGCAGTCGCAGGTACAGATTGTGCCAGCTAGTCGGCCAGGTGCGTCCGGAATGGGATTTCAGAAGGCCCCTGTTCACCGGCGCCTCCTGTCTGCCTGCAGTAACAGCGCAAGTTTTAAATTCTTCCCCGGCAATGCATTACATTACCTGCATTACATTGCATTACTGCCATTTAGCAGACACTCTTATCCAGAGTGACTTACACCGCCTTTTTGCCTTTTATTATTAGAGAAACTGGCTTATTTGAGAAATGTTTGACAAAATATCTTAGAAATATATAACCAATAATTAGGCGAAACTACACCAATTTTAATTTTAGTTATGTTTGACTCATTTTTCAGGCTGAAACGTCTAATAATAAAAAATATTTAAGGTATATTTAGTCAAGATCCGCCTTCTTTACAATGAATCCATTGCATTGGCCTATTCTGGCCAATTAGATCAATGAAAAAGACCTCGTTTTGCGGAAATACGTGAGAACATCCACCTCGTCCTTGAAGGTGCACAAAAAGGTTTAGTTTAAGTACAGGATTCTACTATTATCATGTGAACAGGTTTTTCTGTTTTTTCGATCAAAATACGTTTGCTATTATCTGTGTTTTACGTAATTAAAAAGTAATTTCATTTCGCGCTCAATAACAGGACATGAAATGTGACGTTTAAGGACCCACCACATGAAAAATGTTAAGGCGGATTTTAAGAAAAATTGGAAGGAGCTGGGATGCTCTAGTCTAGACAATACTATCCAAGAATCAAACATACCGTAGCTAGCTAGCTTATCCTATGTTCCTCCATAACATAAATGTATAACAAGCTAGATAAGTAACGCTACACTACAAATCGGCAATGATTTTCATCGGTATCTTGTGAACGTTAGTTGATTTTCTAAAGCACAGGACTGCTGTGCGTGTTTCACTAGCTAACGTTAACTTGACAACTAACGTTAACTAGATTTCAACAATTAGCTAAACGAAGGTAAGACCATTCTTTCCTATGAAATTAGCTAGCTACGTAACGGTAGCTAAAGTAGGTTATTGGCTTTTGCTCCTAATTGTAAGTGAAACAGCCAGCTATGTTAATATGAAAGCAATAGCCTAGCAGCTTAATTTTGTGCAGCTGCTCGGAAAAAGAATCTGGAGATATCATGACGTTTGATGGCTAATCGAACATTAGTCTTAACTGTGAAGCAATGTAACGTCACATCAGTCAATGGCATTTGTAGCGTTATTTTAAGACATTCGCTGTTAGATAGCTGTGCTGATAGGTGTATGCAAGGAAAATACCCCCCCCCCCCCAATGTTTGCAGGCACACGTGATGTATTCCTCTATAACTCATCAGAAGATGTGGTGGAAGATTTGATGAGCGCAAATATGTATATGATGATAAAATCAGTGTTTATTTACAGTTTCACACTCCAGTGTTTGATCGCGAAATAATTTCTACATCTTCCAATACCTCTGACACATTCGTATGCAGGAGCTGTAGTGTTGATTTTTGTGCCAGATATAGTATTTGAGATGTTAGTCCGTTTTAATTATTTTCCATCTTCAATTTGTGATTCTGTCTTCCCCCACCATCACCACCAGCTGCCATGGCAGAGGATCGGAGACAGAAGCAGTGCACTGTGGTACTGCCAACGGAGTCAATGAAGGCCATTGGTGAGTCCGTTGGAGTTGGGCAATTACAGGAGGAGAGCTGTGCGGCCTTGAGCGAGGAAGTCAGTTACCGCATCAAAGAGATATTTCAGGTAACAAAGCTGGTTGGTAACACTGTTTGGTAACACAAGCTGCCGAACACACCATTCATGAGTGGATGCCATACGCTATGTCAAGGTGTGAACATGTATATCAGTTAGCTCTGTGAATTGTGTATGTGTGTGTTTGTGTTATCCAGGATGCTTTTAAGTTCATGCACCACGGGAAGAGACGCAAACTGACCACCAGTGACATCGATCATGCCCTTAAACTGAAGAATGTGGAGGTGCGTAGAGATAGATAGTAGATTCCTACAGACTCATTTAAAGCAGCACATATAATTATGGATGCCTGGACTTTGGAATAGAACTGTAAGGCAGTCTTGACAGATTGTACAGCCACACAATGTAGAAGGGAAACATTTTTTCTGCGTAAGGCCATTTTAAAAATTGTTTTAGCTCCAAGTATGATACACGGTTGTTTGATGCCTGTCATTTTTATCCACCAGTGCTTTTTAATAAAAAGATAAGTTGCCTCATATTCAAACCATTTGCTTCATATCTAACCGTTGCTGTGTTGGTATATACAGTATATGTGTTTTTTGGCAGATCAGTGACAGTCAATGTTGTGTTTTGCCTTCCAAAGCCCCTGTATGGGTTCCAGTCGCAAGAGTTTATCCCGTTCCGCTTTGCCAGTGGAGGTGGCCGAGAACTGCACTTCTACGAAGAGAAGGAAGTAGACCTGAGTGACATCATCAACACACCTCTTCCGCGAGTGCCCCTGGACGTCTCACTCAAGGGTATGTCTCATATTGCTGCTGGTATTTATGACAGAATTGGTGGAAGTATTGGTGGTTGTCATGCTGATGAAGATACTGATGTTGTTGAAGAAGAGCTACATATTTGCCTTATTTTAGAATTATGTTATAAACAGTTGCACTGTTATGGATCATAGTAATGCCGAGGCTAGAAACTGTAGTATTAGCAATAGTTGTAGTTAGTTTGCATTTGTCTGGGGACTATTTGAGCTCTTGCTTTCAGATTTTGTTGATTTTTTTTTGTTTTACACCTGTTGTCTTGTAGCGCATTGGTTAAGTATTGAAGGTGTCCAGCCTGCCATACCAGAGAACCCGCCTCCGGGTGAGACCATTCTCTTATCCGTATTATTAATTCGTCCAAATCCTTCTGTCTCTGTTTCTGTATCAGTATTTATCTTCAATTTGTCTTCATGTCTGTCTTTTCTGTATGTCCTTATCTGTCTGTCTGATTTTGCCTGTCTTTCTGTCTGTCTGTCCATCCTTCTCGGTCCCTATGGTTATCCTTGTCTTCCAGTCTGTTTGTTTCTCTTTATCTCTTCATGTTCTCAAACTCTCATATTGTGTTCCCCTTTGCCTTTGTTTTTTCCTCAACCATCTGTCATCTCCTCTTCATCCTCTCTTCCTTCTCATGCAGCTCCAAAAGAAATGCAGAAAGCAGAGGCCACTGAGCCCCTTAAAGTGGTGAAACCTGGACAAGAGGAGGAGGGCACCATACAGGGCAAAGGTCAGGGTTCAGCTGCTGCTGAGGGCAAAGGTGAGCAAGTGAACATTAAATGTGGCACGTATCACGGTGTACATTTCATCACCCGTGTAAGAGTGAAGAAAAGAACACGGTAGAATTTGCTTCCTCTTTCCTTGCTTTCTCTATTACCTCACACTCCTCCTTCCTCTCTGCCTCAGGAAAGGAGAAGAGTTTGATGAGGATGAAGCCGCGCGGGACGCACGAGCTGTCCGTGGAGCAGCAGCTGTACTATAAGGAGATCACTGAGGCTTGCGTGGGCTCCTGCGAAGCCAAGAGAGCGGTGAGTCTGTGTGTGGATATGAGAGAGAGAGACTCTGGCAAAATGTGTCTGTAAATGACAATGAAAGGTATAGTTTGTTTCACAGGTGACTCAGATGTATAAACCATGCAATGAAGAAGCAAGCGATCTGCAGTGTATATGAAATGCATACAAACAAATGAATATTTCATGTAGGCTTATTTCAAATACCACCATCCTTGGGGGTGAATCAGATTAAATGTGTGAATCAGAATAATCCCTATACTGCTGCAGCAGTTGCGTGTTCTGTGAGGGTCACTCAGAGTGTGTGGGGGTAAAAAAGGTGATGTCAGTATATCAAATACCCTGTTTTTCTGCTTAGGAGGCTCTTCAGAGTATAGCTACGGATCCTGGGCTGTACCAGATGCTCCCTAGATTCACCACTTTCATCTCTGAAGGGGTAAGACTGTGTACTTGTGTCTGTATACCTAACCTCATGTCCGCAAAGTTAATATGCAAAGACTTTATTGGTATTTCCAGATGTTGTTTGCTGATTTTTAAACGACACAGTGCACCATGGAAAGCAGTGTAGAGTGTTTTCTGTATAATTACTTGTGGCATTTTATGGACAGGTCAGTTCAGAGCTTAATTTTATGCTGCTCTTGCACGCTCGCTTCCTCTTTCAGGTGCGCGTGAACGTGGTGCAGAATAACCTGGCTCTCTTAATCTACCTGATGAGAATGGCCAAGGCTCTTATGGACAACCCTACATTGTACTTGGAGAAATATGTGAGTTTTCTTTGTTTGCCCTGGTGTAGAAGGCTGGGGCTGAGGCAGGCCCATGTGTTTATTCATATGCATGAACAGTGATTTAAAAATGTGTGGACAGTGATTTAAGAAGTTGTACATTTACATATTGACATTTGGTAGACCCTTATACAGCTGGATGTTTCCTGCTGTAATGTAGGTTAAGTAGTTCAAAGATACAGTGACAGTGTCAGTGATCTTGGAATCAAACCTGCAGTCTCATAGATACAAGCCCAGATTCCTAACCACTTGCTTTCACTACAGTCTTTGTAGGAATTCCTCCTGCTTTTCTGTGGACCTTTGTAAACCTGTTCTCTCTTCTCTCTTCCCCTGCTCCAGCTCCATGAACTGATCCCAGCAGTGGTGTCCTGCATTGTGAGTAAGCAGCTGTGTCTGAGGCCGGATGTAGATAACCACTGGGCACTGCGTGACTTCGCCGCCCGGCTCATGGCCCAGAGCTGCAAGACCTTCAGCACCACCACCAACAACATGCAGTCCCGCATCACCAAAACCTTCACTAAGGTGTGTGTGTGTGTGTGTGTGTGTGTGTCTGTGTGTGTGTGTGAGTGTGTGTCCTGTCTGGACCTCCCCTCCCATTCTCAGTGTATCTGATCACCACCCTTTAGCCTCTTCAGCTGCCTTCTGTCTCTGTCACTCTCAGAGTTTGTTGGATGAGAAGACACAGTGGACGACACGATATGGCTGCATTGCTGGACTGTCAGAGCTTGGGCCGGATGTGAGTTTGGGAGTTCTTGGGTACCTCTCTCACAGGTTTTTTATTGTTTTCCTCACGCAGAACAAAAAAACCCTTGTGCACCAAGGTATATGTACGTAAAAGTAAGAAACTTACCTGAAAATTTAGGAGTGAAATGTTGTTGCTGCTATATTAAAAAAACGTGTATAGTTGGTTCTTATGTTATTTGATTAATTTCTTGCGCAATCAGCTCCTTACACAAAGAGCAGGTTGTACTCTCAGTTTAGTTTTTCTTATTTTTACATATATGTAAAAAGTATTATCAGAAAACATAGTGGTTAGTGTTGCCCAGGGTTCAGTTGGTTAGAGGATCGCGTTTTATCACTCTATTTACCCCCGCTGGTAATTTGGGAACCTGTGGACTGGATGTCATAGCTGCGTCTGAAAGGTCTTCCTTCAGCTCTACTCTATGCAAGCTTAGCGATAGTCTGTGGTGTGAAAAGAAGCAGCTGACAACACCATGTGTGAGGAAAATGGTGGATGTCTACACTCGGCATGAACATGGCTGCGGTTTGACTTTCCATTCCAAATTGGACATGTTCTGCCCCATGTTGGATACCAAATTTATAAGAAAAATGTATAACTGGCCCTCTCCCTTTTGTTTTCTCCAGGTGGTTAAGACACTGATCCTCCCTCGGTTGACAGCAGAGGGCGCTCGTATCAAGGCGGCGACTGAAGGGCCAGTCATGTCCAACATTGAGAAGATCGGAGCTGAGCATGTGCAGAACCTGCTTTTGGTGAGAGTGATTGAGCCTTATGAGTGCGAAGCTGCGGTGAGGGGTGGGGCAAGATTTGGGAAGCTGAAAGGTAGTCAGTGCATTTGTTTTAGTTACACATGAAAACCGGCATAAAAATGTGAATGGCCTATGGTATAATATCACATCAATCCTCTTTCTTTCAATTACTGTTTTGCTGTCTCGCTAGCCTCATAAAAATATCAATGTAATATTGATATTTATATTTTACTGACAAGTACGGTAGAATGATAAATTGTGTCAAGGGTGATCTGTAGTGAAATATAAGGTATGCTCAAAAAACCCATACATCCAAAAGCAAGGAATTTACTAAAGGATTGTGACTGCATTTGAAATGCAAAAGCGGTGGCAACAAGGTTGAAATATGTACATCAGATTTACTAATGGTTGCAATTGGTCGTCCTTATTAGGATGTGTTTTGCGAAGATAAATTTAATCCTTCCTTTTGCTACATATTTGTTTCAGCATATTTATACCTGGGGTGAACACACTAAAACAAGGTGGATAATTTCTGAATCAGGCCAATGAAGTATTCTGTCTAATTTATTAAAGCAGGCCTTAATTGCAGCTCCTGGAGATTTTAAGAATTCTTGAAAGCAGTAATTTGCTGGCTGAGCTCTGATGTAGCCTTGCTCTCATTCTATAAAAGGTATATTAAGCTCTCTCTCAAATGTAGGAGCAGTCATCAGTAAGGAAGAGACACAGAGGACTAAGGGAAAACAGTATATAAGACAGGAGCGGGTCTTTCATCCAAGACGGTCTTTAGTTACACTCTTTCTTTTAACTGAACAGCAAACTGTGAAGTGATATAAGGTGCACCTCACTACTGGAGGATGTAAATAAGGAACTTGAATCTCACACCCAGAGACCCAAATTTCCTGCCTGCTGTGGTGAAGTTACTTTTAAATTTTGAATGGCTTTGTCCAAATCTTTTCAAAGTAGGCCGCAGTTACAGAATTTCACAATCCACATTCTGTAACAGTTTTACCTTCAGATGCTCAACGGCCTTCTTCCATCACAAATTCAAGCATCTATTCCTTCCACCCCCACAACTTGATACATTTGCTGGGGGTGTTGTTCTGTTGTTCTGATGGTGTCCATATTCTTTCCTCAGTTGGACCACTGTCTGTGTTTTTTTTATTTCATTACATTGTAGGAAATGTTTTTCACACTGCCTTATACGATTGCCATCTTTTCTTATGATCTACTGTTCCTTTTGCTGTGCCTAATTAATTCATTTGTTTGTGATGTCACTCCAAATGTCTCACCTCTACATTGGTGTTGCATTTCTGTGCTGTAGTACGGCATTATAACACTTTGCCTAGTTAACCATTACCACTATTTCCTGCTCATAATGTTTAAGTTTTTTCTCATGTGGCTGCCTCGCTAATGTCAGCAGGTTTATCGTAGCCATTTGTTTCATGAAGATTTTTAACGGGTGTCTCCTGCTGAAATATCGCAAATGAGGGAGTTCAGCTTCTTTGATTGTATCATTAGAACCAGTCTTAGTAAATTGGCAATTAATGTGTCGGAACATACGACCACAATGGACAAATGTTTTTTATCTGTTTCCTGAAGTACTTTTTCTGTTATGTGTTGTGGTGACCTTCCCATGGCTGCACAGAAACACTGCGCCACTGTGCTCGCTAAGACACGCACACCGCCAGACATCGCGGACCAGTACCAGGCTGAATACGGCTACCTTGGCACAATGCTGTGCTCCCACGTCGTGAAGGCCCGAGCCCAGGCTGCGGTGCAGGCCCAGCAGGTCAACAGAACAACCCTCACCATCACCCAGGTAACTGTCAATTATACTTCTACTGTGACCTCCAGAATTATTGGCACCCTCAATTAATGTGAGCAAAAAAAATGCTGGATAACTGTAGTGGAAATCTCACTTTAACATGAAGGAAGAGAGACCGTTTTCTTGTATTCAAAAATATTTAATCATTAATTAATCAGAGAAAAACTCTAACACACTCACATGAAGAAGTTAGAGTAATTCCAAAGCATGAATGAGGGAACACACAATAGATAGTCAACAAATCTTGGACCTTGCTTTTGTGAAGGTTTTTCATTGGTTATCAATGGGTGTCTGAAAAAGATGAGTCATTGTATTTACAAAGTTTGTTCACACAAGGACCCTTGCAACCCATATTGGTTTTTTTTTTAACTTACAGATATTGGTTTTTCTAGATGTTTTCAAATTGGCTGTTCTAGGTGTTTTCTAGGTGTTTTCATAATTGTGGTTATCACTCTGAACTTTGAATAACTCTGAGTTCCCCCTTTATCCGTAAGGGCTTGCACAAACTAGAGCAGAGGTTACTTGACTATTTTGGCAGCACACAATCTATACCATGATTGTAATGTAAGATCATTAATTTTCTTCTACCTAACATTCACTTTGTTTATCAAATGGTTTATATGCTCTGCAACATGAGAAAATTACAGCTTTATTGTGTTTGCCATTGTTCACAGGAAAAAAATCCAACACAAAATCATTTTCATCCTGAAACACCTATCACAGTTATTGGCATCCCATCATTTAGTACTTTGTGCACCATCCCATTGCTAAGATAACAGCACTAAATCTCGTCTTATAAGGCTTGATGAGGTCGGATAATGCGTAAGAAGGGATCCAAGACCATTCCTCCATTCAAAATCTCTCCAGATCCTTCAGAATCTTTGGCCCTCGCTTGTGGGCTGTCCTCTTCAGCTCACCCCACAGGTTTCCAATGGGGGGGACTGGGATGGCCATTGCAAAAGCTTTACTCTGTGGTTAGTGAACTTTTATCAGTGAACCTGTCATGCAGCTTTTTAGAAAGACTAATGGACCGCAGGTTGGCCCAAAAGGAATTCAATAACTAAGCTTTCTCTGAGTAGTGCTTTTGTGCTGCAGGTTTCTTCTTTAAATCATGCTAGAAAGGCCGCTCCCCTCGACTCACCCAGTCCACACCTGCTCTATATGTAGAGGAGTGAATACTAATAGTAAATGTAGGTCTACCCTAGTATGGAGGTCAGGACTTCACTGGTAATGGGCTCCATTTCTAACACCTTTATGAGTTTCTGTGAGATCTATGCACATTTGAAAGTTGGTTCGAAATATGAATAGTGTTTATTTCAGCTCCTATCACACATTCACAGCTAGATAGGTAAGATGCAGCTTACTGCTTCTTCAGGCTATATATGTGCCCCTTCCCCAGGGGTCAAAGCTCTAGCTAAGCATGTTACTAAAAATCTAAAGATATAAACGCAATATTAATCCCATAATTTAAAGAAATAACCCCACCCCCCTTGTTTCTCACCTTCCTGTGGTCTCATTGAGCTAAAGATTCATTACTTAGAGAAAAAGGCTGGAGTTGATTGAAAAGGTTTCAGTCTCAAAGATCTAAGTCTGTATTGGTTGTACTGCTACTGACCAGGAATCTGCTCCAAACATCTCTCTCCTAAAATCTCCCCAAAAACCTACTCCTAAGAAGCCTCTTGAATTCAATACTCACAACCTTTAAAGTCTTTGCTTGACCCCCTCCTCCAAGCAACTCACACATGTCCTTTATTACATCAGGATCAGCTTCTGCATTTACATAGAACATACAATCCTCCATTACTTTCTAACTGACACATTAGATTAGTCTAATCTAATCTTCCCGTTTTCTAACGTTCTGTCTCTATCACATGGCCTTGTCTAGCACTTGGGATCCTGCTAATAATTTTCTTTTACTTCTTTCTTCGTGGTTGGACTTTCATTGGCCTTTTACGCTGGCCCCTCGCTGGTCCTCCTTGAGTGTCTTAACACTGCCACTTTGCTGTTCCTCTTTGAGAGGAGTACAGGCCACCCCTTCCATGATGTCCACCTCCTGCATGAGTCCATCCAGTGGCGGTTCGTCCTCCTCCTCATCCTCTGGTTCCCGGCATTTCTGCAAAGAATCACTTTTAATACTCCCTTAGCCTCCTGGCAGAGACAGTCAGATTTCAATTTAGAATGTCCTGGTGTTTAATGGAGTCAATGATGCCATGATGTATTCTAACAAGGGTCCCGGGGCCTTTGGAAGTAAAGCAGCCCCACAACATCACAGATCCACTACCATACTTCACAGTGGGGATTAGGTTCTTTTGGGCATGACCACGCCTCTTTTTACGCTAAACCCACGTCTAGTGTTTGTGGCCAAAAAGCTCTATTTTTGCTCACGTTTGTGGTTTTATGGCAGCAGAGACTTTCTTCTGGCAAGCCTTCCAAATAGCTTGTTGGCATGGAGGTGGCATCTAATTATAGTTTTGGAGAATTGGTGACCCAAGGGTGCAACCATCTTCTGCAATTTTCCAACTGTGATCCTTGGAGAAACGTTTGCCTCTTGAACCTTAATTATTGACATAATAGCAGAGCTATTTTATAACCATTGCCTGATTTATGAAGGTCAACAACCTGTCTCATTTCAGTCCTGGATCTTCCCCATGTTGATGAAAGTGAAAGAGAGTTTAGCTTGCATGTCACTTCATATCTATACATCCAAGTGAAATAGGAAGTCATGGATGAACAATTAAGATTTCCAAAAGACTCCGGTGTGTTTAAAAAAGTAAAATATGAATGGGGATGGACATCAGTTTGATTTTGTTCATAAGAATTTCTATGGGTGCCAGTAATTGAGACACATTTGTTTTTGAGAAAATCTTTTTTTCTTAGAATAATTTCAATTAAAGGTTAGATTTGCTGATAAACAAAGACATTTTTTCACAGGCTTTTTTGCTCATCTTTACCAAGGGTAATTCAGAAGGGCACTGTAACCAATGTCTCACAAGTAACTGTCAGTGAAACAGACTAAATCATCATCACAGGGGTAAATAATTGTCAGCAAATATACTGCTATTCATGCATTTGTAGACTTAGTTGTAACAAACCATTTCTCTGGCAGCCACGCCCCACTCTCACCGTCTCCCAGAGTTCTGTGGGGATATCTGGGGGACCTCGCACGCCCAATATCATCAAAGTGCCCAGCTCCCTCACCCTAATGACGTCCGCCCACCCTGGGACCCCAACCCAGCCCTCACCTCCGGCAACCAAGTACATCGTCATGGGCACCAGTGCAGGGGTGGCCCCCACTCAGCAGGTACCAATGTGAATGTAATGTTATTGTTTCCATGGATATTGCCACCATTATTGTAGCCATTTTTGACAAATTGAACTTGACTCAGTGGAGTTCTTTCACTGAAATAGGATTATGGGAAAACTTCTGCTGAAGTGAATATGCAAGGATGAAAATAGCTATTTTCTCACACTGGTATATGTATTATTTATGCGTGTCAGTCTCCCTATGCTTGGAGCTGAACTTTAAGTGACTTACTTGCACATTGTATTGTTACTGTCTTTAGCAAAGCTTAATTTTATCCAGTGTATTAACCATCCCTCTTTTTTAGAGGTATCTTAGAATAACCTTAAATTATGGCCCTCAACCCTGGTCTTGGAGGGCTGCAGGGTGGTTTTTCCTTATTATTCACTGCTTAGTTTATCAGTTAAAGCAGCTGCGTAAAGAGTGTACTCACCTGACCTGTTTTCTTGAGTCTGTACTGGCTCTTGAGTTTAAGGTGAAAACAAAAACCGACACACCCTGGCTACATCTGAATGCCCTGAATTAGTATCCTTCCTTCTTTCCTTCATCGTTTTATTGCTATGAAGTGACTACTAGGTCAGGTTTCTACCACATTCGTTTCCCCGTCCATGCTATATAGATCAGGTGTAGGAAGGAAGGATCTTCCGACATATTGGGCTAATTTCTGTGTAGTCCGTTATGTAGTTTACTGTCATTTCTGTGTGGTCTGTCACATAATCTGTTCTAATAAGTAATCTGTGTGTGGTCTGTAATCTGATTTTCTCGAATCTGTGATCTCTGTTCCTGCAGGTGATCACTCTTAGTTCCTCTCGCTCCAGTTCTCCAATGACCAGCACTATCCCAAGCTCTGCATCCACACTGCAGCCCCAGGTCAAACTGGAGTCTGGAGGGGCTGGTGGGGTGGCTGGGTCACGCACCCTCCAAAAATACATTGTTGTGTCCCTCCCTCCCTCCTCCTCGTCTTCTCTGGAGAGCAAGAGCTCTGGCCTGCTCCCTGCCCAGCCCATCCCATCCGCTTCCTCTCTTTCTTTGGAGTCCGGGGTCAAACTGGAGCTCTCTGGGCCTCCAGGGGCCAGGACGCACTCCCCACATTGAGAATGAAGGGAGAGGGGTCTGCGCCCCCCATCCACCACACTGCCTGACGGAAACTGACAGAGATGGGGGGCAGGCTTTTGTAAAATGCTGAGGAACATCAGGAGGGGAGTGGGTGGATCTCCTTATTCAGACACCAGAATCAGTGTTAATGGTATGGGGATAAGACAATTGTGACATAATCATATTGATAAAAAATAATAATAAAAAAAAAATAGAGAGGAGCTCCACCAGTCAGAGTACATTGATAACTACCGACAAAATGCTCATTGTGATCGGTGGATACTACTTCCTGGATATCAAAGAAGGTCCAGGAAATACAGACAGAAATTATCCAAAAATCGCTGTCATCTTTAGCCGCGTTTCCACCGCAGGAACTTTACCCCGGAACTAGGAACCTTTTGAGGAACTCAGTGCGTTTCGACTGCAGGAACTAGGGTCTAAATTTAGTTCCGGGGGCTTTATTTTACCCCCAAAAAAGTTCCTGCTCGGGGGGTAGTACTTTCCAAAAGTACCGGAACCTTTGGGGTGGGGCGCAAGCGCTGAAAATTTCTGATTGGTCGACTACTTGCAGTGTTTTGTTTCAACCGCCATGTTTAAAAATCTGCAGCTGCAAACCGATTTATTTTCATAATAACTTCAAATCAAACTTGTATGTTATGCGGCGCAGTAGCCTAGTTTTGGTTATAGCCTGCCAACGTCTTGGAATTATAACGTATGCTCTTCTGTTCTTTTCTTGCTTTAGTATTCGTTTTATAAAATGCTAAGCATTCGTGCTGGGACAGCATATTACGTACCAAAACATTCAAACGGATTAATTCGGTTGCTGAATATTTTCTTCCCGATTTTCTTTGTTAGCCCGTTGTAATTGACTCAAAACGTTTGATACAGTTATGTGAGGTATGCGGTAGTTCTGCGTAATTCACATTGGTGATACAGTAAAAGCAAACTGGAAATCACCTTCCGCACATTTTGTCAGGGTAAAATAACAGGTTAATTCTAGTAATCGTCCCTTTAGCTTTTTCAGACTGCTGTAATTTTACTCTGCCATTCTTCAATTCCACAAAAAGACCAGGAAGAATATGGACTAATTTATGGTGCATGGTTCGCATCTGGAGGGCACACTTCGCTGCCCGGCTAGCAGTAACTTCGAAGGAAAGCAAACGGTGGCTGTACCACTGCTAATTTAAATTTTAAGTCCGAGTTTTCGTTCTATTCTTGTCATTTTGCGATTAGCCTATATGGAATTGACGATGAGAAAGTAATCAAACAGCGAATTGTTTACAACGTGTGCATGTTTTCTGCTGTTGTTGCCAGTTATATTGGAAATGTGAATGCATTCTATCGCCTCGGATGTCAAGACATGAAAGTGAATGTTCGCAAAAAAACATAATGAATGTGTTTGAGAGGATATATGAAACAGTTACAATCTGACTATTAGCCTGTTATATCCTATTTGTTGCATAACAACGGTCCAAGTTCAACTACCAACGACAGTTTTGCTTGACAACGGTAAAATATGCCCAAACGGCTGCAGAAGAATATTTCAATTCCAGGTGATTAAATTGATAAAAATCAATAAATACAAAAGTAACCATATAGTCATTGTTGGTAACCCATTGTATATAAAAGTGGAGTAAACCCCTCCGGGCTGTCCCGGTTATTAGAAAATAATGTAGGCTACTTCGGTGGTAGTATGGGGTTACAGAAGATATCATAGGACAGATGGACCGACGACAACGTCGCTTTTTAGCCCATACATCAGTGGGCTAATTTGCCTAATCTTCGTGGGACTTTAGACCGCGGTGGAAACGCAGACAACAATGGGCTGAAGGAACCTTTTAGTTCCTTGAAAAGTAGTTCCTGGGACTAAAAGTTCTGGGTACTTTTGGTGGAAACGCGGCTATTGTTTTGTTACTTGTTACCAGCGTACTTTATGATTAGTGGAGCCTCTCAGTTTTTAACATGCAAGTTGACACTATGACTGTCTTAGCCCTATTTTGTAATCCCTGGCCCAAAAAGCCTGATGAAAATATTTGCCTGCCAGCTCCACTCCTTGAGGTTTCCCATGCAATTCTCCAATAATTTATTTTCCGGTGATGGTTTGTGAGTGATGACAGCTCTTCCATATTCACCCTGTGCTAACAATTGCCATTTGTGGGCAGTTCTAGCTCATTTTACATTATTTACAATGTCCCTAAGAAAACTTATTTTTTTTAAATGGTGAAAGTCCTTTCATGCACATGTCATAGCTACGTATTAAAGCTCATATTAGCCAGAAGCACCTGTTTAGCCCTGTATAGTTATTTTGTGAAGAAAAAGGTACAACCTTGTACCATTACCAAATGTAGGTTTTATAGTTATTTATTTCATCATAGTTTCTTACTTGTTAATTACACTATCCTAGAAGGATTGTCCTGCCTGGCAGAATTCAAGCTATTATCTGATTTAAATCATTAATCTGGTAAATGTCAATGAGAAAATTAATTGTGGAATGCAAGGGAAAGCCCAGTTATGTAGTGGCTTTATCTGCCTATGAGAGACTGGCAATTACTTGTCATCTCCCTCTCTTTCTATCTCTTTCACTCTCTATAACCGGCACACTCTCACGTGTCATGCATGCATACACAAACCAACTGCAACCATGGAAGCGGAGTGGAAAGATTGATGCAACTATGAATATTTCCTTCTACTCTGGTGACTGGTAATAATTCATTGACATTTGGCAACTGGCAAACATTGGGCAACAAGGGTCCTAAAGTAATTTTCTTTCTTTTTTTGTTTTGTGTGCCTACTTTCATTGTCAAAAACTGCCCAGATGTTTGTATGGTTTACATTATCCTGATTGTCATCATCCATTTTTATATTCAGAAATAAAAACCAATTTTTTAATAGTTCAGTGTTTTCTTTGTCAGTGTTTGGGCTGAGAGTTCTTAACAATTTCACATGTAGTCTAGCGTGTCAGAGAAGTGTCACCTTACGGATTCGAATCTGTCCAGCTCATACTTAAAATGCTGATCTGGATCAGGAAAAACCTGGAATGTCCATAAGTGCTATGCACTTCGAGTATTGTTTTCTTCCTTTCTGTACTTTCAGCAACAAGGCCTCTGGCCCACACTTTATGCTCTGGCCCACACTTTATGCTCTGGCCGACTCATTCCGATCACTGCACTGTATGCTGGGATTTGTCAGCTGGCAGGCATGTAGACTAACCGGGAGTTGAAGGCAGTCACGATAATGGGGGAGGAGTGAAACAGAAAGTATCTCACAGGGTACGAAAGGAAAGTACAAAAACAAAAACTATTTACAGTAAGTCACAACAACTAACGACGCATTCCGCTGCCAATTATAATTCAGTTTTCGGTCAGCTCCTCGAGCCCTTTGGCGCCCTAGGGATTATAGAGATGGTCGACCTGCCAGATGTTTAGTCTGTTTTAGCACCGTACAGTGGTGTGTTAATTCTTTGAAGTTTTATGGTTATATATTCGTAGGTGTGATACGGTGGATAAAAGGCAGCAGGCGAAATTTCAGATGCGGGCTGCTTGCTGTAAACTGCTTGTATAATAGCCTATTGTAAATTTGCCCCCACCAAACCGAAACATTTGCGTGCGCGTGACTCGCAAAAAGCGTGTGAAAAATGTCAACTGTTAAGATTTCAGAGCAGGAGAGAAACCCCGAGCATTCCAGAACCATCACATCCTAGGTGTTTCGTAATCCATGTGTTTTGTAATGCATATTGTTTTGTCTTTTTTTTTGTCTTGTTTGTTTGGTTTTTTTTTTTTTAATTAAAATTTGCGAATTATCGAGGGGGCAGTTGAACCACTTCTATCGCAACAGGCAGGAGTGAGTCTATATTCAAAGACCTGTGGTCTGCGATTTCGGTGCTATTGTTTTCGTTGCCTGCATCGCCACGTTCGGACATTCGTTTCTAAATTCCAAGTAGTTGAACTTGATTTTACAGCTCGACTTGACGATCAGTGAGTTTTTATTTATTTATTTGTTTGTTTCGTAAAGAAATGTTGCATAGGCTACACAAAATTTGATACAAGCAAATGATCTGTCAAAGTATGGATATTGACCTATTCTGATAGCAACACGCAAATTTCAGATTCCCTTCTCCTCTAACGTGTTAGATCAAGGAAGAGGAAGTAGGGCTGTGTGCTCCTGTGTTAAGCGATAGGCTGGCTGGAGCTCCTAACCTGTAGAGTTGGAACTCGGTTCCAGTTCGGCATTGCTGTCGTTTTCTTTGCATAGTGTTTACTTGTGGTTTTTGAGGTGGAATCACTTAGGCTTCGACGAGCTACAACTGGTAAGACTTTTTTGGCGATTACGACATTGTCACTCAGTTATTTTTCATGACTTGCTTTTGTTTTGTTTGTATTTTCACCGGTTTAGGGTATGAGTTGATGTTGGTCTAAACAGATTGATTTGTACTTTTGAAATATGCAGTTACTAAAAATAATGGGCAATAGTCCTCGAAGTTTGTCTCGTTGTTGGGTACACCTAATATTGACTTGTTGAAGCTGACGCATTGTTGTGAGTCATACCGGAAAAATAACAGTTTTTGATTCGAATGTGTTTCTTCGATTCCTTGAACCCCCACAGGACTTCTGTCAGATAAGTGGAATACTTTTGTGGAAGACTGAAAGTAAGGCTTTATATCACCAATTAATATAATCAAGTAGACGTTTTATTTTTGATAGCAGATCTGTTGCAGCTGCCTGCAGATCCACTACTAAAGTTGTTTCTCAATTGAGCTTTATAAGACTGTTCAACATCGTAATATTTCCGACGAGATAACGACAACAGCTTAAGTAGTTGGCGGAAATTAAGCCATTCGCACTTCTTCAAGAGGACCGTTTCGCAATGCTTAAAACAAAATTACAGAACATACGGGCGGTGCTGGAGAAGATTGGAAACCTTACTACCGAGGTAAAGTTGGTTTCATATTGGACATTCAACAGACATTCACATTCGGCATTTTGTGCCTTAGTTAGGGACCGAGGTAAAAGTACAATCATAATCAGGAACCTGTGTGTTTCTTGAATTTTAATAAATTGGCCATCTATTACTTGTGAACACCAAAGGTTGTGGAAGACCTTGAAATGTGAATGTCCGTTGCATTTTGTGCCTGAGTTAGGGACTGAGGTAAAAGTACCATCATAATCAGGAACCTGTGTGTTTCTCCTCCCATTCTTTTTTATTTATTTAATAAATACTAAAATTGCTGGTTGTTTATAATAACATTCAGACTGTTTAATATCTGTCCTACTTCCACAACGTTTTTTCACAATTTATTAAAATTCAAGAAATCAATTAAAAATACATGTAATTCTGCTTAGATCAATGACTTTGCCAATATTTGACAAAAACTCCTCAAACCAATTGCAGATTATTCTATTAATTTTTGACCTTCTTCCACAACCTTTGGTTTTCACAAGTAATTGATTAAAAATGTATTAAAATTCCAGAAATCAATTAAAAATACATTTAATATGCTTAGATCAATAACTTTGCCAATATTTGACAAAAACACCTCAAACGAATTGCAGCTTATTTTATTAATGCCTGGTCTTCTTCCACAACCTTTGGTTTTCACAAGTAATAGATTGCCAATTTATTAAAAGTCAAGAAACACACAGGTCCCTGATTATGATTGTACTTTTACCTTGGTCCCTAACTAAGGCACAAAATGCCGAATGTGAATGTCCGTTGAATGTCCAATATGAAACCAACTTTACCTCGGTAACCTAACTTTGATGCATGTCATTTTCAAAACTGGATTGAGTTAGATTACTTATAAGTACAATATAACCGGTATACAGCTAATTTGCACGTTATGTTGAACGTTTTAACCTCAGGAATGATTAGTGCAACCTGTTTTTCATGTTTCGGAGCCAGTCATTGCAAAAAATTTGCAAAAGACCGTTTTGAAATGACGGCGTAACTCTTGCGGTGTTGCGTTACAGTAATTCATTCACTCTTCTTATCATTTCATTGAATTAGTCTTTTAAACTTGACCGTGTAATGGCGATAAGTGTATTATTTCTCATTTATTGAGAAAATTTATGCTTATCTGTAAAACACGTAGGACCACTTGTTTAATGTAAACATTTCTGAATTGTTTTGTGCATAAATATTTTTCCATTCCAGTTAAATGGGAGGCTTTTTTAAACAGCGAAGTTTTGCAGTAAATGATCCTTAAATCCCTTATGTCCTGCCAATTATTTAAAAGCTTGGATGTACAATGATTTACAACAACAAATCTCCTAGCTGTAATGAAACAAGATTCTATAACTTGGAAGAGAAATACTATTGATTGAGGCCTGGCTTCCCATAACCATTGCAGTATTAGATAATTTTAGAGCCATCTAAGACAATTGTCCCAAAATATTTCTTACTAGAGTTTTGGGGAAGCTAGGCTGTAATTGACAATGATGCAAACACAATGACTTCAATAAACGTTTATTGATACCAACACACAATTATAATGCAAAAAATTAAAAAGCAAAATAAAACAAGCATCAAAATAATCAAAAGACGCAAGTTTAAATATTGAATATTGAAGTGGTCACAGCATGATAGTGCAGTGAGTAGCACTGTCCCTTCACAGCAAGAAGGTACTGAGTGTGAACATGACCAATGGCTGTTCTGTGTGTGTGCATGTTCTCCCTGTGTGTGCCTGGGTTTCCTCTGAGTACTCGAGTTTCCTCCCAAAGTCCCTAAAGACATGAAGGCTAGGTTAATTGGAGAGTCTGCATAGTCCTTGAGGTATGATTGTGTGAGTGAACATTGTGAATTACGGATTGGTGACCTGTTCAGGGTGTATTCCTGCCTTTCAGCCAGTGTCTGCTGGGATAGGCTCCAGCCCCCTGCATCCTTGCCCAGGAGTAAGTGCTTTAGAAAATGGATGAATGGACTTTATGCTCAGTGCATTGGCCCAAGCTTTAGTTTGATCGGACTAGTGATAAAACCAAGATCACACTTCTTCAGCTTTTTAGTCAGCAAGCTAGTCCTTTTACCTATTTTGCAACAGTATCTAGCCAGCTAATTAACATTGTTTTAAACTGAAATGTTTAGCTTACAATGCAGGCATGACTTCATTTTTCTATCTATGTGAAAATGTCACCAGAATAAAACATAACATTTTTATTTTATTACAGGCATTTAGCAGACACTCTTATCCAGGGTGACTTAGACAACTTTTACATAGCATTTACATTGCATCCAAAACACCAGAGCAAGAAAAATGATGGATGTCAAATTTTTAATTCATTAATCTTCACAGAAGATACCAGTGTTTTTTTTTACAGTGATGTTGTAATAAATTTAGCTGAGCTTGTTGGCTGGCTTTGGTATACACCTTGAGTTTACTTCAGCCTTGCTTGCAATTACATGTCTGGGGAAATGAATACGAAACTAACAAATCCACATTATCATATCCAACAAGTACAAAAGTTGTGCCTCATTTCTTATGGGTTAATAATAGGCTAAATGACAAGTGGATAAGCAAATCAGATGTCTAGATTACAAAACACAAACAGATGAAACCAAGTTGAAACAAATAGAAGGGAACACAAAGGCTGTATTTAAGTATAATTAAGTAAAGTAAAAAGTAAAAGTTATGGTAGAGACTGTTTGCATCCAGGTATAGCTATATAATGATGTATGCTATTTGCACCTGGGTGTACATAGTA
Organism: Anguilla anguilla; assembly: GCF_013347855.1. NCBI lineage: Eukaryota > Metazoa > Chordata > Actinopteri > Anguilliformes > Anguillidae > Anguilla > Anguilla anguilla. Next base: position 28,753,942 of record NC_049209.1, read on the forward strand.
ATGTTTGCTTTTTGCAACCAGGTCTACATAGTGAATAATTCTTGCTTGTACCTGCATGTACATGATAACTTTACTACTGGGTGTAAATAGAGGCAGAGGCTATTGGCACCTGGGTTTGTGTATTTACATTGAGTAGATAGTGCCATTTACACCAATGTTAAAGGGTTTATCAAATCTAAAATGTTATATATTTAATCAATAATTACATTTTATTTAAATATATATGTATATTATAATTTAGTGGAATATTTAGGAAAACTGGAGATTTCACAGAAATTGTTCATTTATGCTAGTGTAGCGTTAGGCAACTTTATTACATGACTAAATGGATTATTAAACTTGAGTACGGAAAACAGTCAGGCTGTGCTTGTATAGAAAATGTGACAGAAAGAAATGCCTTTACAAGCCATTTAGAAAACAGTCTAGCCTCAACAACAGCAAAAGCCTAAGAAACGATGAAGGGATCAAGCCTCTAGTCTACCTATTCAGCTCTGCTAGTCTTCAGCATACACTGTCTCTCCCTGCATCAGAGTGAAAGCTTGAAAGTCATTTTTCATTCTCACACCCTTACCCCCAGTTGGATAATACTGAATCTGTAGCACAAGTGACAAATATGAATCAGCATGAAGTTGATAATTAAAACCAAAAGCATATAGGCTTCTCTTTTAAAGACATCCATTTTAGGACTAGAATGATCCCATATTGCACAGATTGCAATCTGGTTGCTCGTCTTTGGACCTTTTCCAGCGCGTCTATATCTTTCTTGTATTATGGTGCCCAGAACTGCACACAATACTTTAAGTGTGGTCTGACAACGGTATTGTATAGGGTGAGTATGATCGCCTTAGATTTATACTCAATACTCCTGGCTATGTATCCCAGCATCCTGTTGCCTTTTTTTTTTTTTTTACTGCTACAGCACATTGACCAGACCCTGATAGGCTTTGATCAACTATTACTCCCAAGTCTTTTTCTACATGTGCACATTCTAATTTTGTACCACCCATAAAGTAATCCTGCCCTATGTTTTTATTCCCCACATGTAGAACTTTACATTTAGTTATATTGAATTTCATTTGCCAGGGTGATACACAGTTGGTGATTACATCACCGGCATGGGGTCTGTGCTTCATCTCTGTCTCTCTAGTGACCCCCACTGGTTGATCAGGAGTCTGGGGTCTGCTTGCCAAAGCTCTCCATGAAGTGTCTTCTTCCATCTCAGGTCTCTGCAAGCTTTAGCTGTGGAGACTGTGTGAGAAGAAGTGTTTGGTGAAACCATGTGTTTCGGAGATGAAGCAAAGATGCTTACACTCCTGAATTAGCTGCAGAGGTCATTGCATGAACATGGCTAAGTAGCTAGTCCCTCCAAATTAGGAGGGAATTGGGCATGTCGTATTTTTGAGAAAAATTTGGTTGTGAGATGTGTGGCGTAGTATATTCTGGAGTCATATGTGGACCCCCCCTCCCTGCTGTAACACTTTCTCAGCTGTGGTTCTGTCTGCTGGCCCACTGTTTAATCTCAGCACCTCTCTCAGTCCATCCTAGCTACAATGAATTCAAGTGAATTAAGGATATCATCATATAGAGTTAGTATATGCATACAATTCATTTTCTTGTTTTACCCTACTAATCATATTGGCTACATTAACCTCACCATCATGTCCAGAGTTAACATTAACTGGGTAACAGTTGGCTAATGTCAGATGGCAAGCAAAAAAGTTGGAGTTTTCAAGCCCATGACGGGTACTGTAATATTTAAAAGATTGACAGAGCCAGTACCAGTTGATCAATTAGTGATTTTTTCCTCTAGTTCCCTTCTAAATGAAAAAAAGATTTAGAGGATGCAGTTTCACATTTAGGAGGCATTTAGATCTTATTGTGGTGTTTAATCTCGTGATCACAACTAGGCAGTCATGAGATCAGCAGTGCTGGTAGCCTGAGATGAGGAAGTAGGCTATCTGCAGAAATGTCTTTCTGCAGAAAATGTCTTTCTGCAGAACAGACAATAGGTCATTTCCAGTTCACAATGTATAGTACTGTACTCCAGCAGTTCAAGCTCTGTCACTGGGTTTCCTAGCCGTCAATGTGGCATTCATTCTGGAGTAAGCTCATTTAGGAAGTGTTATATGCTGTCAAAGTGCCTTCCTCATTGTGATTGTGATGTAGCTGTTAACACGGCCATTTGCTTCACCACGGCTATATTTTCTACTCGCTGTTGTAAGTTGTATTTTTATTCATTTTTATTTTATTTTGTGTTCAATAACTAGCTACTAGCTAATGTTACCATGTACCAACTAGGTAGCTGGAGTTAGCTAGATTATCAGGTTAAATTGGTGACAAATGTTTACTGGAAAAGGAAAAGTATTAACTCCATTATATTTTTACATTTGATGATTCAGTCTGTTAATATGTTTGAATTCATTTTCACCACACTAGGACACAAATCTCGCATTACGACAAATAAAAAAATGATTTTACTGTCATGCATAGACTCATACCTCTCACATACAGTGCATGCGTCATTCATTCAATGTACTGTACACGTGACTACTGAAATTGTCACTCTCCGACGTTATGATAATCATCATGTTATCATTCCATGTGGAGTGATAACATGGGCACCCTTCGTGTTCATTGTAGATACCTAATTTAACTTTAAAAACAAGGTTTTTGTGTAAATCGTTAAGTATTCACTCATTCCAGTTGCATTGTATTTCTCAAACAGCATTTTTAAACGTGTTCTCTGCTGCAGCACAATGTCCCCCATTGAGCCTGCACGGTTGTGTGTGTGTGTGCGCGTGCCAGGCTCACTGTAGGTCAATCAGCCTCTCTGAAAATTCTTAGAAAAATCTAGTGTATGTCATAATAGTAATGCGTCACTTGAACCATAACACCTGACAGTAACATCTGTCATGACATTTCCTGATAAAAGTATCAAAAGGATTAAAATGACATAAAAGTTGACTGTTATGCCTTGTGACAGCTGTTATGTTGTGTATGACAGTGTTTTTTTAGACTTAAGTCAAAGGGTTCAAGTGAAGTGTTACCATCATAACTGTACATTTATGCATAACTATGCACATCGCACAGTCTGTCACTGTTTCAGTAATATAAATAGCTTGATTACTAACATAATCATTAGTTTTTATGTGGATTGTAGTCTACATTTTACTTATATTTGTAAATGTATATATATGTAAATGTATATATAAAACAAATCTATTGAATGAGGAACATCAGCTGTGCCATACGGGAACTGTGGGTTAATACAGCAGTCTTGAGCTGGTAAGTGTCCTGCTGCCCCTTTTTGACTCACTGTTGCCCCCTACAGGTCAGTCTGCATAAGTTAAAATGGAGGACAGGATGCTTCTGCGGAACATTCGGCAGACCCCGAAGCCCAGCACACCTGTGTTAGGTATTCCCTCTGCGGCATGCTCTCCTGCCTTCATTGTGTTTTACATGTTGTTTTACATGTGTTTACATTTGCCCTCTGCGTGTGAATATTAAGGTATGAAAAAAAAAACTGCTATGCTAAAGAAGGGTTGCAAATGACCCACTGCCTTCCTCTCATTCGCCTTCCAGTGGTTTCCAAACTCATCATGCTTTGCTTACCCATCGTCCAAATTGTTCTGGGTGAGTGTCCCGGTTCCCTTCATAAATATTTCATACTGACCATAGGCCCGCATTAAGACTTCATTATCCCCACCGCAGGTACAATTTATCTGAAGGATTGCCCTGCCCAGCCCTACATTCCCATCTATGTGTTGGTTTCGGGGGTGTTCACCATGTGCCTGTCACTGCTGTCCTGCCTGCCCTGTGCCAGGGAGAGCGAGGGAGGGGAGCAGAACACCCTCAGCAGCATCTGCACCGCTTGGAACTCCCTGTTGACTGTCTTCCTCTTCTGCTGGTTCATCGCTGGTGAGGAAGGGGGGCAGGGGTGAGCCCTAACACAAATGAAATGTGCTGAGAATATATTGAAATAAAATATATTATCAGTATCTTTATATAAAATGTATTATCAATACATTGCTACACAAAATATTTCCACTTTCCGATGTTGCAATATACAATAGAGTACATTCAGAAAATTTTATTTAAAACATTTTAATTTAAATTATCATAATTTATCATATTTCACTGTATTACATTTTCATGCGGGGTAATGGGGGAGGGGGGGGGGGAAGTTGGCTGATGAGGAAGCCCAAGTGAAAAAATAGTATGCTGAAGTGTACTATTTTTATACTTAAGAATACTTGAATTATAATTAAAGTTTATATCAAGTATGCATCATATGCTATTTTTTTTACAAACGGAAAATGCTTTTAGAATTTACAGAAAAAAGTTTCATGTTCAAAAAAAAAAAAAAAAAACCTTTTCCAATGTTGCATTTCTTCCTTATTGCCCTTAAATGCAGGCAACGTATGGATCTACTCCATATATGCCCCCAGCTATAGTCCATTGGAACTTGACAAGTACTGCCACAAGACCCTGTATCTGTTTGCGTTCTGGATGACTACGCTGGTCTACATCCTGGTGGGAGTTCTGCTGGTTGGAGGCTGCTGTGCCCTCATTTGTATGGCTGTGTGTGGGAGGAGTGGCTTTGGGAGTGGATTCAATGATGATATCTGAGGCAAGGGGTCATAGGTCAGGGGTCATGACTCATGGGTTCCATTATTTGCCTTGTAAATCTGGAGTCCTGAGCCTGAATGATCACAGTCGTCTCTCTCTAAATTATTTCTGAATCCAGAAATTAAGAGTCTTTCTTACTCAATTATCTGCCAGAGTTGGTCCTGGAGAGCCACAGGATCTGCTGGTTTTTGCTGTTTCTCAGCACTTAATGTATCCGCTAAATCAGTTGCTTACAGTTAAATCATTTTTCTTGTTTTGTGGGTCTCAGCCATTTGTGGATTTTATTGGGAAACAAAAACCAGCAGTGCCCGGGGGTAGTGAAGGTTGATTTTGCTTGGTGGATGGGAAAAAAACCTTGATAATTTACATTCGGGAATGGGATTGGATGCCCCTGAAACAACATTTACACCTTTGCTCAGTCTGCCTATCATTGGTCTACATAACAGAGAGCACTTTGCTTCCTCACCTTTCCACTTGTGACTTTTTTTCTACACTTTTGAGCTGCCAGCTCCATTGTATTGCTTTATCCCAAATCGTTCAAGGTGGAACACCTCACTCCCTCACACCCCACAATAGACTACACTAGAGACCACAAGAATAACAAATGTTTCATTATATTACTGCAAGAAATGTTTACTTAAGCTTTGAAAAGGAGTGTTCTTTATGGTGAAATGTATAATGGATGGATGAAATGAATTGAATCTATGACCCTGAAAAAGAACTTATTTTAATATGATTGTGACTGTGTGAATGTTGTTGATTCGTAGTTCATTTGTATATGAGAATATGGCCACCACAGATAACAACATTGATTTAACTCCATGTGCCCTGCTTATGTAAATGCCACACTTATGCTCCTGGCTTTTTCACAAGATTTGGTTGTGTGTTGCAATGATCACAGAATAAACATCAGCATTTGTGTGTTTGTGCCCTCATGCATGTGTACATATGCGTGCATGCATGTGTGTACACGTGTGTACTCCATTATTTCTGATTAAATGAGCAGCTCTTGCAGAGGCAACCAAGACAGGTTTCGTACGGTCATGGACAGTCCTTTAGCACAACCTCGCAGCTCAGCTGATGAGATTTATAATCGGCTGCAGTTGTTTGCATGCTCTGAGTTAAGGGTGGATTGGTTCAGTGTTAGTCCAGTGTTAGTGTGAAGCTACATGCTTTCTGTCCAGTGTTACTAGTACTACTGATGAGAGTAATCCTGCCTGTTACGATGAATGTGAAATAAATTCTCTGCTGAAAATTGGTGTCCTCTTAAAAGTCCCAATGAAACATTAAGTCAGATTTATAAGCACACAACTCTGGAAACAAAAGGACATGGACACAATCATATTAGTATTAGTTCCACAGGTTTAATCCATAAAACATATAATTCAGTGTGTGGACACATCTAAAATTGTGCTTAAACTTAAAATCTGATACTGACAGCTGCAGTCCTCAGTACAAAGCATTTGAGCCACTAATATGGAATACCATTATCAATGATGGAATTTCTTTTTTTTTTTTTAATCATTGATGTATTGGTATTAACATATAATAGAAAACACACATATAAGGTGCAGGGTAACAGACAAAGATTTTGAAATCCTGTAACAATATGCTGCTCTAATGCATTTGGAAGCAGGAGTGGTTAATAACAAAGACAAACAAGTTGTTCTGAATCTGTCTGCATTAAATAACATCCACTAGTGCTGGCAAAGTGAAGTTTCATGGGCCCTGTAATGAGTGGAACTGCAGGAAGCTGGCAATATCTGATTTGCTTTAATGAGTTATGACTGTTTTTCACCAGAGAACACAGTGATTGATCCAAATCAGTCAGTCACTGATAACATGGTAGCTCCTATTATTAATGAAGCCTCATTGACTAGATGACTTGAGACGCCAGATTGATAATGTGTAAAACATCTCGGGACAAACAAGCTTTACCCACATTGAGTGCATGACGTGCAACTGAACGGAATACAATGGAAGACTTACAGACCGTACAAGTATTGTTCCAGCTATTATACATGGATGAGACCAAGTCTCAAAAAATGGCATAAGAAATAAAATGCCCCACATCTACCAGAACTAGCTTACTTAACTGACTGGTAGATGATGAGCATCAGCAGATGAGCTTTATGGTTCAAAACCATGAACTAATAAACAGCACTAATAAAATAATTTTTATAGTATTTCAGCCCTAACAGTCTGATAAGTTTTCTGCTGCTACGCTCTTGTTCAACAAAAATATATTGCCATACATTTTTTTTTAAAGTTACTGTAATAAACTGAATAACAGATTAAAATAGTTTGAAGCACTCAAAACAAATTTTCAATACATATCAATATATTGTCCCTTTTGCTTCATATATTCTGTTGGTTATATTCACATTCCAATTCCAGTGAGACTAAAGAAACTACAATTTGCATATTTTGTAATGTCATTTTGTTATTCAATGCATAATTGCAAATTACACTATATTGTACATTTCAAGTAACAGTTCCTTATTTCACAATCAGTCAGTGTTATGTCTTGATATTTACATTCAACGCTGAAAATGTTATCAGAACAGGCTTCCATTGTCACAAAAAGACAAATCTAGAATCATAATATATTGGATCTCCATATATGAGGGGAAAAATTGTTGTGTAAAGGCAGTTACCAATGTACCACTCTAAATGCCCTTGAATCTATGAGGACCCCCAAATAATAAAAATTACACTACTCATTTTAAGCTACAGCAGTTCATTAAAAAAAACCTAAAAATCACACTATCCAATAATTTGTCTTGTTAATTTACACAGGTGAAGAGAAACACCTTTTATGATTTCTCAAAGACATTAATACTCTAGATTTCTGCTGATCAATTTACATTGAAATATATTGCAGTACTGTACAAACACTGGAGAGTGTAAACCCTGTTGAAATGTGAAGGCTCCTGGCAGTGTTTTCAGCCTGATTCCTTGTAAACAGGTATTGAATGGATAATAGAATTATGACTGACAGTAAAAATCTGACAACAGGATTGGACACAAAAACTGCTTGGTATTCTAGAATTACACTGCAACTAGAGATACAAAATTCTATCAAAGAACAGGAAACAAAGATTCCAGTTTGATCTAATTCAGCCGGTCTTTGCATACATTTGCCTGTCACATTTAAAGGAAGAGACTGGCATACAGTAGTAATTCAGGTTTCATCACTGCCTGTGGTCGTGATTCTGTAACTGGCCAGAATCTTCGAGAAACTGACACTGGAAAAAAATGGAATTTGTGTGGGAGACCTTCTCAGTCATACAGTGGGTTAGAACAGAAATTAAATGGATGCGAGATCTGAATTGTGTGTAATCTCATTGTGTCCTTACCATACTATCTGTCCTCCACGCTCTACTGAACACAACTATAGTGATCATAATATAATCATTTTAATTGCATTATGTGTTTCAGATTCTCAACATGACATATAGCTTAATACGAGAACATAATCAAATAAATCCGTGGTCAGTTTCACAACAGAGTTAATGGGAAATAATGTAGCCAGACTTTTTCATCTGCTAAACCTACTAAAATTCAATTTATAGTCAAATGTCATTTGGTTGTGGAATAAATACAAACTTACAAAGGCTGGTAACCAGTCGCTTTTAGGATCCTGTCAAAATTATGTTTGCTTTTTTTAAAAACTATTATTATTAATTTTAAGCTGCAATGGGCAATGTCATATTGAGTCTAACCCTGGGATGGGCAAGGTAGCCTGTATCTGTTTTGGGATTTCATGGCAATGATTTAACTAGAAAATTTATCTAAATTTCCTCATGAATACGTAAGTCTCAATATGAAAAGTGTAACTGTGGTATAACCCGAGTGAACAGGTTTTGGTGTATGCAGCCATTTAGTTAATTTGGCTAGGGTAATTTGTGGAAACAAAAACCTATAAACACAGAGGCCCTTCAGGGCCATAAATGCCCACCCCTGGCCTTGCCTTTATGTTTGAATGCAGTTTTCAGGTAATCTCTGTAGTGTCCGTCCATGATGATGACAGCCTCAGCACAGGTAGAACTTCCTGACTACAACTGGAATATTTTACCCTGATGTGTGTTGCAAGTCATCAGCAGGAGCACAGCCTTACTCTCCATTTGTAACAGTGGCATCGATACCATATAAGGAGATGTACACAGTCCTTAAGTTTGAGGCTTCGTCTGAATCTGTATGTACTCTGAACCTTGGTCTGACTCTGTCTGGGGTATCTTTCTGCACTTCACCTTCAACCTCTTCACCCAACACAAAAATAAAAAAAGAAATCCCACAGGATCCCACAGACTGCTCTCACAGTGCTTTAATAAAAAATGTGGGAAGCAGGCATCAGCCTGCCCGGTCTCACTATAGTCCTTCCCGACATTTCCCACAGCACAGGAGTCCCAGGGGATCTTGTTGGGCCGGTTGGATAAGCTACAGCCAATCAGAGCCAGCCTGGTCTTCGGTCCTAGGGCCCTTATTGCTGCTCACTATCCTCATGATCGCTCTCAGAGGACTGCCAGGTGCCTGGCCCCTCGTCCTCTAGAGACCCACCTAAAAAAAAGGGGGGAGGTGGTTTTTAAACAGGACAGTTCCCTGTTCCCTCACACTCAAATTTAAATATATATTATTAACAGATTCAGAAGACACCATGAAATTTACATTTAGGCTTATTCCAGACCTGCTACATAAGTGCATGAAAAAGGTTAAGGCAACAGAGAGCTGGTGCCAACTCATTAAGGTCACTTCCAATAGTGGCTGTTAATACATAACTTACAAGTAGCACATACATAAACTTACTATATATTTAAGGCCATAGTTGGCGCAAGAGGGAAACTGAGAATGTAGTGTTCCAAACAGCAAAAGGGTTTGAGGTTGGTTGAAGTTTATGATTATTATTAATTTTTATTTTATTTTTTATTTTTACCACTGTTTAGTGCAGAACCAAAACGAATAACTCCCCAAATGTATGCTTAATGAGATGATACAGCATTGAAGCTTTGTAGACAGGGGATTGTATGCTAGGGACGTTAGGACAACTGCAAGGGCCCTGACAGGAAGGAGCCTTCCAAAAACTAACAATATGATAAATAAAATTAATTTGTTTTATACGTTAAAAGGTACATTTAATATTAAATATAACCTAATAGAGGCTGTTGATATAAAGCTAACCGTGTTCTAGTTTATTTTTGATTCATGTTTATTGTTAGAATTTAATTTGTTCATTAAATGTGTTAGAAGCAGGCAAATCTCATTCAGTACATATATTTATTATAGAGTAATATCATTTAAATTATTATAATCTAAGCATTGATGTACCTTTGATTAGATCAGATTTATTTTCCCTACCTTTCGCAAGGTGAACGGAAAACATGGTGCTTCCGGAACCCTCCTCCTCGGACCCTTCTGCCTGCGCGTGATTGGCTGCTGTGTCCTGCCAGTCGCTCAGTGCCCTCTGGAATGAATGAGCCAAGCAGGCGGTCAATTTTTTGGCCCGTTCGGCACGGCTGCACCAGAACACTCGGCATTGCAGTTGCTGGCCCTGCTGCCTGCAGATGTAGAGGAAAACGTTTGGGTGGTCGGCATCGGCCGCGCAGTAGGCAATGTCCTTCAGGTAGGTCTTCGTTAACTGGCGGCCCGTGGCTATCTCCTTCACCTCCACGTATCGCGGACGCACCACCAGGGCATGGTCCTTAGCCAGCTTCCCCAGCCCCGGTGCTGGGACTCCGCCCAGCAGTCGACCTATAGCTTCTCGGGCCTGCTCCATATCCAGAGAGTATATTTTCTCAGTCCCCAAGTAGTACACTTTGAAGAGAGGGTCACCGTGCGACAAGCTCTCAGTACGATCGCGCTGAAACCGACGCCGTAATGCGGCCGGGGACTTCTTTAGAGTCTGCATCAGGTGAAATGTGCCCAGTGACATGGCTGTGACGATGCGCGGACAGGCGCTCCCAGACGATTTTCATTCGCGGGTCAGATCTGGAATAAAAAGATGAAACCTTGATTAACCCGAGGGCCTGTATGAAGCTATATACAGTGCAACATTATGACGTGACGCAACACATTACCAAATACAAATGTACACGTTGGCAATCAGGTTCACAGAACCTCAATCCAGTGGGATTATGCCAATTTCAGAATCACATTTTGAATTTACATCACATTAGTTTTTTATAGACTTATGTCTATTAGACTACAGTCTTGACATGACAGAAATATGGCGCACAGTTCAGTGCGCATGCACATGTGTCTAGTGGGTAGGTTTGTTTCAGTCCAAGAGAAAGAAGTAGCTTTATTGATCCACCAGATGGAGACAAGTTCATTTAATGTATAAAATGAATGTTAAAAAGTGAAAATCAAGCATATTTCAATTAATTTTCAAAACATAATTTAAATAACATCCAGTAAAATTATATCTTCGATTGCTGTATACACTAGTAAATTGACATTTGAAATACAGTACACAAACAGGCCAATTGAATTGGATGAGTCCCACTATTATCTGCTTACCGTTAAACTTACAAGGTATTTTAAGTGTAAAGCACTAGATGTCCCTTTATGTTCTTTTAAAAATGGTTTCACGTTTATTTCCACTTGCTGAATGCCAAAGTGGCACAGAAGAAAGTTTGTTGTTCAAACTTATTGGAGATTGCTTTTATGGCATGCTCTCAGTGAAAATCTTTTGTGAAACTCCAATGTGTAGCGTAGATTTAAACGGATGTGGGCTAATGTGTATGTTGTAACGAGGTTCTTGTCTTAACACAACACAGTGCAGAATAGCAAACGGGGATCAAGCGTGTTTACGACGACGTAACTGAACTACGATAAACACTCTTCCCGGGTTGAGACTACACCGTATCAGGGAAGTTTGTTGCTGTCTTGGTAAGATTAGAAACAGGCGGGACTGCCCCCATTCTGAGACACGCCACACAGGCTCAGAATAATTATAGTATATAATATGATACTAGAAGCAACAAAGAAGCAACGACAAATAAAACAATGAGTACAGTGAAATGATATTCCAAATTTCAAAGTACAAGCATTCAATTTCAATGAGGCACATTTCAATAAAATGGACAAAACCGATATTCCAAAATTGGAAAAGAAAAAACAAATGCAGTAAAAAAAATAAACGCGTAAGTCAAAAACCACCATGTAGACCCTTGAGATAAAACCACACAATTCCACGTTAATAACTTTATAAGTGAATGATTGATATTAATTAAGACAGTAGTACTCCTACCTGCTGCAACCGTACATTCTTGCATTAATTGATTGTTTATTAAATCATGTAGGCTATGATGGCAAGTTACCAGAAAGAGTCTCGTCAATCCATCGCCATATTAACCACTTGGAAAATCAGTCCAGTTTACAACGGTTGAAATAGAAGAGCCACAATTTGATCAAGACTCTCCCACTAAAATAACGAACCCCGCTGCGCCTCAGTCAGGTCAATCCCCGCTGTCGCGCACGATCGAACAATTCTTCTGATAACTTAAAACTTTGTATCTGTTCTTACCGTGTAGGCTACCTGTGGTTGAAGGTCCGCTGCAGTTTCTTCAGTAGCACCGTACTCACCTTTTCAAAGCTGTTGAACAGGTCGAGCTACTCTTGTATACATCAACATCTAGTGAGTGACTTTCTGGAGTATCCTCAATCTCCTTTTGAGTAGCCAAATTTCGTGAACGAAGAGCGCGACTGCGCGTAAACTAAGGACAAATGTTTATAAACAAATATTCTAAATACTGTCTATATAATACAATTAAACGATAGATTGATTGCAAGCCTTACCGCAATGTAGTTAGACAAATTCCAATTTCGTAATTTACCTGACGCTTTCAGGAAAATCGACTTACAAAACACAACGGGTTGTACTGTAGCCTGCTCTCTGGAGTCTCCTGTGTGGTTTCATTTGCAGGATATCCTTGTCAACAGTGAACCCTGACTGTCTGTCGCATGGACGTTGTGCACGGAGGCGTGTACGCTGAGAAAGCTGAGCATGTGAGCATTTTCCATGTATGTATCATTTGAGGTGTTTTAAAATGAGATGAGAGACGAGAAATCAAATATTAGTAACCACCGTGTAATTATAAGGGGAGGGTAGAGAACAGACAGGTAATTAATTGAAATGTAACTTCTCTGTTCTGTGACCCTCTACAACAGTAAAATGTTTAGTTTTAATTCAACTCTTAACAGATAACATTTTGTCCCACTCTAGAATGTAGGACCAAATGTTATCTATTAAGAGTTCAGGTAACACTGGACATTTTACAGTGCACCTACTCAAATTATAGGGAAACTCAGAAATAACCTATTTTCATCTTGATGGACCCAAATTAGCTAAAAGTATGTAGCTGTTAAAAACTTTAACTAGTGACAGAATAACCAGATGAATTGTGTTTTTTGTTTATATCCTGATGGAACACAAGTATGAAATCTCAATAACTTCTGCTCATATTTGAATGATTCATAATTTACTGACTCCAAGCTATCACTGCAGCACTTGAGCATGGTGATACACCAGTGATAAAAGAGAGCCTTTTTGAAGCTGGAACAGCATTAAACCTGGTAATAAGGGCCAATAGCTGTAACTGAAAATGATCAATTTAAATGCATTATTTGAGTGTACATGAACAGGGCCTTGCTGTGTGCCCAGGGGCATTGTCATGAAAACAGAAAAAAGCCTTCCCCAAATGTTAGGGAAACACAGAATTGTCTAGAATGTGATTGTTTGCACAGCATTCGAATTTTACTTCACTGAAACTAAGGGGCCTAGCCCAAACCATTAAAAACACCCGCAGACCAAGGGGTGTCCATATACATATTATATATATATATATATATATATATATATATATATATATATAGGACTGACGTGTTAGACAGTGCTCTCCACCACCATCATTAAAACACCAAATGAGGAAATATCTTTTGGGAAAAAAGGTGCTCCATCTCTCCAGTAGAGTTCTAGAGACTTGTAGAATCTATGCCAAGGCGCATTGATGCTGTTCTGGTGGCTTGCGGTGGCCCAATACCTTACTAAGACTCTTTATGTAGGTTTTTCCTTTAATTTGTCTCCTGTCTATATATACTGGACATTGTATTGGGCACAGGTACTCTGAATTTGTGAAATATATATCTATATGAACTCTGAAGCCTGGTATGACTGGTAAGTCGGGCAATAGCCTCCTAGGCCGTGCTCCAAACTGGTCAAGTCAAAGCAATTCAGTGTTTTTATGCTTTAACGTAGACCAAGATCTTCTACTTTTCCTTCAAGAACTCATCAGTCATATGGACATTCAGTGTTGTCCTTTGCCAGTGCATTGAATTCTGCTCACGAACACTCTCCAATTCACATGACCGCCATCCTGCCTACGTCAGAAACAAGTTGGTGACATGGCATCTCATAACCTCACTCCTAAGTGACGCAGTGACTTTTTTTACACAGACTTCCAAAAAAGGAGAACAGAGAAACTGGACTTTAGTCTTGGTCCATAATGGTGAGAGAGGGAGGGACATTGATTGAACTGTAGTAAAAGATTACTCTTGTCACGTTGCTGTTAGCTTCTGTTTTAGTTTGAGTCACGGGAAGAATAACTTATAATCTTGTGCAAAACCTCCATGAGCACCTCCTTTTTTTGGTATGTTTAACTAAAAAAGACAGCATGTATTATATGCTGGCCTAGAATATATTAATAATGTCATAATTTAATTTATTTTCAGTATCATAATTGCATTTTACCTATCATAATTATCATTTATAGGAAAAGTAACCATGCACACCTGTTCTGTTTTCAAACAGGTTGAATGAGTTGTGTTTGGAATGTTGTGTTTTGGAATGCAGCTATTTTTTGTGACTCTTTATTTTGGGAAAGCAGGATTTGAAAAGCCAAAATATCAGATAGGATCAGTGTGAGGCAGCTTAAGGCCAGTCACGACGGCTAAACGAGCGTGGCAAACACATCAAGGAAGTCACTGAGGTAACAATCCCATTCTTACCATACAGGTCTTACCACAAGAGTGCTTAGTAAGAAAGGTGATCTGTGTAAGCCCACTGCCTTTGCACATTGTTAATAAAAAAGAAAAAACATTTTTTTAGTAAGCCTCCAAACACCTATCAGCTTTATGAGGAATTTCTTATATACAACAACATACATTTATAATACCACCCTAGTCGCAAATTATATCTATACAATTTCTAAAGGATGGAAAAAGTTACAGACTGCCAAATGATGGTACTGACAAAACCGAAAAGAGATCATTTTTCTTTAACTGATCAATGAATAACTCTTGGTGCTGGGAGAACATTGCTATCACAAATTTGTAACTACAGCAAAAACGAACTATGCGGAACTGCCCCTCACAGATACTTTACATATGGACTAATTTTTACGCCAAAATGTTTACTCTCTTTAACAGAGGGTATGCTTAGGCAGCTTGAGCAAACAGCAGCTGTGGGTGTTTCCATTAGTCTGGGCATACAAATCAGGGAATAAGAACATAAGAACACATAATGAAGAGAACAGCCCATTCAGCCCGTTTAGGCTCATCTCTTACCTGCAGCCTCAAGAGTATCAATGACTGCATAAAGGTGAAGACTACATCATGATTGCACTGAATCCTTAGGATGTAATAAAGGCCCTGTTCCATACCGTGCAGAGCAACACCTTGGGCAACATGTGCTTAACTGAAACAAACTTCCATATTATTTAAAAAGGTCTTGCACCTTTGCCACCCAGCAGCAATGTGTGACGCATGCATGCAAAGCAGTTACAAGCTTTACATTCCATATGTGCGTCAGTACCCTGACCCAATAGATGCAAGAAACATTTGTTTGTGGTTAATGGAGATTGAAGAACTGTTTTTCAATTGTATAATGTATAACCCTCTTGCCCTCATTCAAAACTTAACTGTAGATACCAGGTACATGTTGTGCATTATACATTTGAACAAAAGGAAATGCCTAACTGGTATTAGGCATCTCTGACAGACAAGATGCCAGATAAGCAAAGCTGTGTTAGGTTTCATGTATTTTGATAAATATAAATATTGTGTGCGTACATCTATTATTAGTCAGCTGTCTAATTTAAAAAGCTGAATGTGATTTTCACATAATTACACCAGTATAGAATACAAATGTGTTCACACAAATGGCACAAACAGCAGAATTATTATAAGATTGTTGTAATTATTAATAATGTCAGCAAAATGTTTTCAAGCTGTCTGCATCAAAGTGATGGCAGGACATTTCTGGAAAAATGCAGGCAAGTTTTTCTGGAAGCAACTTCAGTGTAAATATGGTGTCATTGTGAACTAAAAAACAAAAATACACGGTGAAGCAATCAGAAAGGTTTGTTTGCCATTTTGTTTCTCTTACAGATATAGTGCATACTCTTTTCTGATTGATGTAAATACTTTCTGAAACCCTCAGGGTGAGCTGTACAAATCCTTGGTTGATTGCTAAAGAGGGTGTGGCTCAGTTGCAGGTTATTCCACTTGAAGCCTTGCTGACACCATGTTATCCTGTTGTGTCAACAAACATTGGGGAGCACTTGGCCCCTATGCAGTCATCTGGCCTAAAGTGAACCTCTGTAAAGCTGACTTTTGGAAGGCCAGGTGCTAGTCTGGGAATGTTTGCATAGTGAAGTCTGTCACTATTACTCATGTAACTCGGTTACATATATGTATGTTCTCTCACATTTACTCTGTTTGCTAAAAGAATGTCATGTCACTTGTATGCTCTTTTCAGGAAAATCCTGTGAGTATCCAGAATAAATATACTTTATTGATCTAAAAAAAAAAAGAAATGCAGAATGGACATGCACAACACTGTCTCTCCTGCTAGTTCTCATTCTTCTGGATCCAGTTGACCTGCTTTCACTAACCCCCAGAATGTGTAGGCCACAGTGTCTCGTTTCAGATGTAACCTGTGTTAATGTACCAGTTTCTTACATAGTATGCACATTCCAGAACCAATTCAGGACTTCCATCATATTTGTCAATAGCTTCCTTTTGGCTTTCACCACTGCCAGTCATACAAGTCTCTTGAATTGACAGGAAGGAAGGCACACATATTTGCAGTTATTTCCTTTGTTCCTGCTTCTGTGACCTAGGGATTTACATGACAGGGTTTTTGTAGACCCTTGTTCAACCCCCAGTCTGGAGGACCAGTGGATCGCACTTAGTCAGGCATCTACCCTTTGACTTGTCTGACCTGGACAAGCTTATCAGGAGCTTATGCTTCCACCAGCATAGCTCTAGGGGTGATTGAAACACATGACCCCTCGAACCACAGAAAGTTTGCATGTACTTTTGTTGAGATTAATATAGACTGAAGTGGGAGCGCAGTTAAGGTACTCACAGGAAATTATTTTGTAGATGAGTCTTCTGTCTAACAGGAAGAAGTCTATGCATGAGTGTAATTGGTGAGCATGGGAAAAGAAGGAAAAGGCCTTGGTTGTAGGAAATTATAGTTCTCCATAGGTCACACCGTTAGATTCCTACCATATGTATCCATAACCTTTGACATATGTTTTTAATGAGAGTCTGTCAGTCACCATCCATTGCAGAGGCATTAAAACTAAGGCTGTTAACCAATCAAATGTTAAAACAAAAAACTTAATCAAGAATAATGAGTAATTTGTGGTAATTTGTGATTTGACAGTTACACCAGAATTACTCTGAATTATTATTTGCTTAATTCATGCTTTTATTACCTCCCGTCCTGACTTCTGTAATTCTCTAATTCTCTCTAATACCTTACTGACTCAACTGTAACACGTCCAAAACTCTGCTACGAGAATGCTAACTTACACTAGAACCTGGCAACACATCACACCCACTCTAAAAAACCTACACTGGCTTCTCATCAAGGCACGTATCAATTACAAAATTCTTTTGCTCACCAACAAAGCTCTCAATGACCTGGCCCCTCCCTAGCTCACTCATCTGCTAACTGTGTACACTCCCCCACGCACCCTCTGTTCCTCTAATTCAGGCACTCTCCTCACCATCCCTAAGACCTATCTACGTACGTTTGGTGACAGGGCTTTCTCTGTGGCTGCTCCCTCTCTGTGGAATGCACATCCAATGAATATCAGGGAAGCAGAGAGTGTTGATATTTTTAAATCCCTACTCAAGACCCACCTCTTCAGCATAATTTACCCCTAGCTTCTCTATTGCCTCGCTTCGTATGTTTGTTGTTTTTAAGTTATCTTGTACTGCCTTCCGTTCTGTATTACTGTTCTATGTATACGTTTCGCCTTCTGTATTTATTGTACTCGCTGTTTTTAACCTTGTACCTTTGTTAAGTGAGCTTGGGCTCTGGAAAGGCGCTATATAAATAAAATCTATTATTATTAGTATTATTACTCAAATGAGAACGATGCCATTTTATTCTGCATGTATCCATATCCACAAATGCTGCTGTAGTTTTTATGTCATCTTGGTGCCCCATACCTCGATGTCTCTAATGCTGATATAACCTGATACTCAGTCATGCCCTGCTGTTCTGCTGGAAAGGGAGGTACAGAGGTGTGGAGCAGTGATCTGCATTGATGAGTCTAGCATTCCTGGACATGCCTACACCTGTACATTTTTTTTTGTTTCATTAACTAGTTCTTCTTACGCAACTATAAAACTATAAAACAAACCTATTAAATGTACATTTTCTGAATCAGAACACATACTGTACACTTTGTGAGAACACAACTTCCATATTCCATAGTGTACCTTATTCCTATTCCATGATACATGTTTCACAAACTGTTGCAAACCAGAAACCTAGCTCTCAAACAAATACATTTTAATATTGTCCAGGAATATCTCCATGCAACAATTGTATAATTTGAAGTAAGATTATGAACAGAAACTTTGTTTACTTATTTCCTAGTGTGGTTCTTGCTTTTGAGAAACACATTAGGACACACCTCTGTTCAGATTTCCTGTTTAGTTCACAGCTGGCAACTGTATAAAAAAACAACAAATACAACCACACTGGTAGGGCAACAAATAATTTTGGACAACCTGATTTTGGACCTAAAATATGCATCATTTTCATTCTGTAGGAACTGGCCATTG
The DNA here is from genome assembly GCF_013347855.1 of Anguilla anguilla. NCBI lineage: Eukaryota > Metazoa > Chordata > Actinopteri > Anguilliformes > Anguillidae > Anguilla > Anguilla anguilla. The sequence continues at coordinate 28,772,656 of NC_049209.1, forward strand.
ATGCTGTTTTCCATATGTAATTAGGCAGGGAGTGTTGGGGGGTGGGTGGAGTGTATCTAAAACCTTGTTTTACAGGTTCTGGGTACACCCGCACGTGTGTGACTTTTCAAGGCTTGTTGTTTGTTCCACCCTGAGACACGAGTCATCGCAGACAATCACAATCTGCTTCACACTTTTGTTTTTTTTTTAAAATATCCAAAGGGGGGCAAATCAGAAATTAACTCAAGTCACCCTTTAAATGAGCTAGGGTTATTGATGAGGTTCTCTGTCACCCTGCTGAGAGGACTTCAAATGCCTTCTCCAACTTCTGAGGATGCTCAACGGCACCATCTTGTGGCAGTGGAGCAGATTACCCGCCTGCATTGGCCTGTTGGCGTTGATCATTTTTAACAGTAGACTGCACCATAGCCAGTCGTGGCCACGCAGTGGAAACAAGGGGTGCTTTCCAGCAGCTTATTTATTTTTTCACTTCCTTGCTTCCTTTCCTTGCCTCATTTTCTCATATGGAAGGCCAAACAGGGTAAAAAATATGTGGCATTGACATCTGAAATCATGTATTGTCAACGTGGGTTCATTCCAGTCGCTTATTTAATCTTCTTGCTTCCTTTCCTTGCTTGTTCTTAAAGATGGCGTACCTCGATTGATTTCCGGATCAATCAAGGACCTCGGAGACAAAGAACAAATAAAATAAGGCCCCTGGGGACCCCCTACATTTTGTGGCAAGTGTCACAGGATCTTCAATGAACAAAGTGGGTCAGGGCGTCGCCGTAACGTCTCATCTCAAAGACACTGTCTCCTACCGTACAATGTGCCCATCACTGCTCTGGAAAATTGGGGTGTATTTAACCAGAGGAAAGATTGCCCCCTGCTGGCCCACAAACACCACTTCCAGCAGCAATTTCCCACATGGTCTCCCAGCTAATACTAACCAATCCCAATTAGGATTGTAACATTATTCAATTCAATTTACACCCCTCAATTCCAATATCCACCAAGGGCGTATATTATCAGTGTTTTTTGTAGAACAGGAAGATACTGTATGTTCAGACTAGAGCCCGAACGATATATCGGCCAGGCCGATCGGGATCGGCAGTTATGCCGCCGATGTGTCCCGATATTTTAGTAAGTATAATAAACAAAAAAACAATGATTATTTATCTGTACTTGTCTGTTCGAACGTTGTGGTTGCTATTTACTAGAATTATCCAGTAGAGGGAGCTCTAATACAAGTGTGAACTGCAGCAGCTGACGCGCTACTTCTCTAATAAGACGTTCGTCACTCGTGCCTCATCCAATATTCTCCACTGCAAGACTTGTCTGCACAGATTCGATTGCCGCAATAAAGGAATGTATATTTAGTGAAAGTTTTTTTATTAAATGCGTTTATACGACCACTATGTTTATCAATCCTCATTATCAAGCGAGCGAGCAAGCTAACATATTTGGTTCACTTTAGCAAGCTAGCTGGCTAGCAAGCCTTTATGAAGTGGCAGTGAGCACATAAGCAGCATAGGATCTACATTTCCAGAGGACATCGCTGTATTCTCAAAGAAATAACCAGCCAAAATAAAATGGTGATTGAATGCATCACACATTTGTTTTTTTTATCTGAGATAATGATATTAGCTACTATATGATGCTGTGTTAATAGCCAACGCGTTATTGAAAGCGAGTGTGTCATCTATCACGCGTCATCGTAGCAAGCTAACCAGACAGTAAAAACGCCGATAAAACACTTTTAACGTGGATCATTTTAAGCCATGTTATCTAGCTTTGTCGTGATAACATGAGAGAAGGATTGCTGTTGGAGAAGTGAATCAACCAACAGTTAGCGCGGGTGACCTGCACGAAAGCGCATTGTAGTTTTTTTCACGTATTTCATCCAGTCAATTTAATTTCATCTAACGTTACACTTGATTCACTCTTTGGCTCCGCTAGATAATGTCTTACTCTTTGAGATCATGTAGTAGAAATAAAATAAGAAAATATAATTCATTTAACTTACTGAGAATATATAATACGAAATAATGAGGCTGTGTCAATAGCTAATGCGTTATTGCGAGCGAGTGTGTCATCTAGTCACGCGTCAGAGCGCATTGTAGTTATTTTCACCACCGAATTCTTACGGACAGGGAAGCTCGCTAGATAGTCTTACTCTTTGAGATCACGTAGTAGGAATAAAATAAGAAAATATAATTAATGTACTGAGAATAGATACTAAGAAATAATAACAAATTAATAACAAAAACAACAATAATAATAACATTCATAAAAATATGTTTGAATGTTTGAAACTGGAAAACTGACTTTTTAAAATTAATTTTTTATAGATGGCTGGAAAAGAAAGGAGTAAAAGCAAGGTGTGGAGTTATTTTGATTTCACACACTTAAAGATGGTGTTAATATATATTTAATTTAATATCATTTTTTACTTTTTTTTAATCTAAAAAGTTCTTTGTGTGTTTATTTCTATTTTTATTTGTTTGCTTATAAGTTAAATGTTCTTAAATATAGAAACTTTAATAAAATATAAGTTTTTCAAATTGATTTGAAAATGTTGCACTTTTTGACAAAAATCGGTCAAAACATCGGTAATCGGTGGGCTAGGACTCTCCAAAATTGGGATCGGCATCGGACCCAAAAATCTGGCATCGGTCGGGCTGTACTTCAGACCCCCAGGGGGACATTGCTCAGAAATAAGCTCACTCTTCTGCATTCCAACATAATGCGCCTCAACGAAATGTGCACGATCACATTTGATCGTAAACTGTGTGTAAGAACATTTCCACATTCATCATTTGTTTCTTATCTGCACTTGTTCATGGCTGTTCCCTTATGCAAATCACATGAACAGGATTGCGCCTAAAATTCACAAACAGCCAGCATTGATATTATTGAATTTCTTTATTCCTAAAATATTGCATAAATAAAAAATAATGATATTCCTCAATTCACTCAATTATTTTAAAACATTTTATTGATAATGTTACATTTATGTGACATATGTGACTTGGCAAGCTGTGTTAACACAAACCTGAATGCCACAGACCACACTGTCAAAGATTCTGCTTTTGTATACAGGTGGCAGCACTTCCTGATGGTCAACAATCGTGCACATTTTATTTACAGCACCTGGTTCTAACTGCCTTCTTCATGGATATGGAAATGGTAAGGGGGCACATATGGTTTCTGCATGTTGGCTTATTTTTGGTTGAATAACTAACAACAAATTAAAATCTGCATGTTATGGGTCACATGAGGTCAGATTTATCTACTGTTAGGACTTGGTGAGGACTAGATTAGGTTCAGTCATGTCCTAATATGGAAAACCATAGAATTAAAAGGGAGTGTTTTTCACATCATTGTAGATCTGGGATGCACAAGGGCTAATCTGTTTCACGATTGTGTGCCAACTTCTGCTCTTAATTATTTCATTAGCTCGATCATATCTTGATCTGACATTAATAAAAGCACCTGCTACCACTGCAGACTGCAAGTGTCTATTAAGGATTTTACTGTGCTTAAGTACAGTAGCGAAACGGCATGTTTACAGAAAACTAATAACCAGGACACCCTGCTGAAGATCATATGAACACTAAACATTAAAAAGTAGAAAGAGGGGAAAGCAGAACATAAATCACTGATCACTGAGCCATTTGGGATGAAATGGAATGGACACGGGGACTTGAAGGTTAATTTTTGGGGTCTTTTTTTGCTAGTTTGTCAAGTGCGTCACCATTAAATCGGAGCACGCGCCAGCCCACAATGGTAGTCAGGTCCTGGGCCCCGTTGCTGAAGTAGAATCCCTGGGATGGAGTGTTCCAGTCCAGCACTGTCAGCTGCAAGTGCACACACTGGTTTTCCCTTGCCACCTGAACAAAGAGACACGAGCCCTTTTATACAACACGCACAGCCTTTGCACACCATCTACAACTCTGATCAACTGTTAAGGAACTGTGCTTGTAATGCAGCGGTTGCAGGTCATATTCCTTGGTGGGGCATTGCTGTTAGACTCTTAGGCAAGGTACTTATGAACCAGAATTGCTTCAATTCAAATATCCAACTACAATATATGGACTACATGTAAAAATTAAGCTTTGCGGAGTGCTCTGGAAAAGAGCATCTGCTAAATGTAAATGAGCCATTTAAAAAGGTGAAGCCTTACCAGGTGAAACGCAATTTCGTTCCACTGTAAACTGCATGGTATATGGCTGGAATGACAATAAAGCTGATTTGACTTGAATGAGTACGCTCAGCAATTCCCCAGATGTGCTCTCATTCAGGACAGAAATAATGGGATACACTGGTGCCTAATTTATCCATACTTCTCATTCTGTAAAATCTAGTGCTATATAACATGTAAAAATATCTACAAAGCGATCAAGTGAAATAACAACCAAGGAACTTTGGTGCACATCATATTAGTCAAGTTAGAAAATGTTGATTTCTTAATTAACACAAAAATAAATATTACTGGAGACAGTGTCAGTTTCTTTTGCAATACGAGTATTTCAGAAAGTTTTATAAATGTAGACAGTATTTCCAGAATGTTTCCAAGCACCTCATTGTCACACTTTAGGAATTTAGTCAACACTCTTATCCAGAGTGACTTACACAATGTACATTCTTTACATACAATCCACTTATACAGCTGCAAATTTACTGAAGAAATTCAGGTCATTGCTCACAAGTAAAATGGCAGTGCCCCACCTACGAATAAAACCTACGACCTCTGAATTGCAAGTGCTGGTCCCTAACCTGTATACTACATTGTCATCCCACATATCATTCTGATTCTACACAGGCCATGCAGTAAACCAAGTGTCAGACAGGTTCTGAAGATTCACAGCGACTGCAGGCCATTCAGGTTTTGGACGGATTGGCAGATTGGCCTTGGAAGGCTTTGGAAACAAGGTGTGTGGACCCTTTAGCCCATCAGCAATTTAAATGAACCACTTACATGCTGAAAGGAAAAAAAAAACCCCTAGGAGAATTTGAAGACATGCGGGGATCTTTAGCTTGAAATTCTAACAACACACCAATCAGGCTAGTTGAATGTGCAGGATCACTGCATATTGTACTGAGCTTGACAAAGATAGTTGATGGGTTCCTCATTAAAGATTAAAAATTGGCTCCAATTATGGAGTGTACAAATGACATAAACCACCCTGTACTCACAAAAACCTGTGAAATTTAGGCATTTATGCAACCATGATATATTGTGTGTGCTACATACGCACTCTAATTACCAGCAGTGAATGTGGGTCTATGTAGATATATGAAAATTACTGTACCATGCTACGCCCCCCCCCCCGCCCCGCAGTAAATAGTAAAGCAGTGTAGAAGAGATACAAACCGCAGCCACTTTGCTTAGGAGTGCTTTTCCAATACCCTTCCCTGCAGATGCAGAACAGAGATAAATGTGAACGTCCAATCGTTTTAACCTTCCGAAATTATCTGTGGATTTATGGTGCACCTTTATGACTTCATAAGTAATCTGAGCAGTGAACACATGCATAGACACAATTACTCATTCATCACCACACACTGATTGTACATACACATATACTGTATGCACTCGTGTGTATGCATGACAACACACGTGTGCGCACACACACTTACCTCTGAATTCTGGCATTACATAAATGTCCTCCAAATACATTGATCGTCCTTTCCACGTGCTGAAGGTGTAAAAGTATACGATATATCCCACTGTTGTATGTCCTGAACAAAAGCAAATAGACTCACTATGTCAGTTCATATTCCTCACAAACCCATAATAGAGGGTGTGAAAACACAGGCTGGCATCAACATTAAGACCATAAAAGTAATACACTCTATTGTTTTGAAGTCTGTTATTTCCTTGAATTTTGGTAAAATGGTAAAAATACTTTGATTCTCAAGGAAGAGTCAAATCATCTATTTCGCCCACATGCTTTACCCATTGGCTTTTAAATAATTTTCAAAAGTATTGGCCTGCCAGATGATTAAATACAAATAGTGAAGCTCTTAATGTTCATTTTATAGGAACCTGCTGTTGGTTATTGTTTATATCGAGCCTTTAAATATTAATACTGCATTTAATCACTTTATCTCGCTATTTAGATGCGTTGGGACTGTCTATGAAGGACTTTGCACATACTGTGAAAACCACTGTTTTTTAAAAATACATTTATTATTAAATAATTTCCTTGTTAAAATATACATTGAAATCTTTTTAACCTTCTTTGCTCTTGTGTTCCCCAGGGACCTCTGCAACAAGGCACTGAAACGCGGGGTTTGCAGAAAACCCATATTTTTCCAGATCTGAAATGGTCAACAAAGAAATGGAATCATTAGAAGGTTCCGTTCCTTCTTACACTACACTACACTCACCCCAAGCCAAATTAGCCACTGGGTTTCAGATCAGTCATTCACATGAGCATGTTTCTACACTGCACCCCTGCGGCCCAATTGTTTTGCCCCTTCAGAGTATTTCATATGATTTATACTGTACCTTCATGTGAAGTCTGAACATGGTCTGGCATTTTATCATATGCGGCCAACTCCTGTGAAGACAAATAATGCAAGTTCAGAAATATTTAAAATGAATCTGAAGCATAGCTTGGGCCAATATTTTCTCTCCCCTAATTTTCTCACTTTGTACTGCCAGCTAGAGGTCGCTATGGCCTCTCTGTCAAGCCCCTTCTCCAACAATTATCCCATTTGCATCATCTCAATCATCTACTTTGATAAAATAATTGACACCAATTAAGCACAGATGATGATTGACAGTGGTGTTTAAAAGCAGTACACGTTAAATTCAGTTTGATTAATAAATTAGGGCTGGGCGATATACCGCAATGATTATTATCGAATGCAATAACAGGCTTCGCCACAATATGGTGTAATACCATTCTGTTTAATTATAGCTGATGCTACCATGAAACCACGCTTCAGAGGCCACATGAATTGGTTCAGGAGAAAAAAACTTAACGACTGCTATACGAGACAGTCAATCATATACAAACTTCCATTTGATCATGTTATGTCTTAAGGTTACCTAACAGATAACAGTGGTGACGTATTTTTTCCAGAAGCACTTCACGCGGCCTCTGAAGTAGGCTAAGGTTGTTTACTGCCACGTTAGGTACAATTAGAGAGAAACAGACGAAAAGAAAGGCAATACACCATGTGGTGGTGACGGTCGTCATTGCATTCGATAAATCTCGTCGCGATATATTGCTCAGCTCAGTTACTACCATGGGCATTCAACGGTATTTTTAAATGTTTTGGCATACACAGGATCATATGTTTTGATAGAAGCAGTGGGCAATGTCCACATTAAAAATGAGAACAGTTATAAAGCGTTTGATTTGCACAAAAAAGTTTAGTGGTGTTTTTTCTCTCGCTTGTGCTATAGCCTACGTTTGCTCTTAAACTGCAGTACGATAAAGATAATTTTTGTCTTTACAGTTCTGTGTGGCTCGCTCACCTTAATCATTCTATGCACATCTTTGCAATCTTCTGGCTTGGCAGCACGAACTGTGAAGTCCATTTTCAAGATCAAGTTTATTACAGACCACAAGACCGAGGTAGTACTTTTTCGATTAAACAGAAGTTTGCCTGTTTGCAAATAAGGCATATGTACATATCTGGACTCGGACAGGTTGGAGAATAACGCCCTCAAATTTAACAAACTCACCGAAGAAAGTGGGAGGGGCCACTGCAGTGAAAAGAGCTTGTAGCCCATTGAACTCAATGTAGAAAACCAAGCTGATTTGGCAACCAAAGAAAATATCGTCTTTTTTTCTACCAAGAATGTCATTATGTGTAGCAGTTTTATTTATTTATTTGTTGGTCCAGAGGTTTTGGGAAAATATGTTAAATTGAAAGTGTGCAAAAGGCTCAGAGTATGGACAGTGAAGACCGAACCTGTTGCTAGGCAACGCCCTTTTGTTTACAGCTGGCGCTTGCCGCGGTTAAATTTTGTGCAAAGTTAATCAGTTTAACGGTCATTTTCTAGCGAGTTAAGTTTCCTTTGTGTGCGTCAATAAACGGCAGTAAGTACATCTTTCTCTATCGTCAAGGATATTTAGTTTAGATTATTAGTTAATCCATTGTCTGATAGTAATTTGTATAGCAGAATGTTTAAGTTTTAGTAGCAGTATTCCTTAATATTTACCACATATTGGCGATTTATGCTAGGTACATTAGAGTGTCATTCCTCGCGACAGTGCATCTACATATGGTAGAATATTCCGTTGTATTTAGTAGGCTACGTGATTAGCACCGTTTATTTCCTTTTAATGTACAGCTGATGATGGGTATAGAACTGAAGTAGGCTAACTGTATTTCTTTTCCTTATTTAGAACCACACATACACACATGCACACCCACCTGGTTTAAACCTAAGAGGAGAACAGAGATTGCCTGTGCCTGTGTATTTGCATTCCATTTATAATAAACCCCCAAAAGAATTTCCTGCCTCCGTGTCCTGACCAGACACCCCATATTGTTGACAAACTCCTAACCACCAAGAGCTTCCTTACAATTTATGGTCCTTCGAGCCGGATAGAGTCACCAATATGGCAGCCAGTAGTGAGGGAACCAGTCTCCCTGCTTCACCATCTATGCGTCCTGTGCGCGCAGTTCAGCGACCAAGATATTTGGAAGATTATTTAGGGCAGTATACAGACCAACGGAATGTAGAGCAGATACACAGGCACGAAGAGGAGGGAGAACAGCCTAGTCCTGCTAGGAGCACATCCTCCATGCCACCGGCGTGGAGTGCGCATGAAGCCATCGTGCAGCAAGCTATGGAGACAGCGCGGCAACAGAGTGAGACGGCTAAGAGGCAGACAAAGCTTTTGGAGTTTGTCCTGCAGCGCCATTCCCCTCGATCCTCAGCTCAGTCATCAAGGAGGTCATCACGGCATCAGACACCAGCTCGCCCACATCACCCAGAAAGAGTAGGTGAGCAGCATCCCCCTGCCAGTGCCCCTCACCATTCCCGAGCTGACGATCAATCAAGCGTAGCTGCAGAACTGGCTCATCAGCTAGAAGATTTAACTATCCACCACCAACAGTGGCCATTGCCTCCACCTCTCAGCCGAGACATTCAACCCCCTCAACACGTGCTTGATTCACGCCATAGCCTTCAGGCTATCAAGCAAGAGAACAAACATGACCCAGCTTCCCATCCTCAGACACAGTATCTGCCTCCACCCAGGCATCCGCCCGCGCATCATCTTGAGCATCAGTCAGCACATCAACCTCCTTATGTGCCCTACCCCTCCTACCCAGGGAACCCGGTCATGCCAACACCTTATCCCCCCATGATGTACGTGCAAGCAGCCCCCAATATAGAAGGCCCCACGTTTCCAGACTTCACGAAAGAAGATAGAGCCCAGTATGTGGAGCTTCGCCTTTCCCTCAGCACCCTCCTGCACCCCACGCAATCTGAGCATTACAAGTATGCCATCCTGCTGAAGCATGTGAAAGTACCTCAAGCCCATCGCCTTGTGCTAGCTCATGCAGAGTCTAGTACGCCCTACTCTGAAGCTCTGAAGGCACTAGATGAGCGTTACGGACGCCCATATCAGTTCGCATTGAAGGAGATAGAGGACATGGAACGCTTACCCCCCATCCGAGACGATAGGGCTTTTGACGAGTTCGCCACCAGAGTGCAGTCACTAGTCGGGATGCTGAAGTCGCTTAAAGGAGAAGGTCGTGAGGAACTCCACTGCGGCTCAAACGTGAAGCGCCTCCTCAGTAGACTCCCCAAGCACCAGCAAGAGAGGTTCCGTCGACAACAGTACAGGAAGGATCCTGATCAGTTGAAGCTGTCACTCATTGACTTCTCGGATTGGCTGAAAGCTGAAGTCAGATGCCTGGACATTGAACCCTCCCTTCAAGCCCACAGCGAGAAGGACAAGAAAGACTCCAAGTACAAGTCCAAGGTGAAGGTCACTACGGTAATGCATGGGACAGACAGCTCCAAAAATCCACAGTCAGATGTAACCTCCAAAGCAGCTCCTCCCATCCAGACCCGAGGTAAGGCTAAGATATACTGTCCTTACTGCAACTCTGAACACTATCTCAGCCAATGCGAGAGCTTCGCTAAGCTAACCAAAGGGGAGATGGTGGACTGGATCAAAACCAAGAGAAGGTGCTGGAGATGCGGTCGTTCTCACCTAGCCTCCGTCTGTGACCTGAAGAAGCCGTGTCGACTTTGTAAGTCTAAACACCTCTCCATTCTGCACGAGGTCAACCAGAGAAGTGAGAACGAGCCCACCAACACAGCGGCCATCACATCGACAGCAGAGACTCACTACCTAGATCAGCCAAATGGATATAGCCGAGTGCTGCTGAAGATTGTCAGAGTCAACCTGTACTACCAGGACAGAGTGTTCAACACATATGCAGTGCTTGACGATGGTTCGGAGAGAACTATCCTGCTCTCATCTGCAGCACGCCGCCTGGGAATACGGGGTCAAGCAGAAGATCTGACTCTTCGTACCATCCGCCAGGATATCAAGACATTGCCAGGCTCACGTGTCTCCTTCGCCATCGCGTCTGTAACACAGCCCAGAAAGAGGTTCCGCATCCAAGGTGCTTTCACAGGTGACCACCTAGGCCTGTCTCAGTACACCTACCCGGTTTCCCAGCTCCAGAAGAAGTATCGTCACCTGACAGGCTTGCCGATTCCACCCATTGATGGAGCTCAGCCAACCCTCCTGATCGGATCTGATCAAGCCAGTCTAATCGTTCCGATTGAGCCAGTGCACCTGGGCCCCCCTGGTGGCCCTGCAGCAGTCAAGACTAATCTCGGTTGGACACTCCAGGGTCCAGCTAAGTACCTTCAGCAACAGCTTCCGCCCGCACAGTGCTTGTTCACGGCAATTTCCTCTCCTTCTGCTGAGCTGTTTCGTCAAGTTGAACGACTGTGGCAGTTGGACACGCTGCCTTTCAAGAGTGAGAGGTTAGTGACTAGATCCAGACAGGACAAATACGCAGTGGACCTGTTAGAGGCCGAGACCACCCGTGTAGAGGTCGACGGAGTGCATCGTTATGCTACTCCCCTCCTGCGAGTCCAAACCATGCCTAAGCTGCAAGTTCCAAAGGAAGTTGTGATGAAAAACCTGCGGAACACAGAGAAGAGGTTAGCTCAAGACTCACAGCGTGCATCTACTTACCAGGAGGAGATCAAGAAACTAGAGGTCGCTGGGTATGCCACGAAGATTGACAACCATGAAGCTGACACATCCGAAGAATCGTGGTTCCTGCCACACCACATAGTCAGACATAATGGCAAAGACCGGATTGTGTTCAACTGCAGCTTCCAGATAGGCGGACAGAGTCTAAACAACTACCTACTCCCTGGCCCGACCTTAGGACCCTCACTCCTTGGAGTCCTCCTACGCTTCAGGGAACATCGAGTCGCGATGAGTGGAGACATCAAAGGGATGTTTCATCAGGTTCGCCTGTTGGACAAAGACAAGCCCTTGCTGAGGTTCCTTTGGAGGGACCTGAAGACCGACAAGCCACCCTCAGTATACCAGTGGGAAGTCCTGCCATTCGGAACTACGTGCAGCCCTTGTTGTGCGATCTTTGCTCTCCAGAAACACGTCACCGAGTCCAGCCAACCAGGAGAAGATGTACGTCACAGTGTGGAACAGTGCTTTTACGTCGATAACTGTCTGCAGAGTCTACCTACTGAAGACGAAGCAAGGAGCCTTGTGACAAAGCTGAGAGCCCTCCTAATCAGTGGTGGCTTTGAGATCCGCCAGTGGGCCAGTAACCAGCCAGAAGTGATCCGCCACTTGCCCAAGGAGGCCAAGTCTGACAGCAGCGAAAGGTTAGTTTCCCAGACCCATGGGGAAGCTCAAGAGATGACGCTAGGTCTCAGTTGGCACCCCCAGGAGGACACACTCCACTACAGGCACCGCCCAGTTGCTCCAAGCCAGACGACAATGCGAAATATCTACAAGATATTAGCAAGCCAGTATGACCCCCTAGGTTATATTCTGCCCTTCACCACAAGAGCCAAAGTTCTGGTCCAGAGACTGTGGGCCAATGACCGCGACTGGGACGACCCGCACTTACCCCCTGATCTCCTGCAAGCCTGGAACACATGGGAAGAAGAGCTCCCTCAGCTCCTATCAGTCAGCCTCTCCCGGAGCTACTTCCCATCTGGCATTGATATAAGTGTCATCACCCTCGAGCTTCACGTATTTTGTGATGCATCAGAGTCCGCCTACGGGTCAGTCGCATACCTACGTGGTGAAGATCCTCAAGGCAATGTCCATGTGGCCTTTGTGCTAGCTCGCTCGCGAGTGGCACCAAAGAAACAGCAGTCGATGCCCCGTTTGGAACTTTGTGCTGCCCTGACTGGAGCTCAGCTCGCCCAGGTGATCCAGAGAGAGCTCACCCTTCAGTTAAGAGAGACGGTGCTGTGGTCTGACTCCACCACTGTGCTAACCTGGATACAGTCTGAGTCCTGCAGATATAAGGTGTTTGTGGGGACCCGTGTATCTGAGATCCAGGAACTGACCGACCACCGGTCATGGAGGTATGTGGACACGCAGAATAATCCCGCAGATACCATCACCAGAGGGATGACTCTGTCTGACCTCGCCAAGCCGAACCAGTTCAGTCATGGTCCAGCCTTCCTTCAGCAGCCACATGACAGCTGGCCAACCCCGCCGTCTTTCGAGGAGGTTCCAGACGAGACAGAGATGAAGAAGTCTTCATTCTGTGGCCTCACATCGACTATCTCCGCTCCAGAGATTCCGCCTGTCGATGAATATTCCACCTTCGAAGACCTCCTTGAGGCGACTAGTAGGTCACTGCACGGAGCGGACTCCCAGCCAAGCACCCTCAGTGCTGATGACTACGCAGAAGCCGAACTCCGAATCCTACAGAGAGCGCAAAGTGATAGCTTTCCAGAAGAGATCAAGTGCCTACAGACAGGGAAAGCTGTTCCATCCAGCAGTCGGCTCATAACACTTGCCGCAGAGTACGACATCTCCAAGGGCCTCGTCCGTGTAGGCGGTAGGTTACGCCGTTCTTCCAGCCTGGAAGACGACGTTGTGCACCCAATCGTGCTAGAACCGAAACACCCTGTCACCAGGCTCATCATACGGCAGTATGATGACAAGCTGCTCCATTCCGGAGCCGAGAGAGTCTTTGCGGAACTCCGACGCAAGTTTTGGATCCTTCGGGGCCGCGAAGCCGTGCGTCGCCATCAGAGATCCTGCCCGGAGTGCCAGAAATGGAGAGCGAAGCCAATCATACCAAAGATGGCAGATTTGCCCCCCTGCCGTCTCCGCCTCATGAAGCCCCCATTCTATTCAACGGGAGTGGATTGCTTTGGACCATTCCAGATTAAGCGAGGTCGGGTTACGGAAAAGAGATGGGGAATTCTGTTTAAGTGCATGACAACGAGATGTGTCCACCTGGATGTGCTGCATAACATGGACACTGACTCATTCCTCATGTCGCTCAGAAGGTTCGTGGCTCGACGAGGAACCCCCTTTGAGCTTCTCTCCGACCAGGGAACCAACTTCCGGGGAGGGGAGTCCGAGCTTCGAGTAAGTTTCCAGGTTATGAGTGAAGAGTTAAAGACCCAGCTGGCTAAGCGCCAGATCCGCTTCCAGTTCAACCCTCCAAATGCGCCACACTTCGGTGGGACTTGGGAGCGGGAAGTCAGGTCCATCAAGGCCGCGCTATATGTGACCATGGGAGCACAGACGGTGACCGAAGAAGTTTTGCGGACGGTCCTCATTGAGGTAGAGGGAATTTTAAATTCCAAGCCGCTAGGTTATGTTTCGACGGACATAGCCGACGTGGACCCAGTAACCCCCAACTACCTCCTCATGGGGCGGCCCGACTCCTCGCTCCCTCAAGTGGTTTATCCGGAGTCCGAGATCCTCAGTCGGAGGAGATGGCGGCACAGTCAAGTACTTGCGGACCAGTTCTGGACCCACTTCCTGCAGCATTACTTACCCTCCTTGCAATCAAGGCAGAAATGGGTGAAAGAGACGAGAAATCTTACCATTGGCACAGTGGTGATGGTGATCGATCAGCGGTTACCTCGAGCACTGTGGCCCGTGGGAAGGGTCAAGAAGACTATCATGAGCGCAGACGGGAAGGTGAGAACTGCTGAGGTTCAAGTGGACGACAGGACCTACACAAGACCGGTGGCCAAACTCATTGAGCTACCAGCTATCCCAGAGGATACTCCGACAATGTCCCCAGCGGACACTGAGCCTTCAAGGAGCTGATTCGCACAGCGAATCAGGGGGCGGCTGTGCAAAAGGCTCAGAGTATGGACAGTGAAGACCGAACCTGTTGCTAGGCAACGCCCTTTTGTTTACAGCTGGCGCTTGCCGCGGTTAAATTTTGTGCAAAGTTAATCAGTTTAACGGTCATTTTCTAGCGAGTTAAGTTTCCTTTGTGTGCGTCAATAAACGGCAGTAAGTACATCTTTCTCTATCGTCAAGGATATTTAGTTTAGATTATTAGTTAATCCATTGTCTGATAGTAATTTGTATAGCAGAATGTTTAAGTTTTAGTAGCAGTATTCCTTAATATTTACCACATATTGGCGATTTATGCTAGGTACATTAGAGTGTCATTCCTCGCGACAGTGCATCTACATATGGTAGAATATTCCGTTGTATTTAGTAGGCTACGTGATTAGCACCGTTTATTTCCTTTTAATGTACAGCTGATGATGGGTATAGAACTGAAGTAGGCTAACTGTATTTCTTTTCCTTATTTAGAACCACACATACACACATGCACACCCACCTGGTTTAAACCTAAGAGGAGAACAGAGATTGCCTGTGCCTGTGTATTTGCATTCCATTTATAATAAACCCCCAAAAGAATTTCCTGCCTCCGTGTCCTGACCAGACACCCCATATTGTTGACAAACTCCTAACCACCAAGAGCTTCCTTACAGAAAGCAGACGCAAAATCCATTATTTAAGTATGTGAACGTAATCATATCCTAGACCTATTTATTTATTTATTTTTATTTAGTGTTTTGGCACTTAACATTAATTTCCCACACATAGAACTGATTCTCTGCAGCTCGAGGTCTGGGGGTGGGCACTGAATAGGCTGGTTGGAGAAAATGTGTGTTGGGAAGGGGGGGGGGGGGGGTGGGTGGGGGGGGGGGGGGGGCATGATCTGTTTGTCCTTTTTTATCATGTATAGTTAAATCTAAATATATTTTATTTAATATATGTTTTAATCGGTGTGTTCATGGTATACATGTGTAAGGTTCAACCTTGACAGTCCCTGGACTTTGATCATTCAATTGCCTGCACTCTGGTGGAGTCATAAAGATCAGAAGGCTGTAAAGGCAGCTGCAAAGACAGTTGTCCCACAACCTTGAGATCGCCATGGGACAATCGCGCAACACTTGTTCAAACCCCCAGGGATTAAGATGACATTTCAGACTATGAGTTCTATACATCCTTTCCCAGGGCGGCATGGTGCAGTGGGTAGCCCTGTCACCTCACCGCAAGAACATCTTGGGTTAATCTTTCTGCGTGGAATTTGCATGTTCTCCCCGTATTCCAGTGGGTTTCCTCCAGGATAGGCTAATTGGAGACTCTAAAATGCCCATAGGCATTAGTGTGTTAGTGAATGGTGTGTGTGCCCTGCAATGGGTTGACGACCTGTCCAGGGTGTATTCCTGCCTCCTGCCCAGGGCTTAACATTACCAGCCAAATACAGATAGATTTTGGTAGTGGTGTGTAACTGCATCACTCTTACCAGCCATTGCGGTGGGTGACCTTTCTTAGATAGCTACAATAACCTTTAATACTTAGGTTTTATTTGTCATTTGTATGGCTGCATACAGACACCCATATTCTAACACTGTGTTACCATATACCATTTCCACAGCACATTTTATGTAACTGTACAGAAATTGTTACCCCCCTTTCATTTGGTAACTATTTTTAGTCTTTGCAGTAATCAGGTATGTAAATGTGAACTGACTGTGTATAGCAATGCGTGCCTGGGAGGGACACACTTAAACGCCAGCAGCAATGGCAGTATAATCTTGTAATTATGAGTATACTGTATGAAATTATATCCAACTGTATTAGTAACAAGAAGAAAAACGACAACACTACATACGGCGTGTTTGCAGAGAGCCTGGAGCTGCACAGAGTGGAGCATTTCAGAAATTATTTTATTTACCTAACTTTTATTTTGAAAAACTCCAACCGGGCAGTTTCACGGAGCTTACGGTTTTAAAACAGCAATTTACAGAACAGAATAACTTCAGAATGAACAGTTTAGATAATAATTTATATCGTGGAACAAAACGAGAATCTTTCTTAGGTTTACATTAACCACTGACCTTATTTTCGGCATAAGTCGAAAACATATACTGTAAAAAAAATAGGTCGAAAACACTACGGGAATTGGGAAAAAATAGAGTCAGTGGGGGAAAAAGCATTTGAAATCTGGCGAGGAACTTCCGGGTTACAGAACCGCTATTAATAATGGCTCAGGCATGAGGATAGTTATGGCGAAGTGGCGCGCTAGGAAGTCGCGCAGACGAGAGTTTCTGTACTTGCTGTAGAAGTTTGCTAGAACGGTCATTTTTAAGAGTTGCAGGCGACTCGGTCGCTCCTTGTTGGAGGTCGAAATGGAATGTGAAGTGGTATAAGGTGGAAATAAAAAAGGAATAGAAAATGAAAATAAGGTTAAAGTAGGGATGAAGGTGGATGTTAAGCCCGGGTCTGGATGGGAAGCAAATGGCGTTTTTAATGACGTCCATGAAATAAGGAGATTAGTGAAGAAGGAGGTTGGGAAAGTTTGGGCAGTGAGGGTAACCAGGGGGGGAATTATAATAATTGAGTGCCCGTCAAAAAGATTGAGGGATAAAGCGCTTAAATCTAAAATATTTGGTTCGACAAAAGTTGTCTTTTTTAATGAGGAAAAGAGCGCTGCGGAAAGGGGTGATCAGTGGGGTCCCGGTATCAGTAGATGCTGACTGTTTCTTGGAGGTGGGGGGAGTATTCGGGGCGAGGCGAATGAAAAGTTATCGGTAGGGTAAAGAACAGGAAAGTGGCTCAATATTGTTAGAATTTGAAGGCGAACTACCGTTGAGGATTTATTTAGACTATGCTAGTTACAGGGTGAGGGCATATGAAAGGGTTCCACTGAGGTGTTACTGGTGTCAGGATTATGGACACGTGGCAGCAGTTTGTAGAAGGTGTGGGAAAGATGGATGTTCGGATGAGGATTGCACAATGTCTAAAGACCAGGCAATATGTTTTCACTGTGTGGGAAATCATGAGGCGGGAGCAAAGCAGTGCAAAAGAAGGAAGATGGAAAGCGAGGTGGAAAGAACAAGAGTGCAGAATAAAATAACATGCAGAAGCAACGAAGAGAGTGAGGGCAGAGACGGGAGCTGTGAGGAAGGAACAGAATAGAACTGCAACAGAAGGAAAAGATCAAGTGAGATGTAACGGAGAAATGATGCATATGGATAGAAGAAGGTTCTTAGCATTTATAGCGATGGTGATCAATTGTGCTAGTGAAATAGAAACGAAATCAGAGAGGATCAAAATGGTGGTGGAGGTTTTGGGAATAACGGATGTGAAGGGGGACGAAATACAGGGAATTTTAGCGAAAGGATTTGGAGGGAGTCAGACGTCAGGGATATAGGGAAATAAAGAATCGCGAGTCAGATATGGGAGGGTTGGGCTGTTGTTTTATATATTATTTATATATAGAACTAAACCAGATAGTAATGCATAGGCCTACAGTAGGTGGCGGTAATGCACTAATTTAAGTTTACATACCGCCAATAAAAACCAAAGAAGAAGGATGGTTGCGGCAGGTGTGAAGTAGTTCGAGTGCTAGCTGCTGCAAAAAAGGGAAAAAAGGCTGTACTGCTAGTGTGCCCTCGGTGCTACTTATCGGTTAAAATCGCTAGCTTGTAAACTCTAGTGCTTCCTGCTGTGATAAGCTGGAATTTGAAGATGGATTTTGCAGTTCGTGCTGCCAAACCAGAAGATTGCAAAGCTGTGTCTAGAATGATTATGGTGAGCGAGCCACACAGAATTGAAAAGGCGAAAATGCTTTCTCTCAACGTAGCCTATGTACAAACGAAAAGAAGAAACATTAGACTAAACGTTTAGTTGCGTCTTCTTGCATTGACCATTTAGGTATTCTGTTCAATGTGACTACTTTTTTTTTTTTTACCATGCGGAATTTCATATTGTGATAAACGAATAAGGTTAATTGAACCGAATTAGTTATTTTTCGTATCGACACCGGGTCTCTTGGGTTGCACGCAGTTGAGGTTTTCTGGGTGCATTTAGGTTACATCACAACTCTACTCAAAAGATTTTTTTTTAAAACAGCAAACCTGATTTCCCAAATATCGAAGTCGTATCTCTGTTCTATCTGCACGATTTTCTTTGAGTATTTTTGTGGATTCACTGAAATCCTTACAATTTTCCCATCAATAAATTTGAAATGTTGCAAAAGGTTCAATGTTTTTCTTTTATTAAATAAAGGTTAAAATTAAATAAATAACGAGGCCGTTTCATCAAATGGGAAATCTCACAACTCAGTTGACAACAGTTTGCAACCCTGTAGTCTATTTCTTTGACTTTTAGGTATCATTACGACCATCCACAATTTCTCCCTGGCTACAATGCGAGTTGCAAGTAGGCTACTAGAGAAATGAATGCGTTATGCGAGTAACTCGTTTCAGTAGGGTTTCAGAGAAGCAGAGAAGTGTGTACTATTGCATTCGTATTGAAAGGACAAACTATCATAAATATAAATAATTAATAATACTTTACAAATTATTTTAAAATGAATTCTGTATAAATAAGAGTTCTATATTGAACCAAGAATTTATTAACAGGTATGGTGTAGTTGATTTATGCTGCTTTAGATTTATTTGAAGGATTTCTAAACTTGCATTATTTATTGTCACAGGAGTTGGCTGTATATGAGAAAATGCCAGACCAGGTGAAAATTTCACATAAAGGTACAATATGAAGAAGGTGAACTGTTTTGAAGGGAAATGTTGAATGATTGATTGATATGAAACCTAATGACTGATTTGGCTTGGATTATTGAGTTCCCTGGGTGGAGTATCAGGGAATAGAACCATCTAATGATTCCATGACTCCATTTGTCTCCTTTCAGAGCTGGAGCAAGATGGGTTTTCAGCAGTCCCCTTCTTTCACTGCTTTGTTGCAGAGGTTTCTGAGGAACACAAGAGCAAAGAAGGTTTTTTTAAATTGTATTTTTTTAAAGTTATATTCTAACAAAGAAAGTATTTAATTATTGATGTACAACAAGACATTTACAGTGGTTCTCAATTTCTCTGGAAGGCCACTAAATTATTTTAAAAATTGGAAGATGTATTTTTTGTGCACAGAGCACGTCCTTTACTTCTGAAAATCATTTAAAGGCAGTATGTAAAGTAAAGCCTGTCAGTGAAATTGCCATTTAGATTCTGAAAGAGATCCCTGGGATTGCAGTAACGCAATGATCAAGTAATGCTTTTGTTTTTGTTCAGGACATACAACGGTGGGATATGCCTTATACTTTTACACGTACAGCACATGGAAAGGACGATCAGTGTATTTGGAGGACATTTATGTCATGCCAGAATTCAGAGGTAAGTGTGTGCGTGCATGTGTTGATGCTTTAAAAGGATGAAAGAATGCTTGTGTCTTCATGTGCCCACTGCTCAGATTACTTATGAAGTAAAGGTGTGTCTTGGAGCGCACAGGTAATTTCGAGTACTTTTGGAAGCTCACGTTCATCTCTCTTCTGTGTCTGCAGGGAAAGGTATTGGAAAGGCGCTACTAAGCAACGTGGCTGTGGTGTGTATCTCTTTTGCCGTTTTACTGTTTACTGCAGGGGTATCGACTGTTTTTCAAATAAATAAAAATATGTTGTCTCATATAGTCAGAAATGAATAAAAAGTAGCATACGATGTAGCACAAATAGTTCTTTTTTTAATAGCAGACAACACAGTGAATGAATAAATAAATGCGCATCTAGAGAGCTATTTTGAAAAAATGATTGTACTCTGTACGTATACATATTTGTACATCTGCTGGGGTGATACCACGCACGCATATGCACATACATGTATATCATCATAAGACATATGATTGGCTCTGTAGCACACACCTTGCAAGTAGCCTGCTGTACATTAAAAATGTAAAGAAAATGTATATAAATCCAGGTTTTCATGAGTATTGGCTGATTTACTCATAAATTCCATATTTTGAACCAATTTCCCATCTTTAATGAGCATACCATTAACTATCTTTGTCAAGCTTTTGGTACAATATGTTGTGATTCTGTACATTTAACCAGCTTGTTTGTTGTGTTGTCAGAACTTCAAGAATGTTACTATGCTCTGAAAACTACTAAAGACCCCATATGTATTTAAATTCTGGGGGGGGGGCTTTTTCGGCATGTACATTCCTGGGCAAAAAAAATGGCAAAAAATTAAGCTTTTAATAGTCTTAACAACAAATCATTGGTCAGAAAATTAGCAAGAATTAAACAAATGTACTCCTGAGACCTCCTGTGCCACCATTTGCTCGTTTACTTTTGCTGCAGTGAACTGTTTGGGGAAAAGCTAGAAACAGGGAAATTCACTTATACAGTAGACAAATTAACACGTCAGACAAGAGTCATGTTTTGTATATGGTTGCATATCATTTGCATGCCATGATTTCCTGATGTCTGTGACCTATCAACATCATCAGAGTCTGGATATCTTATTTTCAGGTTGTCCTACAAGCGATACAAAAACTCTTTGCATTTGAATGGATCTCTATGTGAATTGGGGGGTGGGACTAGATTCAGCTGTAAATTATGCTGATACAGTATGGAACACATTTGTTGGCTAAATGGCTTTAAGTCATCAAGGGTCCAAGGTATCAAATGAGCCTCAAACCACCGTGCTGCTGCCAGATTGCAGTAGATACTACAAGCATTGTTTCTCCTGAATATTTTTTTCCATTGAGTTCAACAGGAAAATTAATCAGGAGAAACAATGCTTGTAGTATCTACTGCATATGCTTGGCCCATTTTTTTGACTAGAAGTGTAAGTAGTTTTTTTTAAGGCAATAACACACACCATGTTTCCAAGGCCTAAACTGGCTGCAAATGGAAAGGAAACCATAAACACCTGCTGACACTGTAGGTTGGTTGCAATGTGCCTTGCTGGAGTTTAAACCTCAGGTTCAAATCTCTAAGCCACATAACTCCATTATAACTGATACAGCTAATCCTTATCACAAATTTGGATAGCTGTTCCAGTTGTAATGCAATTCTGTGGTCTACAGGTTTAAACCTGAAGTTTAAACTCCCACTAAACACACTGCAGTTGACCCTGTGAGCCTTGAGGACCTGTTTGACACTTGGTTTACTGCATGGCCTGTGTAGAATCAGAATGTATGTGGGGTGGCAACGTAGTGTAATGGTTAGGTAATGGTTATGATAACCAGGAACCTTCCAACATCTGGAACATGGACTGAGATTATAAGCCGAAGCAGCTCTTTTTATCAGCGCAGTTATCCAGCTAACGGTAATCCTGTTTCGTGAAAACCCCCCCTGAGCACTGAACGGCTTAATGTTTGCATACGATCCATATATTGTGTGGCTGTATATTTTACTGAAGCAATTTGGGTTAAGTGCAACGGTCAAAAGTAGTCCCACCTGGGAATGAAACCAACAACATCTGAGTTGCTGGCCCAGTTTCTCAACCATTACACTGCACTGCTACGCTGTACCTTGTACCTCAGCCTTATCAGGATTCTAGGAGGAAATATGTGCCGTATAACGGAGCTCATGTGTTTGTTCAGGCGGCTAAGGAACAGCAGTGCGTGCGGCTGCAGCTGTCAGCGCTGGACTGGAACACTCCGTCCCTGGACTTCTACTTCACCAAGGGGGCCCAGGACTTGACCGCCACTGAGGGCTGGCACTTCCTCCGCTTTGATGGGGAAGCGCTTGACAAACTGGCGAAAGAAGCACCCAGAAATTAACTTTTAAGCCCCCCTGTGCCCACCTCGATTCCTTTCATCACAAAAGGCTCAGTGATTCAGTTTATACTTTTAAGTGTTCATATTATCTACAGCATATTATCTCTGTTCCTGGAGATTTGCCATCCTGTAGGTTTTCGTTTCAACCATAATTAGGCACACCTGATTATACTAATCAGCAGCTCAATGACTGTGGTTTGGTTGGAGTGAAAACTTGCTAGACGATATATCTCCAGGAACCGGTTGGGCAGCCCTGATCTACAGTAATGTGAAAAAGTAATACTCTCTTAGCTTTGATAAAAGATTTTACTTCGGCATTAGATTTGTGTGTTATTTGTCACACATGGTTAGTGATGTCTAAATGAGGGTTATGTCTTAATATCTACATGCACTGAATTTAAAGGTGGTGTATAGTTTTCATATCACTATTTGTAGAGACCAACCATGGCAAACACGTTCTGCAGAGGTCAAATGGATATCTACAAGACCTTGTACCACCTGCAGGTTAATTGTTTGTTTGATTTGAAGTTAGCCACTCTAATTTGAATCGGCTGAGCACACAAGCAAGAAAACTCACTCTTCAGTGTCAGGCCACTAGTGTTGTTTTTGCCACCAGCATTGACTAGTTGGTTTTCTGCACCTTATAATGCATGCTTATTATTGGATCAACACAAATCAAACAATTTGCCACGCCCCCCTAGAGTTAGGGCAGCCGGCAGGAGTTTCATCGGTGAAATGTATCAAACATAGATGGTATCAACACAGTTCTTCTAATATAGCCTATTGTATTTCTAGGCGAAACGCTCATTCTGTCTTGGTCGTTTTCGTTTTATTTTATTTCCATCTCGTCATATTTTCGTCATTTTAAATGCGAAATGAATTAGTCACCGTTGTCGTCCTATAAAGGCATTTTTGTCACGTCATCTTCGTCATCAAAAAACAGGTCGTTGACAATAATTTGTCATTTTCTTTGACAAAAACAACACTGCAGGTCACTTACTCGGTGTAAGTACATTATATTACTGGCAATTTGCCAACACTCTTATCAGGTGTGGCTTACAAAACTACCATTTTCCCCATCTTTTATATAGTGTCCGTTTACACAGCTGTATGTATACTGAAGCAATTCAGGTTAAGTACAACAATGAAGTCCCAGCTAGGAGTCAAACATGCAACCTTATGGTAACAAGCCCCACTCCCTACTCATTGCCACTGAAACACTTCTGGGTTTCAGAACTGAATTGTATGTACCATAAAGTTTGTCAATGTGGACTTTCAAATAGAAAATGTTTACCCTGACCTGTAAAGGTCTGAAAGGTCTGTGATATCACAAGTGGCACCTAGTGGTCAAATTGCCAACTGACTGCAATGAAAATTGTCTTTGCGTTTTTGTCATTGCCTACAGTGCCAAAATTGTGCTTTACTTTTGAAATCAACTGCCAGTGCACTGCATTGTAGCAGTCAACATTTCAATGGAATCATTTAGGAAAGGAATTGCAATTCCATTTATGAGTTGAAAAATGGCTATTATTATGCTTTGAGTATTTTTCATTAATGTACTTCGTTTTAGTTAATTTCCTGAATTGGCTGGAATCAAATGGAATTGACACCTACACTGCACAATACAATGCTTGCTTTAATTCTTAAAAAACAATGGGAAATACACTTTCTTATTGTCATCTGTGTACAGACAACACAGCCATCACAGCGATTTGTTCATTTATCTTGATTTTATTACAAACAGAAAAAGAGACTCATTATAGACGTTTCACTGCCACTTGATTGTTCTACACCACAACGCTCACAGTGACTGATATCAAGAAATAAAAAATGAAGAGGGAAGAGGACACAATTGAGAACATTTTTTAAAAAGTGCTTCATTTGACAAAGTAATCTAGTGTGGGGTTCGTAAAACATGGAAAGTGCTGCCAAATTATTTCAGACAGTTAACTTGAAATGATAGCTTTTACATGCTTTGTGAGCAAAATGGAAGTTAAGTCCTTATTCATCAATACCATCTTGGTTGAGTATAATTCTCATAGGGAATCAAGGATTTAGTACATTCCACTATGAAATACTGGCATCGGGTTTAAAATCAAACTGACATTTATACTCATTCACCCTTAATTACATTATTGTCACAATCTTTCCAATGGATAAATGTACATGCCCCAACACAGAAACAGATTTAATCTAAAAATAAATTTGCAGTAGATGCTTCTAGCATGGAGTGTACAGTTGATCACTGTTTGGTAGCAATGGGGAAAATACCATCTAACTCTCCAAGATATTGACTCACAAGCCCCAAAGAGAAAATGTATTAAAGTGAATTGTTAATTTACTTGGAGTAATAGTAATAAATCCATGCCAATTATATTACTATTGTTTAACTATTATGTTTTGGCCGAAATTTCTTTTTTAACTAACAAGGACAAAGTCAACAGCGTCAGCAATAAGTGCAATCGTTGTAATAAAAATATAGAAAACACAAGAAAGCACAGTAAACCAGGCTTAAATAAGCAAAGAATGTCATAGAAATCTTAAATGATTAATAATCTACGCTGATGACATTAAAGAGAAGGTCCAGGGGGTGAAGAAGCAGTGTGGTGGAATGAGCTTTTTAGAAAACGGACGGTTGGAGGGTAAAGAACAATAGAGGATTTTTCAAAAAACCAACAGTGTCTTAAAGCAAATGTCAGAGTGTTCTAAAGCAGCATTTGAAGTAAAACTGCAGAGTTTTTTTGAACTGCCCAGAACCAGGATACCACAGTTTTTAATGACAAGCACAGTGCCTGCCACAGGGGTTGAACCTCCAAATGAAAAACATTTTGAATCAAACCAATTCGCTGCCTCCAGCTAGTGTGCACTGTTCCTCTTGTGTGTCACTGTATTTTCATTAGGGCTGTCAAACAATGAAAAACAATTGACCAGTTAATGGCAGTTTGCTGTGATTAAATGTATTTGATTTTATTAAAAAGATTTCCTCAAGTTAAACCCATATTAGTGAGCATTCAATTTAAATATGACAAATAAAACAAAAAGAAGTGTAGTTCAAGGGAAGTAACCTCCAGACTGGACGTGGGAGTTATTTTTAGAACAGGTGAACATGCAAAGAATTTTAAAGTTTGTTTGTCCTCATTTTTATGCAATTCATTGAATAAATATAACAAAGAAAAGTTGAAAAATAATTAATGGAATTGGGGAATATCATCTTTCTTGATGTATGCTACATTTTAGGAATAAAGAAATAGTGGAATAATTTCCCACTTTCTTGTTTAATATTTGCGGCATATGGTATGTAATAATAAGGGGCAAACATCAAGCCATATAAGTTGTGCAGAATAAAAGCTATTTTTACTGTTAATAATATACCATTAAAATGTCACCAGGGTAGGGTTAGTTCCTCCAAGCTGGAATACTCTTTCCTTTGAGAAAGTCCCCTTGACCAAAGCATCTATTTCAGCTGCCTTTTGTTGAAATTGTACCCATGTCAGGTGTTGAGCATTGGCATGATGCTCTACTATAGTTAAACGTGCATGCATCAAGGGAACTCAACATTTTTGCAAAGAAGCTCAAAAGTATTATAAGGAAATGCAAAGCAATTCACTTTATAAATGCCTCTAAAATGTCCCACAGAAACTCTGTAGATATCTTCCTGTGGAAACACTGACAACATACACAAAATGCATGCTTGGTTTGAATCTGAATTAAGGGGTATTGATTGCATGAAAAGATAGAACATTTTAAATAAACACGTAAGCTTTGACAGCCCTAATTTTCATACATCCATGTATTTTCTAGTCCAGGGTCTTCAACCCTAATTCTGGAGGGGCACAGGCTCTGCTGGTTTTCTTGTCTTCACTTTTAAAATCAGAAACCAATTCAGACCCATGAAACCAAATGAGGTGAGTTAACTAAAATCAGTTGCATTCATTGAGTGCTGAGTAAAAACAAAAACCTTCAGACCAGAATCACAGATGCAGACCCCTGTTCTAGACTATTGTGCACATATACTGGCCTACAGTAAAAAATGATTCCACTTGACTGAAATGACTTGGAGGTACCAGTACGCACATCATAAATCAGACCAGAGCAACTCTGTCACAAACCTTAAACCAAACATGAAATCTTTACAGGAACTAAGGATGAATCTTTAGGGAGCCTCAGGACAAAAAAAAAAACAAAAAAACACCAGTACTTAATGAAGGATGCACAGGTGTATACACAACATATTTCCCCAGCGAAGCTCACAAGCGATTTATTGTACATGCTTCAGAAGAGAACTGCAGCGAGGAGGGATGAGAGGAAGGTGTCTTCAGTGTTGACCATGTGGGTGTGTCCTCTATAAAGCGATACCTTGTTTCCACGGCTGGCTACGGTGCAGCCTGCTGTTGAAAAATAACCAGCGCCAACAGGCCAGTGTAGGCAGGTAATCTCCCCACTGCCACAAGATGGTATCGTTGAGCAGCCTCAGAAATAGGAGAAGGCATTTGAAGTCCTCTCAGCAGGGGGACAGAAAACCTCAACGGCTATCCCAACCTTAATAGCAATCATAGCTCATTTAAAGGGCAAATTTGCTGGAGAATTTTGATCACCCCCCTTTTACTATTTTTTGAGTAGCACTAGTGTAAAGTGGGTTGTGCTTGTCTGCAATGACTTGCGTCTGAGGGAAGAACAGTCAAGCCTTGAAATGTTGCACAGATGCACGTGTACCCAGAATCTGGAAAACAAGGTTCTGGATCCACTCCACCCACCCATAACACTCCTTGCCTAATCACATATCCCCCTGAGACCCAGCAGAAAACAGTTGAAGTATTTTTCTTTTCTGACATAATACAAGAGTATTGGATGGCAAAAACATGTTGCAGTGAAAATATTTTCATATTTTTATTTTATTTTTATTGAATGTCCCTATGCAATTTCAGCATAGTAGAATATGTGGTTCTTGATATTAAGACCACAGACTCCAAAATTAATTGTCGGGTCTTAGGATATGGAAAAAGGCAGTGATCATTAATGGCCAGTTCCTACAGAATGCAAATATGTATCGTATTTATTGTTTTTTCACAAAAGTTGCTCTTTACTTCCAGCATGCAGAGAATCTGAACAGAAACATGTCCTAATGTGTTTCTCAAAAGCAAGCAGCACGCTAGAAAAAATCAGTCTTAAAAGGATACAATCCCAAATTGTATTTGTTTTGGGAGGGCTAGTTTCCTGGCTTGCACCAGCTGATGAAACATCTGTTGTGGAATTTTAGGGGTGCCAGGAGTGGGAATAAGGTACACTACCCGTGCAATATTGAAGCAGTGTACTCAAAAGGTGAATGTGTGCGTTTGTGATCCAGGAAATGTACATTTACTGAGTTTTTTGTAGCTGTTTAGGGAAACAGTTAACGATACAAAATATTTTACAGGTATAGGCAAGTCCAGGAATGGTTCTGTTTTTTTAAATATTTTTTTTTACATGTACCATTAAATAGAGAACTCCTATAAACCTAAATATAAGAGATTTTACTTCCAATCCAGTTAAGGTCTGGTGGGGAGGGGGTGGGAGTACCAGAGTGTACCATTGGTTGCAAGATTGTATTTAGGATTAACTATGAAACAGTGAAAGACTTCATGTCAGAATTAAGAATGAAACCAAGTTTTGAAGGACTACATCAATGCATGCTGACATTATTTATGTAAACCATTTTTTAACATATTACTGTGTATATGGGGGTGTTTCTGACTGGTGCATCTTCC
Source organism: Anguilla anguilla (assembly GCF_013347855.1). Classification (NCBI taxonomy): domain Eukaryota; kingdom Metazoa; phylum Chordata; class Actinopteri; order Anguilliformes; family Anguillidae; genus Anguilla; species Anguilla anguilla. The sequence goes on from NC_049209.1 coordinate 28,800,446, forward strand.
CCCAAATGTTGTGAGTGGTGAAGCAAACCAACTAGGCTGCTAGCTTTGTTTATGCAAGGACAGTGATCGATCCTCTTGTTTGTGTGGAGCCTACACTGAGATCTCTGCTTGATTTGAGTACCAGGGCTGGGCTGCTCCAGGGAGACCCGGGTTTTGTTTAAAGCTGAGGCCTTCCTGCTGCTGCCAAGATCTACAGTACCTCAGTGAAGAGGCTTTCTTCCTGTACTGCACGTCAGGAGTGCATCACGTGACAACGACGGTGGCGGCAGGTTGTGTGTGTGTGCGTGTGTGTTTGTGTGTGTGCGTCTTTGCGTGTGTGAACGAGGGTTTGTGTCAGGGAACTGGACTCAGTCATCGATGCAGATCACCTCCCCACTCCGCTGCTCCCTCCTTTCCAGCAGAAATTCTCCCTCCCTCTCCTTCTTCATCCCCATGGGGGTACCATTCAGCACTGCAAGAGAGAGTGACACAATAAGAGAGACAGAATAACACGCAGAATGGCAGACTAAATCTCAATATTGGAATGCGATCAAATCCAAACTACAGTGAGCACCATAATTCATTGGACAGTGATACATTTTTTGTTATTTTGGTTCTGTACTCTAGCACTTTGAGTTTGAAAGGATACAATGACAATGGAGTTGAAGTGCAGACTGTCAGCTTTAATTTGAGGGTATTTTCATACATATCGGTTGAACCGTTTAGAAATTATAGAACATTTTGTACATAGTCCCCCCATTTTCGGGCATCAAAAAATATTGGACAGTTTAACATAATGTAGAATAAAGTAATCATTTTTAATATGTGGTAGCATATCCTTTGCATGCAATGACTGCTTGAAGTCTGCAATGCATAGACATCACCAGACACTGGGTATCTCCCCTGGTGATGCTCTGCCAGGCCTGTACTGCAGCCATCTTCAGTTCCTGCTTGTTTCGGGGACTTTTCGCCTTCAGTCTCCTTTTCAGCATGTAAAATGCATGTTCAATTGGATTCAGATCCGGTGATTGACTCGGCCAGTCAAGGATTTTCCACTTTTTGGCCCTTCGTTGATCTATAAGTATTTTTTGGGTCATTGTCTTGTTGCATGATGAAGTGCCGTCCAATGAGTTTGGAGGCATTTGGTTTTATCTGAGCAGATAAAATATTTCTGTAGACTTCAGAATTCATTGTTCTACTTCCGTCTGCAGCCACATCATCGATGAAGACAAGTGAGCCCGTTCCACTGGCAGCCATACAGACCCAAGTCATAACACCCCCTCCACCATGTTTCACGGATGAGGTGGTATGCTTTGGATCATGGGCATTTCCTTTTTTTCTCCACACTCTTTCCATCACTCTGGTACATATTAATCTTTGTCTCATCTGTCCACAAGACTTTGTTCCAAAACTCTTGGGGCTCTTTTAGGTGCTTTTTAGCTAACTGTAATCTCGCCTTTCTGTTCTTCAGGCTTATCAGTGGTTTGCATCTTGTAGTGTACCCTCTGTAGTCCTGCTGGTGTAGACTTCTACGTATGGTAGACTTTGACACATCTACACCTGCATTTAGGAGAGTGTTTTTGATCTGTTGGGTTGTTGTCAGGGGGGTTTTCTTCACCATAGAGAGTATTCTCCGGTCATCCACTACAGTGGTCTTCCTCGGTCTACCGGGTCTTTTGACATAATTGAGTTCACCAGTTGTTTTTTTCTTGTTAATGATGAACCAAACTGTTGACTTGGGCATGCCCAGGGTTTTTGCAATGCTCCTGATTAATTGATTTTCATTTCTGAGCCTTATGACAGCCAGCTTAATTTGCATCGACACTGCTGTCTTCCTCATGTTGTCACACCCCAATAACAATCTCCAAAGGCAATTGCAAAGTCTAGAATCAAGACTAGACATCAACAGCTCTCTTCTGCATTCACTAACGACACAAATGAATACACCTGCCTAACGAAACACATCTGTGAAGCCAATTCAACAAATACTTGTAGTACCTTAAAATGGGGGGACCATGTACAAAAGGTGCTATCATTTCTAAACGGTTCGTCCGATATGGATGAAAATACCCTCAAATGAAAGCTGACAGTCTGCACTTCAACTTCATTGTCATTGTATCCTTTAAAACTCAAAGTGCTAGAGTACAGAACCAAAATAACAAAAAATGTATCGCTGTCCAATGAATTATGGTGCTCATTGTAATTGTTGTTTTTACCTCATAACAACATCAACAAAAGCAACTCCCAAGAATAAAGACAGCAGGAATGATACCAATGATGTGTGCTGTGGAACAGCCGTGATACTTCCTTTAATGTGCAAGCTTACATTATACATTAATAATAACATATAGGAAAAAATAATAATGTAAAAAATAAACTGTTAAGTTTTTTGAATGCTGTTGGGGAGGACACGGAGACTCATATAGTACAGAGACTGGGGCAGTGTTCACAGATGGGTGCACAACACACATACAGGTGCTCCAACATCAGCCAAATCAAATGGCTGTGCCAACTGGAGTTGAGATGGACTTGTGGGTCACAATAGAATACATGTTAAAATCTAAATGGCAGTGCATGATTGTGTATCAGGTCATATCAGCATTATAGACACTGAGGTATGTGACACCAAGATGACATAAAAACTGCAGCAGCTTTTGTGGACAGATACAGTATGAATTGAAAACCAAGAGACTGGTTCAAAGTCACAGATTACACATTGTTATTGATTCTGATATTTTTGTTTTAACATTACAGGCATTTGACTAGTATCATCATTTAGTTATTATTGCTTGGTGTCTAATATACTTTTGGCTTTTGTTGGAATACAGAAACTCATCAGAAATGATTGAGCCTTTGGTCTATTTCAAATGACAAGCAATATTCTAACAACAAAACAGTACATTGTACCATAATAAACTATGACATCTAGTCATTCACAAGGGGCCTCATTTATGTATGCATGGATATGATCCTAAATTCAATAGATCTGATAATATGTGAAAATCAACACACAAATTCAGATTTATAGATACTGTATGATAGCAAGGTAGACAAGGAATGGGTGTCACAAGAGGGCCGCCCTTTTCACACAATTCAAATTCAGGGACGTTCCAACAAAAGGGGCAACCAAGGGTTTGTGCTGAATTCTTGTACCCTGAACATGAGTTTGTCAGTCGTGATTACAGAGATACCAATCCACTACTTTGACTGGCAGATTCTGAGATGTGCAATAGTCTGACTCTGCAACCCTTGTCCTGGAGAGTGGCAGGGTCAGCCAGTTTTTGTTTTCACATTAAAATCAGCAACTTGTTCAGACCCAAGAAACCAAGTGAGGTAAGTTAACTGTGCAATCAGTTGCTATAATTGAATTCACCAACTGAGTAACAACAGAAAAACAGAAGATCCTGATGATCTCCAGGACTAGGGTTGCAGACTTCTGCAGTAGAGTGATCGACAATCCTCCAAATCCAGCTTGTTTCCACCCTACAAAACACTTTAACTTGTCTTTCATAGTCCTAGCAAACACAAATTTGACCACATAAATAATGGGGCCATTTTAAATACATCTTGATGAGTCTTAGTGAAACACCAGGAAAACAAGTGATAAATTCCAACAGCCCTAAGCAGCACAAGTGGTCCTCATACACTAAGGCTCCATTACATCAAGTAGGCAAGGGGAAACTGGTTGGAACTGGACAACATCGTCAAAAGTAAGTGGACACCTGACATCCAAAATCTCATCCAAAAATTATGGGAATTAATATGGAGTTGGTCCACCCTTTGCTGCTATAACAACCTCCACTCTTCTGAGAAGGCTTTATACTAGATGTTGGTGCATTGCTGCAGGGATTGACTTCCATTCAGCCAGAAGAGCATTACTGAGGTCGGGCACTGATCAGGCAATTAGGCCTGGCTCGCAGTTGGCCAGACAAGTTCCTCCACACCGATCTTGACAAAACCATCTCTATTTGGACCTCACTGGGTGCCCAGGGGCATTGTCATGCAGAAAAAGGGAAGGGCCTTCCCCAAACTATTGCCACAAATTTGGAAGCACAGAATCGCCTAGAATTTCACTGCATTAAGATTTTCCTTCACTGGAATTAAGGGGCCTAGCCCAAACCATGAAATCAGCCCAAGACCAAGGGGTGTCAAAATACTTTTGGTCATACAGTGTATCAGCCTGTCAAGACAGATTCATACATCAGCATAATTCATGATGGACATCTCCCCACCCATGCTCAATAGGTCCTGATACTCTGAGTAGTAGTAGTAGATTAAAAACATACTAAATGAACAGTTCCAGAACAGTATGACTGTTCAGGGTTCAGGGTTCAGGCTCAGGGTTGCTCCTTTTCATTTTCTGTATGTAGCTACCACAAATTCCAAGACATACTTCAGTCTCACCAAGTTACTAGAACAGATGATTCCATTTGAGAATAAGCTTCACAATGTCTAATGCTGTTGTTTCACAAGAAGGTTTTAATCCGATCCACAAATTCTTCCTTGTCATACTTCTAAATACAGTACTGTTGTTTGTTCTTCTGCTATTTACTTCCCAGCGACAACATTTTAGTAATACTTTACTATGGATGGGAGTTATATAGCATTTATAAAAACTGTTATATGCATTCATATGCATTAACTGAAGAGTCACAGCACTTTAATAAACATACATACACATGGTTCCCACCAACCCCTATATACACATCACTCATAGCTCATGTGTCTCTAACACGTTCCGATTGGCAAGGATACCCAACGAATGTTCAGACTTCAAAATGTAGAATCATATTAGGATAAACCCCATTGTCTCATGCTTGCTTCAAACACTAGGAAAATAAACAAGATTACAGTCATATGACATTGACTGGTTATACCCTGATGGCTACAGCATTTGGGTAACTTGGCTTGATGTAACAGAGTCCTACAGAAAAGTGTGCATACCACCAGGTATATCGAGGGCAATGTGAACAGAGTTTTGCCACAGTTTCTTTGGTAAAACATATACTGTGTGTATATATCTCTTTTCAAAGGGTTTTCCATAAAGGTTTAGCGCAGGAATTCTACTTCTTGCTTGTGAAAATGTTGCATATTGTATAAAATAGTGAATGACATACTACAGTTTACATAAATACACATACACACTGCGCAGACACAGTGTAAGACACAACTTCCTGTAGGGAAGCACTAATGGGAGTTATTGTACTTGTATGATCTGACCAATGTTCCCTCTGTTTGTGTGTGTGTGAGTGTGTGTGCATGTGTGTGTGTGTGCATGCACGTGTGTTTGTGTGTGTGTGCGTGAGTGCGTGTGTGCGCACGTGAGTGTGAGTGTGTGTGTGTGTGTGTGCGTGAGTGCGTGTGTGCGCACGTGAGTGTGAGTGTGTGTGTGTGTGTGTGTGCATGCGCACGTGTGAGTGTGTGGGTGTTAAGCCTGGTTCAGATCAAGATTGCAACAGTGGCTGAGACAAGAATGCTGAGTTTTCAATTCTAAAAATATTTTAGAATGTTACTAAGTAAAAACTACACAGTCCACATTAAAACAACCATTAACAAATTAAATGACTGTTCCCATAACCATGAGTTATGAGTTGGTTGAGAGGATCCATTTCATCTTTAAACTCCAGACTCAAGATTTGACATGTTGAATCTCAGAGAGCACAGCAGCCATTGGCTGCACTGAACAAAACTGCTCTTGAAAACATCCATTTTGGCTGATGACTTTTTTATCTGAACTTTCATTCCTTCGGCATAAACTCTCTCATCATGTTCCCGAGTGTCTGGCTGTAATCTAACAAGGAAAGTGAGGTCTGACAGACGGAGTCATCCTTTCCACCCCAGACAACCCTCCTGCCCCCCGCAGACCCACCTAAGTGGCCCAGGGACAGAGATGTTTTTGTTTTTTATCAAACAGTTTGATTGGCTCTTTTGCAGAAGCAGGAGAAAATCTGTTTCCTCTTAATCCTTTCCTTCTAGATATCACAAGTCTTCTCCCGACTCAAAGCTCCCGACTCCCAGCATGCCTCTCCAGACTATGAGAGCTTTTTGATCCTTCCAGGGACAGGTATGAATAAGCATTTCCAACAAGGGGAAAAGATGTGATGAAAGGGTCAGCAGGGTCAGTCTTAAATGTTAAATCCCTGATTCCTGAGCTTCCGTGTAACTGGGTCATCCAGAGATTCCTTAGCATGGTCCTGAAGTCAGGAAGAGTTTCTGTTGTTTGTGTTTGTTTGAGGAAATTCTGAGGATGTAAAGCTTTGGTAAAGGACGGGCACATTTCAGGTGCTTGGAGATCCAGCAAGATCATCCTGCTGTCTTCATGCCTTAGGTGTTCTCCATCTGAGTGATTGCAAACCATTTTTGTTTTTATCATTCTTGAGCAAAAAAGAGAAAAAGATATTTATGTCCCACTGTCCCGTTCTTTCACTCTGTGGGTGTTATTTGAGATAGGGGGGAGAAAGAGGAGGGGAATGGGGTGGTCCTCGGTGAAGAAGAGCAGAGCTGCATTTGGGTGAAGATGTGGATCAGTGAAGAGACCAAATACGTCCATCCAGAGGGCTCTTACTCTCCTTCTGTCTCTTCCTCTATCACCTCTTTCTCTCCCAGTTCTTTTTTCCCCTTTTTCCCTTTCACATCGGCCCTCCCTCCCTCTCACTATCCATGTAAAAGAGGTTTCTGGGACTCCCTACTCCTGTGCTCTCTCACACCAGCCCTCTCTTCCCTCCCTTCCTCTCTCTCTCCCCCTCTCTTTGTCTCCATCTCCATATCTTAGGGTTTCTTGGGTCTCCCGTTGCGGGGCAGGTTTTCCACGGTGTTGCTGAGGCGGTACTTGACGATGATGCTGTGCACCGTAGACTTGGGCATCCTCAGCTCCAGCCCGATGGCCCCTTCCGACCTGCCGTCCTTCCACAGGTCCACCACACGTTGGCGCTGCAGGACGTCGTGCTCCTTGGTCTTCAGGAAGGTGCCAGCCTCTGTGGGGGGCAGACAAGCGGCACACTGTAGAGACTGGGAAAAGGGAACGGAGGACCAAAAAAACGAGAAAAAGAAAAATGTTCCCCCAAAAAAAGCGATCGAGATATGTGGCATCGTTTCCTCACAAGAGCCGCAGGAAAACTGCCAAGATTAAAGGTAAAATTCGCGACAAAAGGTATTTTTCCCCAAAAAAAGAAGAACAAAAACTTGCCAAGATATAGAAAAACTGTAACTCCCTAAAACTGTAAATAGGGAGAAATATAATGAGAGCATCACTTCAGTGAGGAAAAAATGGTCATTATTTCAGACAAGGTCAATGTTAGGGAAAGAAAACTGACCAGTCAAAGGACAGTGTTAGATTGAGAGTAGTGATCGTTTTAGTTGCAAAACACTCCTGGGAGTCTGGAGGGGAGCAGTCTCTGAATTGACGTTATAATTCCATGACTGGCAAAAAATGCTCTGTTACAACCCAGGATGCAACCCCTGGATCAACCCCCGAACTCAACCCCCCCCCCCCCTCGCCTACTTGCCATTTAACCACATTTCCATACTACCTCCCAACCAAAATCCACAGGGACTGGTTAAACAGGGGATCTTCTTATACACACATCCCTCACATATGCATATGTGCACACGGAAACACACAAACATACACACAGTCCATTTATCAGGCACCAGTTTGTGCCACATACACACATAACTGTACTTAAATGGTTGCATTCTCCTTCAAAAACTAAAAACATTACTTTTAAAGTTTTTGAAAAACATGAGCAGATTTTACAGTATTTATATATCAATAGCTCACTTTTCCCCCAAACATAACATGACATATATTATTCTAGATACATAGTGTAAAACTCTCTTTACTAACTTTAGCATTTTACTGCAAACCATGTTCTCTGAGAGCCTGCCATAGGAAATATTTAGCATCTCACAAATAAACATGTCATCAACAATCATGAAAGATCAAAAACTGAGATCAGGCTTTCAGAAAAAAAAACTATTTTGGTGTTTCTCATTGAACTGAGAAGTGAAAATATTATTTTCTTGTTTCTGTGTTCAATCAATAGGGACCACACATGCTGTACAAATGTGGTACCAATGTGTGACTTGTTCCCTTTGATAAATCAGTATACAGTAGCGCACAGTAAAATATTCACTGAAAAATGAATTATAACACAGTACTTTTAAATCTAATAGGAACATGTGTGATTTCTGTTGGACCCCAAGTTGATTTACATCATAATTTCACAGCATAGTATTAAACAGCTTGCTGCTTAGTTCCAACTCTGTATTTTTTTTTTCCAAATCTCGCCAGTCAGTGCATGCACAACAGAGTGGCATTCTAATACCTGAAGCAGGGCACAGAAATACCCTTCCCTTCTCTGAAAGCAAAGCCTTTTTCAGAGCCCATTTCAAACAAGTAGACTGTTTTTCTGCATATATCCCTCTGGTTGAATTAAGGGATTCACAGCCATTTCTTCAGTTTCAAATCCATACCCTCAATGAAAAAACATTTTTCTCTTATGGTAAAATTCCACCAATGTAATTGGTATGCATAGAACAGCTGTAGGCAGCATTATATCCACACATTATTTATGCACTGCCTGAAGCTTAACTAGAGAAGTTTCTGTATAATCACAACCATAGCCACACAACAGCAATAATACTTCCAAATATGCAAACAACTAAAAATAAGTACAGTTAACTCCCATTTGAATACATATGCACAACAATGTGATGAACTAAAGGAGCATCAGTGGGATAGAAATTCCTAACATGATCAATTCAATCATGACAATTGTACAAATAATATGTGGTGGGTCAAAAGTGAAATAAGTAAATGCTCACAGCATGTGTGAAAAATGTGTGTCTTTCCCACCACACACATAACCATATCCATCACAATCTGGCAAGTAGCAGATTCTCTTATCCAGAGCGACCTGAACAAATTACATTCCTCTATTCAAAACAAATGCAGCTGGATTTAGGTTAAGTACCTCGCTCAACGGTATAACTGCAACATCCCAGCTGGGGATTGAAACACATCTTATTAATTATGAGCCCAGTCCCCAAACAATTATGTTCCACAGACATTTTGCCATAATTTGAGCAGTGTTCCATTCCTAAAGTTCCAAAGATGCTGAATATTCACAATCTGACTAAAATACAATGGTAAAGTTCTATTTATGATATTATCTAAATACATCACCACATATAGAATGAGGGGTATCTCTCAAAGCAGGATTAATGAGAAAACCAGCTAACTCCTTACTTCAGTTTGATATAAACCCCTCTAGCCTGGGTATTGGTACAAGGGACTGAATATCAGTAAATATCAACTACCAGGGAAGTATCACCCCCACCTTGCTCTTATTTTCTTGCACATGCACAGTCTTTCAGGTCTTGAGCCACTGCATTTCTCTGCACAACTGTTTTCTTTTCCCTCTGAAGTCATTCCTGATCCTACTGTACAGACCCCATTACATTCCATTCATTCAGATGCTCTTATCAGGAGCAACTTACAACATAACCAGCTGCCACAGTTTCAGGGTTCCTTGGCAATGCTCACTTTCACATTGACCCAAAAATATTTTTTACTAAAGGGACAATCAGCTTCAAAGTCAACATAGCTGAGCGCTGATGTCACAAGACGCAGTTCTGCACACCGGTCTTGTATGTAATTCATATCTGAACACTGTCCTCCACATGATTAAGATCTGAAAATTGACCTCACATGTCAGCAAGTGTGATTCTCATATGTGAGATTCAGCACACTGACCTGATATGAATGACCCAGGGGGCATGTGGCTGTAGTTTGTTCCCCCCAGAGACATGGCTCCCGGTGGGGCAGGGGTAAAGGGTGCCCCAAAATTATGTGGTGTTGCATATGGTCCCAGGGGGATAGGCTGCACAGAGAGAGAGATGGGGGTAAGTACAACAGTCAAATACAATTTCAGCCTGTGATATCAGGATAATTCAGTATGAAACTGATATGCAGCATGCAGTATTTACCAGGTGTGTGTGTGTACAGTATGAGCATATGTGTGCATACAATGGGGGTGAGAGTGTGTGGGTGTGCTTGGGTGTGTTTACTGGTTTCTGCATGTGTGTGTGTTTGGAATTGTATGTGTGTGCGTCCGTGTGAGTGTGTGCATTTGAGAGAATTTACTGTGCGTTTTGGTGTGTGTGAATGTGTGTGTGTGTGTTTGGAACTGCATGTGTGCACGCCTGTGTGGACGTGTGTGTTTGAGTGTATTTACTGTGGTTGTGTGGGTGTGCGCGTGTGTGTGTATGTGTATGTGTGTGTACGTATATATAAGTACCGGCGGTATGTGGGCCTCGTTCCCCTTGTTGGCCAGCCTGCTAAGGATGCTCCTTTCAGACATCTGAAGGCGGGCAGCGATGGGTGGGATGCGGGACAGTGTGGCAGGTAGCCGTGTCACATCTGCCTTCATGTCGCTCAGCAGCTCCTCCAGCTGGTTCAACACTGCAATTACAACAACACCCAATCGCACCACACTTAAAACGCTGAGCTGAGAGTTACAGGGCTCTATCCACAGATCACGCAGTTCGAAGAAATCAAGCTACAGAATTTATATAGAAATCAAGCCCAATGTCATAACATTCTTTTGTGCTGCAACCATGTTTAAAAAAACATTTTCCCTCGTCTCTCTCTCTCTCCTTTGTTCTCTCACCCTTGTGTAGGACAGCGTTGGCAGGCTTGTTCCCGGCCAGTGACTCCTTGCTCAGGTGTTGGTGTGACTCCGCCAGGCACTCCACCTCGGCGAATCGCGCGTTCAGGGCCATGGCGGGGTGGGTGGGGTCCTGGGTCATGTTCAGGTACGCTGCCCGGCGAAGCTGCTCCTCGATCACCAACGCCTGCTCCAACAGCTGGAGAGAGAGAATTACATTTACCACTCCGTTGATACTGTTTTATACCACCAATTGCTGGTAATTACAACTACCTTACATGTAATTTTAGCTTGGTAGCTAATCATAGCTAAGCCCATTCACGACTTAAAGCACTACATTCTCAATCTTGTGACATAGGTTTACTCTTGAGTCTCATTTCACCTTGAAACGGCGAGCCAGGAACTTGTTCTTCATCTCCAGGAAGTTGCCCTTGTTTGCTTGCGTCTTGAATGGCTCATTGACAATGGCAAACTGCACGTCGTTTTGTATGTCCTGCCAACGTGCGTATCCATGACTATGGGGACTCAAGGGCAAAAACCACCAACATGGGGGCCAGTAAGGGGAAGGGGGTGGGGGGGGCACAGCTGGGGGACATCAGGAGGGACAAAGACCACAGGTAAAAATACTTGAATAACTTTCCTCTGATCTTGTGTGGGAAATTAGCTGTGGATGTAAACACATGCGCGATACATAGGGCATTTTATCAGTGTTCAGTTATACTGGTCCCTAACAGATAATGTTTATATTCAAGGGATAGTTCACTTTCCCTCAAAAGTGTTTTTTAAAAATATTATATCAGTTTTGGTGTGTTTTCAATTGGCCCAGACAGTATTGTGCGCAATGCATATTTTTGAAAACTGTACATATTTGATGACCCGCCAGCACGTTCATAGGCTGTCTACAGTGTTGTTAATATGTTAAATGAACTCTGATACATGTGTACATGTGAGCTGAGTTAACACTAAAATTTTACTGTGTGTACAGCTATCATGCGAATTAGTAAAGCTAAGATAGGCTAAGCTAAGTAAGCTAATGATGTTAGCTTTAGAGTAGAAGCTGTCTGTAGTGCCATTTAATAAGGATACAGCACGATGCCTGCCAGGAGCCAATAGTCATGTCTTCGGTGCCAGATCTCGTTCACCTTCCCCGAGGATATAGCTGCCCGTTCCTCATTCTGCCAAAGTGCATGCAGCTCTGTGGGCAATGCGGATACCGAGAAGTCAATAACAGGAAAATGAACATTGAAAAATAAAATCTCAAACCACACGCTGCGCCAGACTGTTATCGTTTATGGCTGCTGCAAAGTTACCAGTGAAGCCGCCATCAGCGATGTTGAACATGAAGCGTGGCCGTTCTGTCTTCCCATTGGTCCCTCTGGGAATTTCCTCCTTTGTCCCTTTGACATCCTTCCCAGCATCCTTTTCACCTTTCACTTCCTCTGTAAAAGTAGACATTTGGATGGGCCAACTTGGCAAGCCAAGCCCCATACATCTACAGCTGTGTTTGGCACATTTTAAGTAGTTTTCCTAATTCTTTTAGCATTACAACCTTACATAGTACTATGATAGGAAACTGCAACTGTGGTCCTGGAAACCTACATGGCCAACTTGTTTTGGTATTCACCTAAAAATCAGCAACCAGTTGAGGGCCAAGAAAACAGGTCGGGTGAGTCTGCCATACAATCAGCTCCTTTAATTCATAAAATAAGTGCTGAGAATGCTGAAAATTAGCAGACCCTGCGGCTCTCCAGGACCATGGTTGCAGACCCTTGCACTATGGGCTCAAATTTATTTTCATATAACATAAGATTCAACCTCTTTATATCAGAATAATAATGAAAACTCTTGTACCCATAATGCAACAGTGTCTACAGGCTGAATGAGAAACACATGACAGATGATGAATGGCCAGTGAGGAGGGAGAGAAGGGGATGGTCGCTCACCTTTCTTGACATCAGAGGGCAGGCTATCCTCCTTGTTTTTTCCACCTGTTGTTTCTGAGACTCCGGCTGACTCGTCGCCATTTTCATCTGTTGTCTTTTCCTCCTCCTCTTCCACCTTTTCCACCTCTGCAGTAACAGTCAAAGCATCATAGGTTCACCTGACTATTTTTTTAACTTAAAGGTTTTACCAATTGTGATTTTTCTGAATTCCTCCGGTGGAAGTTGTAAAAAGTGAGCTTGTAACACAGATAAGAGTCTCAGCTAAATGCCCAAATGTTCTGTTTCTACATCCAAGCTGCAATGACTGACACAGCACAGGTAGGTACCATAGAAATTCAATGAAACAGAATAAGGGATGAGCCATCCCTGCACTACTGAGCACTCAACGGGATGCAGTGTGTATCGTTTCTTTTGGACTTTCTTTGGCCCAACTTTGAATTTGCATGGGACTGACCTGAATTTTATATGAGGGTTGAGGATAGAATTAGAATCTCCCCCTCAGACTTGCTAATTGGATCCTATAAGTAATAATCTTCGTACAAGGATTAAATGCATTACGGATAGGTATGTCAGGATTAAATATTTATCTTCCATAATGCCCTGTGAGCCATGGAAACAGAAAACTCCTTGATTTATTTTTTAGCTTTGAATGACAAATTATCTAAAAAGGGCTGAAATACTTTTCCTGTTTCTCCTACCAGGAGACGTGGTCTCCAACCACAAATACAAATCAGTGGTCAGATACCACTTGAAAGTACTGTGAAAATCCCAGTCACGCTTTCCCGGAGGAATACAGGAGTAGCTCTTATGGTCGTATGAACAACAGAAGGCACTAAACTGACAGCTATCCGCAGCAGTACCTTGATTCTCTTCTTCTACAGCAGGGGGCGCTGTATCGGAGACCGGCTTCTCGGCGTCAGCGGGTCCCCCTTTCTCTTTGTTCTCCTCTGCCTTCCTCTCCTCCTGTGGGGGGGCTGGGGGAGTATCCTTCCCCTCCTCCTCTGTCACCGCAGCCCCTTCCTCTGTGTCAGGTTTTTGGCCGGGGGACGAAGCTTGTGTTGCGTCCTTCATGGTGATCGGAGGCTTTATGGAGAGTTGTGACAGACATGTTAGTTTCCAGGGACTGGAGTTTGGGGTTAAGTACTAAGAATTAGAGCAGAGGCACAGGCGATACAAAGTGCAAGGCTGAAATTTAGGAACTTCTAATTAATTTAACTCGTGCTATATTATTATTACAAATGTATTAATAATAATAGATTAATCGTATTTGTAGAAGTAATAAAAGTGGTAGTTTAATATTATTATTATAGATAAAGATTCATGTCCATAGCCACCATTCCAGCTTTATGGCAATGTTAGGCTGATGTCACTGATCTTGTACCTCCACGGGATCTTTGCTTTCACTGCTGTCCTTCTCGCTCTCCTCCTTCTCCTTCTCAGCCTCTCGCTCTGGCTGGCTCTCTCCCTCCTTTACGGGCTCCTTTCCGTTTTTCTCCGATTTGTCAGGTGGGGAGGGGGTAGCTGGAGGAGGCCAAACAGGTCAGATTCTGATCTATCTCAGAGCCCGATCAATCTGTATATGTTTACCTGCAGTAGCTGTGCTGGATATGTGTGCATATGTTTAATATTTAAAGTATTTTGTAGTGCTATGCTTTTCTGAGCAATCAGACAATGAAGTGTCATCATATCATTTCATATGTGTATGACAGTATGTTACTTGGTATAGAGTTGCAGGATGTGTGAGTGTGTGTGCATGTGGCTGTGTGTGTGTTACCTGGAGTAGAGGTGTGTGTGTGTGTGTTACATGGTGTAGAGGTGCAGGATGTGTGTGTGTGTGTGTGTGTGTGTGTGTGTGTGTGTGTGTGTTACCTGGTGTAGAGGTGTGTGTGTGTTACCTGGTGTAGAGGTGCGTGTGTGTGTTACCTGGGGTAGAGGTGTGTGTGTGTGTTACATGGTTTAGAGGTGCAGGATGTGTGTGTGTGTGTGTGTGTGTTACCTGGTGTAGAGGTGCGTGTGTGTGTTACCTGGTGTAGAGGTGCATGTGTGTGTTACCTGGTGTAGAGGTGTGTGTGTGTGTTACCTGGTGTAGAGGTGTTTGTGTGTGTGTGTGTTACCTGGTGTAGAGGTGTGTGTGTGTGTTACCTGGTGTAGAGGTGTTTGTGTGTGTGTGTGTTACCTGGTGTAGAGGTGCAGGGGGTCGTGTTGGCGCTGGGTTCGGGGGTGGAGGTGGTGGTTTTGAGGCCGGGGGAGGACCCTCGAGAGGACTCCATGCTGACCAGCGGTTTCAGTTCAGGAAGGCTCCATTTCCCATTGATGTGCTCAAACTCCTGCACCTGCACAGAACCCCAGCACAGCATCACTGCCATGCCACAGCTACAGCAAAGAGCTCTCAAACTACAGCCTGGGAGGGCCACAGTATCTGCAGGCTCAGCTCCACAACAAACAAGGTGCAAAAGAGCTGTGTGGATTCTTTCAACAGGGTTTGTGTTTTAGCCCAGTACCAAGACAGATTCAGCTAATACTTCTTTTCACAGAAGGCATCTGAGACCAAAAACAGCATACCACAAGAGTGAGAGAGACTGAAAGCTTAAAGCTGAAAAGCTTTATCCCCGAGTTCATCAATTCTGTCCCTTCCACCCCGAATACCTCCAGGATTTGAGTTCAGAATCCCTGCTCTAGAACATTCATAAATAATTCCAATATTTCAGTCCCTTATTCCAGACCTTCTGGACCAGTGTGAGTGTGTTTGTGTGTGTATTTTTTCTGTGCTACGCTCCCCCCCATTACATCCCCCATAGTGTATCTGACCTTCTTCTTGACCAGGGACATGACTCCGATCCTGGTGAGGACAGGCTGGCGGCAAAGGCCCTCCCTCGGCACGCCGTCGGCAAACGTCTCCGAGCCCTCCCCCACCGGCTCACACAGATGCCGCATGAACAGGGAGACGTAGGCCCTGGTGCGGGTGGGGCGGACGGATGAGAGGAGACAGAGGGAGGAAAATAAGTGAAGAGATGTCTTCTAACTGTGCAAACCCCACTTGTGAACTGTGGTGTGAGCTGACATCACATGCCTCAGAGGAAAGCACATGCTTATCTGCACTGCCTAAAATCGACAGTGGAGGTTGCAATGATGAGTACTGATCAATGTGATTTGAAATTCCAAATTGGGAGAAAAAGGGGACAGCAGACATCACAAGACAGGCGAGTCTCAATCTGAGAATGTTACTGAGTAAAAACTACAGCCCACATCAAAACAATGATTAACAGATTATATTACTCTTTCCATAACAAGTTATGGAATGGCTAAGCAGATCAGTCTTGTACTCTGGACTCAATATTTGACAAGCTGAATCTTGGAGACCAAAGTCACCATTTTAATACTCTTTAGATCACACTGAACAAAATTCCCTCTGCAAACATTCTAAAACTCCTGGCTGATGACTTTTTGACTCTTCCCATCCGCTCTCACTTGAACTCCTTCTCGCTCTTGCCCCGGAGGTCCCGAACGAGCCACTGACAAGAGAAGCCATCTTGAGCTGGCATCCCCCATCGCATCACAGCGTTTAGGAATGCCTTCCGCTGGCGAGTGTTAAAACCCAGCACCTGGGAGAGAAAGAGAGAGAGAGAGAGAGAATGAGGGGGAAGGGAGAGAGGGAGAGGAAGAGACAGAGAGAGAGAGAGAGAAAAGGTGGAGGGAGAGAGAGGGAATAAGCAGAGATAGGAAAAATACACTAAAATGTTTGCAACAAAACTAGTATACCTTTACTATACATGGGGAAATTTGATTAGTTTTCATATCACATCAAACAAGGAATTTCTAAAACATCTATAGTACATATTACACAAAACCGCTGAAATGCAGAGATAGAACTATATTATGTTGTTGTGAACAATTTTATATGTTTTTGGTGTTTCTGTGTAAAAAACAAAATACCTTCCACACAAATGTATCTATATACTACAATCAAAATGGTGGCGGTGTAATTTTCTTTGTCATTGACGCAGACGTGTAAACCATACAAAACAAAAGGCAATCAACTTGTATTACATATGCAGTACATGCAAACACATATTTCAAATACATGTATTTGAAATAGTGCTCATTCCAGATTATAATAAATAAAGAACTGACCAAATTAGTAACCAAAATTGTAGGCTCTTTGAGAGGAGAAATGCACTTAGAACTCTCAGAGGTAATGATCCACTACTGATGCTCTTCGGTAATGAGTGACTTGCAAATTGCAACATTAAAAAAAGTGTCGGACAAAACAATTTCCAGTGGGTGACCATGACTAAGGAATTCTTGCTGCAATGCACTGGTCATCAGCAGCTGGTTCTGAGGAAGTTCTGGGTGTTCTTGGCCACAGAATAAAGGCTTGTAAATTTTCCCCTCTCTAATGCCTTGGATCTTACACAAAATATGTTTACCAGCATATTAATTTTACAATTCTGTTTTGCAATTTTTGAACACTGCATTTTCCCAAAACCTTTTGGTGGTCCTTTTTAGGTATGTGAGCTTATTCTTGGTACCACACTGCCAAGGAGCCTTACCTCAATGTTTCCCCCAACTCTGGCCAGCAGGGGGGGCAGTGGCTTGTCCCTGTCATTTCTAAGTTGACGCCGAGACTGTCTACGGCCTGTAAAAGGGGACAGAGATTGAGTTAGCCAGCAGATTCATCACAACAAGAAGGCTTCCTCATCCTTTCAACTCCAATTTGTGTTTTGTGAAATTCATATTTTTAAATATATATTAAAATATATAAAATCAAAAATCAACTACATTGATAAATTAACTAAACAAACAAAATATCAAAATAAACCAGAAGCTCAAATAAGCCTTGGGTATTTACAAAACATTATTACATGTATACATAATATACAGTCAGTGTTAATTATCACAAAGACATGCATAGGAGTAATTCACTTCAGTTCATTTAAGGTGCCATACAAACTGGGCCTTCTTACCCTCTGTTCTGTCATCAAAGTCCTCATCTTCCTCTTCTGAGCCCACAGAATACTCTGATTGGTTATCTGAAACACCAGCATGCCAGTCTGAAACAGCACATACAGTGGTGCACAGTCAATAGGCTATGCTGAGCCACACCTCCCCCTGCTGGCTGAAACAGCACATATCACACACTGACCATTCTCAAGTTTCCTTGACCAGAAATGTGAACCTCTGATCTTCCAAGGCATTCCCAGAGTCAGTTAATGGTCTGTGTCTATTCCCATGTGTATAAAATGCATCTATGCTATTTTACGTCATTCTTGTCTTGTTCTCTTGTTGAAAGTAAAAGTCCTCTCCTGTATTTTGTTCCAATCGCCTGGATTTGCTAATTAGCACAATTCTTCAACCAGGAAGTAGAACTAATTGGTGAAATAATAAAAGTAAGCTGTTTTTGCTTATCTTTATTAAGAGTGTGAATGACTTTGGAGGCAACTGTACTGTATGTTTCAATGTTTTTTAAAGAATACAGGACAATATCAGAAAGCACCAATAACATATATTTACTCACATATTATAAATGTCACAATATCGTAATCAAAATTTCTATATATTGCAGTATGTTTAATTTATGTAAGGGTGGGAGGCAGTCACATAACACAGCACAGTGTCTCTCCTCTCCTCTCCTTTCCCGTCCCTCCCTCAGGGGTGTGTACCTTGGTCCTCCTGCGCCGCGTCATTGTAGTTGACCTGTTTGCGGACCCTCTTGCCCTTGCCCAGGTTCCTGGCCAGGTCCTCCTGCTGCTGCTCGTAGTGGTGCCTCAGCAGCTTCTCCCAGTAATCTGGGTCCACGTTCTCCTCCTGCTTAATGATCTCCCTCTCAATGTCTTCCATCTACAGACCCCAGGGCAGAGAGAGACAGGGGTCATGGGTCAGTACTGACGGATATACGTGCAGAGAAAGGCAGGTCAACACAGACACAGTCACAGCTTTGATACAGAGGGAGCGAATACAAGAATGACACAGATAAGCAGGCATAGGTCAGTACTGACACACACATACACATACACAGTGGTCAGCGCTGTCACACCCATATGTATACACACACACACATACCTTGTCCTCCTCCCGCACCATGTACTGGGCCACCTTGAAGGAGCTCAAGTATTCGTTCATGTTCTGCACGTCAGTGTCGTCGGTGGCGTCCTGATTTCGGTCCAGTAGCCTCTCGATGGCAACGCTGTCGTAGTGTATCACACTGCTGTCCTCATCCTTGTTGTCCCCAGCTGGACGCAGGGAGACAGGGGGAGGAGCCAAAGGAGGGATTAGGGGAGGAGCCCAGCGAGAAGCAGGCAGTGTGTAGGGGGAAGGGGGGAGGGGATAGGGCAGAGGGAGGAAGACAGTGGGACAGAATGAGGTGTAGTACAAAAGCCAAATATTAGTCTCAAATATCCCCAAATAAACTGCCAACTCTGTCTACCCCTATAAACCCTTCTCTCCTTCACTTCCAAAACCCATTTCACTCTCTATCTCTCTATCCCCCCTCCTCTATCCAACTTTTGCCGTTTCCTCACCCTCAATCTCATCCTTGAAAAGTTCTTCAGTGCCAAACTTGAGGATGTCATCCAGCTCCTGCTTGGACATGGACCCAGCCTTAGAGCCCAGTCCGGGCCGCACCACCAGATGGGTCAGCATCATCTTATGCTTGGCCACCTGTGTGATCCGTTCTTCCACCGAAGCCCGGGTCACAAAGCGGTAGATCATCACCTTTTTGGCCTGGCCAATGCGATGGGCACGACTAAAGGCCTGGGAAGGAGGGGGGTGAGAGTCAAATTTATTTCACTATTGTTTTGTTAAATACTCAATTCTGATTGGTTAAGAGGGTGTTGATTATGTGACTATAACCTGTACTGGAAAAAAACAGTATAATGTACAGCCAAGTCGTTCTATTTGCAACTGAAACTAGCAACATATGAAAATAAACCACTTCAGTGCGGTTAATATTGGTTTGGGGAAGTACAGTGTGCAAATGGTTTCCTTGGTAATGAAGCTGTTAGACCAGTGGTCAGTGTAAGTACCTGTATGTCATTGTGGGGGTTCCAGTCTGAGTCAAAGATGACGACGGTGTCTGCGGTGGCCAGATTGATGCCAAGACCCCCTGCCCTGGTGGACAACAGGAAGCAGAACTGCTGCGCCCCAGGAGCTGTGTATGTGTGAGAGAGAAAGAGAGAGAGAGAGAGAGAGAGAAATCCTAAGGTCACACAGTGCTGTGAAGTCCACTGCATATATCACAAATATAGCACACAATCAAAAAAATTAAGACAGAACATATGAAGAAACACATGTAGCAAACATAGGTAGCAAGAAAGGCAAGACTAGGTGAACAGAATGAATTTAGGATTGCAATAGCATGTTTTATGTGTTGTTAGCTACATCAATCGATGATTTGTAGTGTGGTTATAAGTTGACACACTGTATGATAACCAGAATTTTTTGCTTTGTTGATGTTCCACTTACGCTCACTGGTGCGAGAATGTAAATGGCCATGTCTGAAAATGATTACCCACATAACTCCGGAGGATACACTTATGGTCTCTTTCATTGTGAGTCGCTCTGGGTAAGAGCATCTGCTAAATGAACGCAATGTAATGTTATAAAGGCCTAATGTAAGAATGGTGGCTGAGCAAAGAGAAAGACTCAGACAACAGCAGAGGCGGTGAGATTGAGTCCCTCACCATTGAACCGGTCAATGGCCTCCTGTCTCAGGGCCCCAGTGATGCCACCATCGATGCGCTCATACTTGTAGCCTTCATAGTCCAGGAAGTCCTCCAGCAAGTCCAGCATCTTCGTCATCTAAAGGAAGTGAAATGGAATGGTAAAGAGAATTATGGGTGAGTCACAGTTATTGCTTCTATGCTCTATGGCAATGATTTGGTAAAATCATTGGTGTTATAAAATAAAAATTCTATCTCTTTATTTCGTCATTTAAATAAATAGAAAACATAATTCTTTGTGGGCTGACAATGTAGCATGACTATGATACTAATAAAGTTCATTTCAAATCATCTATATCGTATGCCTGGCTTATGCAGCATGGCAATTTTAAATGTCAGACCGCTTACACATAAAACCGTGTAAATGATATTTGTACTGAGCACAAACTTAATTTCTTACGTTAAACAGGGACCTGCTTAGGTTATCAAGAGGCAGTACTGTTGAGGGCTCCCCATAAAATCATATTTTTCATCATAATGCAAAACAAGGCAAAAGAGGAGGTGGAGTAGCCACTATATATGCAGATAATTGTTTAGTTTTTTTAAATCTCTTGAATACCTTGCCTCGATAACCATCTGAATGTGCTCCTAGCAACAATCTATCGCCCTCCTAAAGAGAACTCAGTTTTTTCTTAATGACATAGCAGAATTTTTACCAATTATTTTACCTGACTAGACATGGTCCTCTTAATTTTCATTTACATGTTGACAACAAGACAGAATTCAAAGGCAATGGATTTTACAAATCTTTTAGACTCTTAAGGCTAACAGTAAATCAGCAACACATAGACCGGGTCATTTCTCAAGGGCTTCAGTGTATTAGCTGTTATGCATTTTTCTTGATCAGATCATTTCTGTATTTTTTAAGGTGAACATGTCAAATAAAGACAAAAACATGCAGAGCACTACTATTTCAAGCTGCCGAAAATTCACTGTCCTGTGACGAACCTGTTAAAATTACTTACAAGTTTCTCACAAAAATGTGGATGAACACAGGCAGCACTACAAGAGTTGAAAACTTTGTTCATTCTTTGGACTTTCTCATCATGGATTCTGATGAAAATACACTGCTGCAAGCTGAGAAAGATTAAACTGCAAATTCATTTTGACATTTTTAAAGTCGAATGCTGAACTGCTGAACTAAAATGGGTTTTTCTCACCTCTGGAACATAGCTAGTGACAGAGCATTTCTTGGGGATTTGGAGGTTACCTGGGAGAAGATGAGCACACGGTGGCCCTGTTCCTTCAGCTTCCTCAGCATCTTCTGCATCAGCAGCAGTTTCCCTGAAGCCTTGATGAGAGCGGATCCCTCATACGCCCCGCTCACTGTCTTTGGAGACTCCTACACCCCCATAAAACACAGGGAGTAAAGACGATGTCATTCACATGTGGACACACACACACACATACACACGCACACACACACACACACAAGCACATATGCACGCACATATGCACACACACACACACACACGCTCGCACGCGTACACACACACACATGTACGCACATATGCACACACACACACACACACATGCTCGCACGCGTACACACACATACACACACACACACACACACACATGTACGCACATATGCACACACACACACACACCCACACACACACACAATTCGTATATTGTTAGTAGGTTTTTTCATCCAACCATTTCCACCCTTCCGTCACCCTCTCATTATTTACTTTCTTAGCCCATTCTTTCTTCTGCTATCTGTTTCTCTCTGTTTTTTTCTTTCGTTCTCACGGACAAATACAGTTGATAATTGACCACATCAATGGAAGGAGGTGGCAGTCAAACATATATTTCTCCTAGTTAACAGGAAAATACTCTAAACTGTTATAAAGAGACAAGCAGATAACCTGATATTCCACTGTAATTTCCTATTATATAACTTTCATTGTTTGTTATGTAAAGGAAATAATTTCTTACACAACCTTCTGGAGACTGGGTTTCCATCCAAATGTTATTACAATTCCTCCCTTCCACATCTGTCATCATTACGCTATTTTCTTCACTTTCTCCCATTTGTCCTACTGTCCTCCCACAACACTGTAACCATAGGGACCAGGCAAAGATAGGGCTGTTTCGCCCACTAGAGCAAATGCTAGCAAATATGGGACAATACTATGGCAGGTACAGGAACAGGTATGGACCACTACAGTGCCAGATACAGGAAAGATACATACATCAGTATTAGACCAGGTACATGCAATAGATGAAGGTATTTATCTTGGGAGCTACAGGAAACAGAGATGTGTTATTACTGCAACAGCTAGAGGACATTACCATCCCAATATGACCCAATCATATGCCAGCTACTAGAAACAGGTTTGGAGCACTGCTATGGCAGATACAGGAAACAGAGGTGGCTGCTATGGTAGATGCAGCGAAATATGGATCGTTACCATGGCAGCTGCAGGAAACAGGTAGGGGTGGTTGCAGCACTTCTTCAGATCCATCATGATGTTCAAGAGGGACACCTGGTTCCCCCCACCCTTGGAGTTCAGGGCTTCGAAGTTACGCGTCAGGATGAACTTGTAGTATTTCCTGTTCAGACAAAGGAGTTCTCATTGTGAGTACAGGTTTACAGGTGGATGGTCCTAAGCCCCTCCCACTCACTTCTGCATAGAGCGTGGCTCCTCCCCCTCCCCTTACTTTTGCATGGGACTGAGTTCCACGCGCACAATGAGCTCGGTCTTGGCTGGCATGGTCTTGAAGACGTCGGCCTTCAGTCTCCTGAGCATGTGCGGCCCCAGCATGTCGTGCAGCTTCTTGATCTGGTCCTCCTTGGAGATGTCTGCAAACTCCTCCAGAAACCCCTCTAGGTTGCTGAAGGGGGTGGTAGGAGACGGGAAGAGTGAAGGAGTGTACCAATGGGGGGTGGGGGGGGGGTGTTGAGCAAAAACAGGATGAAGGATAGGATGAAAAAAAGCAGATTAAGGAAAGGCTAAACACATTCTTTTTAGATACTGAAAAATGTGCGTGTGTGTGTGTGTGCGTGCGTGCATGTGTGTGTGTGTGTTTGTGTGTGTGTGTGTGTGTGTGTGCGTGCATGCATGTGTATGCACGTGTGTGAGAGAAACGGTCATTACTTGAAGCGGTTAGGCGTGAGGAAGTTGAGCAGGTGGAAAAGCTCCTCCAGGTTGTTCTGAAGGGGAGTGCCGGTCAATAGCAGCTTGTGATCAATCTTATAGTCATTCAGCTTCCTGAAGAACTGATAATACAGAGAGGGACAGAGAGGGACAGGGAGAAATTATACTGTTTTTATCTGAAACACACAAATACACACACACTCACATGCAGACACACACACAATTCCAAAAGTACCTTAGACTGATTGTTCTTGAGGCGGTGGGCTTCGTCCACCACCAGGCACGCCCAGTCGATGGACTTCAGCGCGGTCTGATCTATGGTCACCAGCTCATAAGAGGTCAGGAGCACATGGAATTTAATGGGCGCCTCCTGCTGGCCAGAAAAGGGGAGTGTCGCAGTGGGAAATCAGTAAACTAGTTGGACGAAAATATATTTAGTCATTAACACTCTGCAGGTGTGCAAATATAGTACTGTTGGGTGGAGAAGGGAAAAGCCACACTTGTCTTGTAATAAAGATGCAATCCAGTCAGGAGAACAGTGCACACTAGATCCAATTATAAGTAACTTAACTTCTGCAGAAAGAGCACACCTACTGACAGAGTCAACACTGTACTAAAAAACCATTATTTACTGCGAGCCTTTATAGCCTCTGGAGAGGGACTGTGCAAAGATGTGTACGCCAGTTTCAAGGATGACCACCTCATTCGATAAGAAAGTAAAGGTTGTTCTCATCCTCCCTTTTGTAATGTTTTCTTGCACAAGGCCCATAGGAAATGGCCTGTATGATATTTGTATCTGGATCGTAGGGTCACTCAGTCATCCCCTTTCCTATAAAACATACTGACTGCTGATCCGGACAGAACACATCATTTTATATAAACTGAAACAAGAAATATGAAAAAGATAATATGGATAACAACGTGTAAAGCCTTCAGTACATATCCCAACACTGACTATTTTAACCAGAAATGAATACTTAAACTCTAGACGTAAATCATAAAAATGAATAAAAATTGCTTCCAGCTTAATGTATTGAGCTGCAGTTCTAAAATAATTCTGCAGGACATCTGCCCAAATTCCTCAGTAATATATACACAACTATATTGTACTAATATGTCACAAAATGGGAAAGACGTTAAACTGTATTTTGTATCACCTTACGAAATGCAACAATATACTTCAATGATTTACACCTACTATAGTGGCATTTATATGGCACACTTAATGGTATACTTAGGAAATGCAACAATAGACTTTGCTGATATACATTTATAATGGATTTATTTTGTAAGATACATTTTAGAGTATTATTGCCTATCCCTAACTCTAACTGTCAAGAGTTATACATGAAAGAGAGGAGAAGCTTATTTTGGTCCTTGGTCCTCACCCGCAATTTGAAGGCCTTCTTCCCTCCCTTGGCGGACAAGTCGTTGCAGGTCAGCTCGTGTTCACGGATGATGGACCTGCTCTCCTTGTCCCCAGTGTAGGTCACAACGTAGAAGTTGGGGGCCCACATCTCAAACTCCCTCTCCCAGTTTATGATGGTGGAGAGTGGGGCGCTCACCAGAAAAGGGCCCTTGGTGTGACCCTGGGATTTTGGAGGTGGTGGATACCAGTGCATCACAGATAGGCCGGCCAAATTCTTAGAGCTCAAATGTACACTTGAAATAATTGTCTGGACCAATCAAAAACATACTAAGACTGAAAGACTATCAGAAATGATCACAAAGAGGGTTAGTGTTCCACCCATTTAGGGGCTTTCTCTGAGCATGCTCAGTGCGGTAAATGTACATATGGTGCATCTCATACCTCCTTGAAGAGGGAGTAAAGGAAGGTGATGGTCTGTATGGTCTTGCCCAGGCCCATCTCATCGGCCAGGATGGTGTCGGTGCCCTGTGCCCAGGAGAAGCGCAGCCAGTTCAGCCCCTCCAGCTGGTACAGGTGCAGGGTGCCTCCCGTCACCGTCACAAAGTCGGGCTGCTCCTCATACTTCACCGTCGGCTGGGGGAGGAAGAGGAGGGACAGTCAGGGAGAGCGCTGTGAAGGCAGGGGCCGATCTACAGTTGCCCTCTGTACGCCATAGATGGGTGTAGAGTGATGTGATTTCATATTTTATTTTATTTATTTAACCTTTATTTACCCAGGGTAGGTTCACTGAGCACAGATGCTCTTTTGCAGGAACGCCCTGCTTCGCACTCATACACATTCACACCTGGGAGCTGCCCAGTACAACCACAATCCTCTATTATTGGCCACTAAGCAGCTCCACTGGAGGGAGAGAACATTTTTTAGCCAATTAAATCAGGGGATGATAAGGCGGCATGTTTTTGCGAGAGCCAGATCTGGGATTTTAGCCAGGACACCGGGGAACCCCGGTCCTCCTGAATTATTTGCGGCATGGATTCAACAAGGTGCATGAAACATTCCTTAAGGATTTTGGTCCATACTGACTCCATAGCATGACACAGTTCCTGCAGATTTTTAGGCCACAAATTCATGCTGCGAACCCCAGTTCCACCTCATCCCAAAGGTCCTCTGATGGATTGAGATCTGGGGACTGTGCGGGCCATTAGAGTAAACTGAAGTCACTGTCAGGCCGCTTTGGAACAAGCTGAATTCAAATGGACCCAAAGGCAGTAAGAGTGAAACATGTATTTCAATTTGACTTTTCTTTTTACATTGGAAAGTGTGACTCATTTCTGTTTAATACTCATCTTTCCTTTCCGTACTAAAATGGGATTTCTTTTCTGACGTAAAATGGGCCAGCATATTGGCTAAGGAGTAGTGGACTCACATCAGTGACAGGAGTGCCTGATGACTCATCATCATCCTCATCCTCCTCCTCCTTCCTTTCGCTCCTCATCCTCTTAGGTTTGTCTGGGTCCTCCTTCAGCACCTCCTCCCTTAGAAATACACACACATGGCTATTTACACAGATACACATACATACACACACACACACACACAGGAGTGCAGCTATCCACACAACATACAGGCATATTTCTAAACACACACACACACACGCTGGGTTATTTCTACAGACACACACATGCCTGAGTATTCCCCTTTGCATGGGGGGATTCCAGCATACGGTGGTACCTGTGTTTCCAGTAATTGGCCTTGTGAATGGCAAAGCCAGGAATATCCAGGTCCTCCTGTTCCCAGGTGCACTGGTCATAGGTCAGGTCTCTCCACTTCACCAGATACAGGCAATTCCCCTTCTTATCCACACTGCCCAAAGCACACACGCACGCACGCACGCACACACACACATACACATATGATACAAAAAAGGTACAAAAGAAAACATAGTGGAATATGGTTCAGTCAAGCTACAGCTAAAACATAAGCATCAATGTAACAATCCCCCACCCGCCAAATATTTTATTTTAGTTTAGCCTGAACCTAATCCTAATTTATGTTAATTTCATAACAATACATGCTGTCAAATAACACATCCACACACGCATGCACACACACACACGCATGCAGGCACGCATGCACACACACACACACACACGCAGGCACGCACGCACACACACACGCATGCAGGCACGCACACCCGCACACACACACACACACACACCTGTGGTTAATGATACGGTGCACCATCATCCACTCAGGCTTGATGCCATAGCGATAGAACTTCTCCTCCATGGCGGCGTACTGTGGGTCTTTGGCCCGTCTCTTTTCACACTTCCCCCCTTCCTCCTCCCCCCCTGAGTTGTACTCCAGGGTGGGGGGGTCGTCCATGTCTGTCTTTCGCTGATAGTTCCGGAACATGACCGAGTGGTAGATCTCCAGCTGGGTAAAGGAAGAGAGGAGTGGAAGATGAAGAGGTAGGACACATGGTAAAGAGAGGAGCATGTAAGTGTGAACGTATTAGGTGTGTATCTAAACCCAAATACCCTATGTGAACATGCTTGGATAATGTGCTGCATACAGAAAAGAATCACATTTTCCATTGATAAACACATACTGTATGTGTTATTGTATGTATTTTATGTTCGGACCCCAGGAAGATTAGCTGCACACTGTGTATTGCTAATGGGGATCCTAAATAAATAAATAAATAAATAAATACATTTTGTTCTATGTCTGTATGTTAGGTGCACGGAGTTCTTTCTAACCTATTCTTTATGACATTGACTAAGTCTACAGTTTGTACTGTTTTCTGCAGTGTCGGTGGGGGCTTGAGCTAGAACTAGTGTTGCTCAGATAATAGACAGAGAATATTATCAAATGTAGTAGCATATAATGGTATTTAAAACACCTAGGTGGGTGTTGTTTATAAAATACAAATTCACAAACAAATTAGAAATAAATTATTTAATGATTAATGCTACAGTATGTGGGTGTTAAATCATGACTATGGTGTTTTGAAACACAAAAGCTATAATGCCAATGTAGCCTACATTAGGCTAGAAAACTGGTAATTTATCTCATTTACACAACTTCCAGTTTAAGCTACACCCACTTTCAGTTTTCTATCCAAATACAGGTACAGATCATTTTGGTGGTTGAACAGATACAGACATAGACAGTGTTGTCTCTGCAGACCCCAAGTATGTATGTATGTACGCATCTATGTAGGTATATATGTACGCATGTATGTATGCATCTATGTGTGCACATACATAAGGTAAGTCTTTGATAACAGAAGTATAAATTGTGTTTCATGAGTTTTTCAAATGTTTTTGGCAAATATTGCCAATCAAGCACACTAAAGTTCCTTTTTTTTTTTGATAAAGACATTGAGAGATAGTGAGGCAGAGCCAAATAGAGAGAGTGACAGAGAGTCAAAGAGTGAGAATAAGACAGAAAGAGAGAGAGAGAGACAGAGCGACCTTCCTCTTTCACCTGGAGCTCAGTGACCCAAGTGCAGTGCCAGTAGGACTGTCCTGTCAACTTGACGAAAAATTCCCTCTCTGCGCGCCCCTTCATCGGAGGGGGAGGGGGCTGTTGGGGGTCGGCGTCAGGGGCTGGGGGCACGGGCACCGGGGGAGGGGGTTCACCCCAGCGCCAGTGGAGGATCCTCTGAACCCTGCCATTGATTGCGGGGCACTGACAGAGGGGGGATACAAGAGAAAGTTATGGTCAGATAATGTCTGTTTAATGAACAAGCACATTTTCTGTATCCCCCCTTATTAAAAATAAGTGTAATGTATATACACATGCAGAATTAAGTCAGCACAACTGCATGTCCACAGTAACTAGTGCAGTGCACATACTGTGTTACCAGTCTAACAAAGTTATACTATGGAGTGCAACTCGCACAATACCACAGAATGAAGCTTTAAACAGATTAATGTGATTAACAGTAGCCTACAGTTTTATCAACTTTGACCTAAGCATCTACAAATACTCTTTTGGACAACACATCATCTTGCCAAGTCTATGTATGCTTGAATGCAACAGGATCCATTTGCATATGCAAGTCCTTCCTATGACATACCTATAATGTTAACACCCTATGAGTTCCACATACTCATTAGCTGACTGAAAAAACTCCCTACTGCTGCCCCACCCATGCTCAATCCTGATTGGCCCAGAACAGATGTCACTCACCAGACAGCGTGGGCAGAGCCACTCTCCATTGGGTATCTCCGGCAGGGGAGGGTTGAGGCAGTGGATGTGATAGGACGAGGTGCAGGAGTCACAGCACAGCAGCTCCCCTCCATCCTTGCACACTCTGCAGAACTCCATGTGATCGTCCTCCTCTTCCTCCCCAGCAGCAGCAGCAGCACCAGCACCAGCACCTGCCCCAGCCCCCACTTCCTCAGCCTCTTCCTCAAACTCCTCAAAGTCCTCATCCTTTGCCTCCCACTGGATGCCCTCCTTCTCCTGGGGGGTGGAGGTGGAGGTGGTTACATATTGATTTCAGTATCAATATACACTTACATATACTGTATGCATATCAATAATGCATCACACAAAAGAGAGCACCCTATACACAGCTAGAGAATTCGCTCAAAGCGGAAACACAAAGGATTCCATTCAGTACCACTGATTCTTTATTCATACTATGACTGAACTAATGACAAACTTAAACATCTATGAAATAATAATTCAGGATCTTCAATCATTGATAACGTAGAACAGTAGTGTAACTCCATAGTTCTGTTTACAAAAACAAGTACCCTAAACTGTTCCAGGAGTACTTAAGGCCACTAAATTGATCAGTTGAGTCAGGCGATCACATACAGTACTTAACTTGCCTCACACGGTTACTTGGGTCTGAAATGGTTGCTGTGCCATTGCTGTGAAAATAGAAACCAACAGATCCTGTGGTTCTTCAGGGTTATAGGACCGTGAGCTAACCCGATAGCAACTAGAATTGCAGCATAGATTCACAGTGAGGGCAAGTTCAGGGGGCACATGGGGCAGTAAGTTACTCACACAGTGGGGGTAGGTGCAGGCATAGCAGGGAGCTGAAGTAGGTGCAGAGGCAGTTTGGGAGGTTTGTGATGCACTTGGGGGTGGTTTGGGGCAGTTACTCACACAGTGGGGGCAACTCCACTTGCCCTCCGGGGCCTTCTCCAGCTCAGGCTCCAGGCACACCAGGTGGTAGGCACGGGGGCACGTGTCACACAGGATGATCTCGCCACCCTGCTGGCAGACCTCACAATAGTCCTGATGATCAGTCTCATAGCCATCACCCTCCTCTCCCACAACTGCACCTATAGAGAGATAGAAGGGGGGGGGAGAGAGAGAGAGCGAGAGAGAGAGAGAGAGATTGAAATGGACACATAAATATACTTAGTTACATGACATAACCGATACATTGCCAACTTTTTTAAGTACATTTTTTAATACATACAAATATTATTCATATAATAGTAAGAAATATACTTTTTATATAATAGTAGCAATGGTTGCTCATGGTGTTTGTTGTTCTCCCCATGCCCGTGTGGGCTTCTGCCAGGTACTCAAGTTTCCTCCCACAGTCCAAAGACATGCAGCTGGCTAATTGGAGACTCTAAATTCCCCTTTGCTATGAATGTGTGAGTGAATGGTGTGTTGTCCTGCCATAAATTGGCAACCTGTCCAGGATGTATTCCTGCCTCTCGCCCAATGCATGCAGGGATAGGCTTCAGCCCACCCCTGCAACCTTGACCAGGAATAAGCGGTTTAGAAAATAAATGGATAGTTGGATGGGTAGTTGTTCATTTAGTTGTTCGGAACTAATAAACTATAACTATGTGACTCTTTAATAAACATATTAAATACAAGGGAACTCACTGTACCTTTCTTCTTCTTCTTCTTCTTCTTCTTGGCTGGTCGGCCTCTTTTGTTCTTGGTGGGCCGGCCACCGCTGTCCGGGCGAACAGGGGAGCTGAGAACACTGGAGTCTTCCTGTTCTGAGTCTTCACCATCCACTTCCTCACTCTGAGTAAGAGACAGACATTAGCCACTTCAAACAGACTCAAGCTTTCGTACAACGCTGCACATGATGTGTGTTAGTCATGAAATTACTGAAATTGAGT
Organism: Anguilla anguilla; assembly: GCF_013347855.1. Taxonomy (NCBI): domain Eukaryota; kingdom Metazoa; phylum Chordata; class Actinopteri; order Anguilliformes; family Anguillidae; genus Anguilla; species Anguilla anguilla. Next base: position 28,831,348 of record NC_049209.1, read on the forward strand.
TAACAAGTCGCATCTTGCAGTGAAAATGGGGGCCTATGTCCTTCTCACACGCAATCCCTCTCTCTCGCTTTCTCTCTCTCACACACACACAAATGCAAATACACACACAAATGGACACACACACACACACACACAGATGCACATGCTCACATACGCACATGCACACACACACAAAGCAGATGCGCACACATGCGCACACACACACACATATGCAGATGCACACACACACACACACACGCACATTGAGGCGCATGCTTTCTTACAGAGCTGCTTCTCTTCCTCTTGCCACCCAGCACTCCCAGTTTGATGCGCAGAGGGGCCATCTTCTTGACCTTGGCCTTCTTCTTCTCCATTACGCGTGGGCTTTTACTGCGTTTCTTATACCCTGGGCCTGTGTGTGTGTGTGTGTGTGGGGGGGACGGGGGGACGGGGGGGGGGGGGGGGGGGTTCGATAAACACAAACAAAGATGTGCAAGATTCATGAGAAAACACTTCAGGCACGTTGTAAAACTGACAAAATATTTAATTCCATTTTCCAAATGCATTGACTTAAGTGAACTGGTGCCACGTCTCTCCCTGTGCTGACCTTTGCCCTCTTTGGTCTTGGCCTTGCGGACCGGAGGGGGTTGGGGTGGTGGCTCAGGGAAGGCAGTTGCTGCCGAAACTTGTTCAGCAACGGCGGCCGCTGCTGCTGCAGCAACGGCTGCCACGGCAGCAGCAGAACCCTTGAAGGGGTTGTTGGAACTGAACTCTCGCCATTTGGCCCCAAGGATGGTCATCATCTTCGACATGGGGATCTTGGGGTTTTTCTTAGCTATCATGGGCCTGTGTGTAGGGAAGAAGGAGAGCAGACACAGATTATACCCCAATTTTTTATAATTGCATGGAAACAATGTAATGTCGTGGTTAGGTCACTGGGCTTGTGGAAATGGAATACATTTGAAATAAATACATTATACCAAATATATTATTGAATATACTGCAAATTTCATAATATATTGCCAAATATACAAAGTATTGCCACTTTAATTTGTTGTAATATATTACACTACTGTAAAAGCATTTCCACTATACTTATGAAAAAGACAGCATATTTACAGAATATTGCAGTGTCATCCATTTTCTTAAGGTTGAGCCCCTACCTCATGAACTGACTGAAGGCTTTGTAGTTGGTTAGTGTGTGATAATCCTCCTCTGTGAATGTGTGATCCACATCCTCCAATCCCCAGTCTCGTGCTAGCTGCCCTGATGACTTCTGTTCCACTGGCTGGAAAGGGTCAGACAATCAGGGAAAGAGCCTTTCAAGCCCTTTCAGGAGTAGGTTTTTGGAATGTTTTTTTTTTCAAAATTTTAAGTCACTGTTCTAGAACTCCATTGCTTTCAATTGCCCGTAGTAATTGTTACATCAGCATTACAACGTTCAGTTAAGAGCATTCTAATCACATATTTGTGGTCTTACACCTTAATTAAACAAGCACCAGCAAAAATAAACAAGCAGTGAAATAAAAGGGACCACCATTAACTAATATGAATAGCTATCTAAAAATCTTTCCAATTATGCCTTTGGTTGAATAAACATGATCTAAATATAAATCAATTATTATAATTGAACCCTACAACTGTTTTTCAAACAGTTGCGAAAAACAATTAATTGAAAACTTTGCCTGCTCTCCTGATTCTGGGCCTCCCTCACCTTGACCACATCCTCCTGGTTGCTGTCACCGTCCTCAGTTTTCTTATGCCTGACTTTCTTCTCCTTTTTTTCTTTGTGTTTTTTTCTTTTCTTTTTCCCATCAGCTGTGAAGCCGCTTGCCCCACTGTCTGAGTTCTCTCCATAATCCCGCTCAGAGTCTCTGTCTACATCACTGTCCTGTGAGTGAGAGAGAGGAGGAGAGAGGGAGGGAGATAAAGAGTAAGGTAGGGAGAGTGAGAAAGAATGATTGGGAGGAGAGACAGAGAGAAAGATATGGAAGGACAGGATGTACAGAAGTTAGGAGAAAGCCAAGTGATCTAAACAAGCAATGAAGAAATTAGTCTAAATGTCCTTAATATTAGAAAGATAATACGATAACAACATGAATAGCTAGTGACTGAAACCAGTGGTCAAAATTGTGCGACTCACAATCTTTTTTCTTTTGCGACCTTTTGCCGGCTTCCCATCTTTCTCTTTTGTCTCCTTCTTTTTCTTAGGGCCGCGCTTCTTCTTTTTTGTCCCTCCATCCCTGTCCGAGGGCTCTCCCCCTTCATCAGCTTCATCTGAAACAGAGGAGGTGGGGAGCAGAGGAGGGAGCTACGTCACATCCTGTCTAACTGACAGAACTCCCTCAGACACATATTGCACACATAACCTTTTCAAACACAACAAATTCTGAAAATTGCATTCTATTATTTACAAACAAGTCCTTTATGGAAATGGAATACACTGCATTATATAGGAAATATGTGACTTTTTTGAAAACATAATGATAAATATATTTTACTACAGTGTATTTAAGAAAGACACATTGTAATATCTGAAAATGACCACTATTTGTACATTTGTACAAATTTTGTGAAGTGTTGCAATATTTTTATGTGGGATGCCAGGCTGACTCAAAGAATTGTTTCATTTGCCCACTAGCCTCATTGGTTAAGACTCATAACCTACAGTACTCTGTTGAGCAGTGGTTCCCAAACTCAGTCCTGGGGCCCCCCTGTGTATGCTGGTTTTCATTTCAACTGCAATTTCAATCCCAGAATTTTAACAAGCTAAATTTTAACAAGCAATTTAATTTTTCTTAATTAGGTGCTTTTCATGTTTAGCTATATATACCCTCTTAGGCTACATTATGTCAGAAATAGCTATGCATGCCACGAAAAATAAAATTGCCTTGTTTACATTGTGCTTATTGTGCTACATTACATAAAAAAGAGGTAAATTATTCTTAACTGATCAAATTAAAGACTGAAGTGAATCAATAGGCTCACCTGACCACCAAAACTAACCCTCTGGAAGACAATGAATTATTGAAAGACAAAGCAAATTATAACAAGATGACATGCCAAACCTGCACCATAGTTAATAAGCTGAACAAGATTTACGTAAGAAACACATGAGTTTAACAACCAAATTAGGAGTCTATTGATTTACCTCAGTCTTTCATTTGAACCATAAGTATACCTGCTTTATGTAATTGTTTGCAATGTAGCACAATAAGCATTATATGAACATGGGAATTTTATTCTTCACGGAATGTACAGCTATTTCTGATATAATGTGGGTTAAAATGGCAAATAATCCCTTTGAAAAACATGAAAGGCACCTAATTGAGAAAAAATTACATCTTGTTAAAATTCTGGGGTTGCGATTGTGGTTGGAATGGACACGGAGTCCCCAAGACAGAGTCTGTACCATTGCTCTAGAGCAGTGGTTCTCAGCTCTGGGGTCTCCTGTGTTTGCTGGTTTTTATTCCAACCAATCTCTTTCTCAATTAAGGTCGTTGAACACAAGTGTTTAGCTTCTTCATAATTTTTTCCTTGAAGCTACAAAGCAGGTTTGGCTCGATATTATTTTCTTTGTCTTTGAATTCTTCATCTCCCAAATGGTTAGTTTTAGAGGCTGCATGTCTAATTCTCCACCAATTAGAATCATATTGATTCACCTCAGGCTTTAATTTGGTCAGTTAAAAATGTTTTTACCACTCTTTATGTAATTGCTTGCAAAATAGCAGTTTGGAGATGAGACTTTTATTCGTTATGACCTAGATATCTATTTTTGACATAATGTGGCTTAAGAGGATAAATAATCCCTCAAAACATGAAAAGCACAGTTAAGAAAATTTAACATCTTGTTAAAATTCTTAATTTAAGCCACACAGGTCCCCCAAGACCAAGGCTGAGAGCAGGGGTGCAGAAATTTGGTGGACAAGATCACAGATTTTTAAACCCCATCCTGGAACCTCAACATGTATGCAGGCTTTTGTTACAGCCAATCTGTTGATCGGTTAGGGTGATTGAAAACACAGTACTGTATGTGCTTTTTTCCCTTGTGTATTTTAACACAATTTAGGGATACCTCATCATTTGCTCTCTGCCATTTTCCACAAATCGTCTAGTTTCAGTAGTCAGGTTGCCAGACCAGCAATTAAGACCCCACAGAATTTTAACTGTCATTCTACAATTGAATCAATATAATATATGTCCTCTTTCTATTGTAATCATCTTCCATATAGCACCCATTAGTGGATCTGATTAACCAAATGGGATGTGAATAAGGGGCATTTATTCTTCATAGTTGTATAGCTATTTCTGGCATAATGTGGCTAACGGGGTTTACTTATTGATTTCATTTATTTGTAAATCAAAATACAATATATCACAAGGTATATACAGCATATTAATCATTGGGATAACACAATAATGTCACAAGACGTATTCCCATTGTGGTCCTTAGTCTTTGGACAGTACAATTATTAAGAACAAGAACAATTAACCGCTCGTTAAAATTCAGAGATTGCAATTATAGGTGAAAGGAAAACTAGTACTGGTTCCCCGAGACCGAGTATACATACTGGCAATAACCATACAAAATGGTTGTTGCCAGACAAACGAACAACATTGCATTTATGCCTCTTTTCAGTGGCAAAATACGAAGACCACTGGAGACAGATGACTAAGTACACTTATACACGTTCTGGCTAACCTATTTTTTTTATTTCGTTTTTGGCGGGCAAACCTGTTAATAGCGCTATTACAGAATACCCTGCAGTTTCTAAACAAATCGCAAAACGTGAGATTCTCTTCATTTTTCTAGCCCAATGAAGCTTTGACATTCTGTTTTACTGCTATTGTTATCCTCTTTTATTTTCCCGCAGGCAGCTGCATAGCTACACGCACGCACACAGATTCACGAACACCCATTTTTCCCCCGAGTACACATTTGTAGACACACAGACGCCAAAAAATATGATTTTTTAATTTTATTACAAGTGTTGGTAAACTACACACGCACTGGCCGCCGTTGAAGGTGCCTGCCTTCCTCCGTTAAGCCGCGAAGCACAGCCAGAGGCGGCAGCAACACGCACTCTGGGCTCGGTGATTGAGGCCGCGCGCAAGGGAGAGCGGTGAACCTTTGCGTCTCCCACCCGCTGTTCCCACACCTGCGGTCCGACCGGCAGACTGACCACAACTTTCGCATGTGGGTTATCGGGGGACAGGTCGAAACCCTTGTTGACTTGTCTGAATGTGCTATAAATCGCTGATCATGTGATTAAGTAAATGCCAGCCTCCGTTCTTTTCAAGACAATTGAAAACAATTTCATTCGCCTTAGGCTAGGTTTATGTGTTTATGAATCGTATAGCGGATCAATCGTATAGCATATGAAATCAAGTAACCAAGTAGCAATTACATTAGGATAAACCAAAAACTGACCATTTTTGTTTCCCAGTAATTAGATTAGGCTATTTGATTCTGCCATTTTAGCCATTTCAGCATATGCATGCCATAATCTGCGATAAATATTTATGGATGTCAAATGTAACATTGCTGCATAATGAAACTATTAAATCTAAAGGATTGGCCAATTTATCGTAGTTAGAAAAATATATTTACAACTTTTCTTTCTTTGACACAGACCAGCGATCTGCATTGAAATTTTGATTTTACACTATTCCTCATCGTATAGACTTAAGTGTGGGAAGACCGAGCAGCGGTAAACTTTTGCATTCAGTCCTGAACCGTCACTGTGCTGGTGCTGCGACAGTGGTGGTCTGGGTCAAGGTGGGGTCACAGCCCCACTTCTGTTTCACGTAGCCTACATTCCGATCAGATCTACTGTCACTCTCGCTCTCGCGCTCTTCCTGTGCGGTTAATGTAAAGTATGGACGAGTCGAAAACAATATTTAGGGACAGAATACGCTAACGTTGGTTTAAAACCTGGGCTGTTGCACACGAAGTGCAAACTATAGAAATCGTGCATCGGCGCTGTTAATTTTGGATTAAGGCACAGGGGGATGGTATTTCGAGTAAAGCCCGCTTAAAATGTGGGGCGAGGTCAAGTTTGGCTTTAAGTTGTCTTTTAACTTTTAAAACACTAGGTGACAGAAAATCTACTGATATCTGATGTCCATCGTAACACACTAATTTATATCACTTTAAAATAAGCTTCCGATGCTGTTTTTAATTTTGCATGCGTCTGTGGGTTACGTTACTATTTTGCATGCGCAGCCCGTGTCTAGCCAGAGACCTTACTGTACCTGGTGTGGCTAGTGTAGTTTCTCTAGGTGCCGCCGGCGAGTTTATGTCGCTTGCGTTCTCGTCTATGTCTCCGTTGTCCTCGTCGTCTTCGTCGAAATCTCCTCCCTCGGAATTAACCGCCATGCGCTCGTCTTCCTCACACAAGCGAAGAGGAGAGCACATTATAATCCTGTCACCCGCTTCTTGCTCAGAAACATAAAGTGTCTTTCTAGAATTAAAAAAAAAAATTTAATATTCAAATCGACACACAAAATGTGGGGGGCGGTCTGGCATATTTTACACTACAAGGGAGAGGAATAAAGATGGCCGCCCTTATATTTATTTTTTAACAACCCCCCCATAAGAAAAATCCCTTACATAAAAAATGGCTGACTATATTATTTCAGAACGCCCCCCCCCTCCTCCTTTCTATCGCTCTTCTCTTTCTCCTCCCTTCCAAAATCGCATTGTTTCAAGCAAAGTGACGCATATCTCGGTGTGTATTTCATTGTTTCACGTTTATTTTCTTCATTCAATTTGTTTACGCCAGGCACGCCTGGTTACATTGTCTTTCTTTTAAAAGTTCTCATAATAACTCGTCGCTCCGCACTGCAGACAGAGTCAAATGTAAATCTAACAAATATGGCTGCCTTAATACTGTATTCTTAAAGGCCCCCACCGCAGTGTAAAATTATTTAGGAGCAGGGAGTGGAGAGATTGTGCGTCGGAGACAGCGGGTTGGTCAGAGGCGGAATATAAACCCGCCATGATCAGACAGTCTACTGACGCGCATAAATTAACTTTTTAATAACGAGGATTAAAAAAGAAACGTTTATGCTGTTTTATCTACCTAGGGATTACGAACTGTAAAAATCCAACATTTAAAATAAATATAACTTTTGATGTCATTGGTAAAGCAGAGGAATGTTAAAGGGATTTCTGGATTTAAAAAGTAGGAAAAACATTTTCCTTAGAAAAACCTCGAGAAACCACTCGGATGCCTCCTCCATATAAACGACATTTTGGAGTCAATTTTTAATGCAGCCTCCCCAAGTGAAAAGTATCAAGGTGATTAGAGTGTACACGACGGCTATGAACAAGTAAATAAGTAGAATGCAAAAATCAAACTATCGTATTTTAAAGTATCTGCCTATTAACGATTAAAATAATTGGCACTGGCATCGAGAAAAACATAATCTTCAATAATAATTTCATCTCAAAGTTTCAAAACATATTTCCCAGTTTGTGATTGGAACAAATGCCATAGCCTATTCCTTGACCGAGACAGTAGGTGGATTGTCCAGCAATGTGGCCACTTTGCTAGTAACTGATATATAATTTCAGAAGGATTATATGACCCTTGGCTCTTGTAGGTGATCATCCACAAGTAGATTATAAGCAAGCCAATTGGGATGGAATGCACCTACAGTAACTAGAAAAAAGAAGTAATTAACACTCAACTACATGCACATTCACTCTGTATTTTTCAACAAATATTATACAATCATTGTCAACTATGCATTGTCTTGCAAGACTCTTGAATACACTGCCAATGGCATGGTCTAATTTTGATCTTGGTGATAGAATGGGTACCACTTTCTATGTGCTGCAACACATGGTGTACCACTATTAACCACAGAAAGGCATAGGAAAATATGGAGAATAAAAATAACACAAGACCAAAAGAGATTACTTGGACTGTTGTTATTGCAACACAGATGTCAAACTGCAAAGGTATTTTATCCTTCAGCAATTATTCTAGTGATGCAGCTTATAGCCTGTAATAGTGTAACATTTTCAGATTAAGCATTTTATGATTAGATATCCAAATATTTAATATTTTATTTATGAAAGCATAAGGTATACATTTTTTTGCAGGCAGTTCCTAGCTCTCTCTCAAATTCTATTGTTTCTGTTGCATGTTTTCATGGGAAGAACAATAATTTATCAGTGTGTTGTGCAAGAGCACCCTCTACTGTTGCTTTCGGCAAGGTTACCACCACCTTTTCATCATTCATGAATGCAGAAGTCTGTAACTCTGGTCCTGGTCAAGTTCTGCTGGTATTCCTAGTTACTCAACACTAAATTGAACAACTAAATCAGCTGATTATGCAGATAATATGAACCAGGTTTTTTTTTGGGTCTGATTATGTTGTTGATTTTTACCACTGGAAAAAAGCATTAACACAAGCTGCAGATGATAGTAAATTAAGAATATTTCTTGTTTGGTTCCCATTTCAAAATTGATTATTTTTCACATTTACAAAAGCACAGGCCTTTGTTTACAAACATGATGGAATACTGCAGTATATGATTGCTAACACACTGGCTCCAAAGACTCACTTTTGAATTCCTCTTTTTTGGGTTGTTGTTTTGTTGAACTGAAGGAATTCTGTTGAATGTAAATACATTAGTTCAAAAAGCCTGTCCAATGGATGTTCTTTGTTCATTAACATTGTTAGGAAAGTTTCAAACCTAGAAATTCTCTGGTTCACTTTCGTGCACAGAGATGTCATTTTAAAGAACTTTCTAGAAAGGAGCATTTGTTCTTGTTTTAGGAATATCTTCTTGAAGGGATGCAGGCACTGTCAGTAGTATATTTGATTTAAAGAGTAGGTCCCAATGCAGTGATCCACTTCATGGGCTGAACCTAACTTCTGTCTGCACCAACAACTGTGGCCAGCAACCCCACTGTACAGCATGTAATTAGCCATTGGCTTAGAGGACACACATACAAATCGGCACTCCAAATAGGGAGGGAAAAAAATTGTAAAAGGGAAATTAAGGAATAGACATTCCAAATGTATAAAAACTGCTGTAATTTCTACATGGTGAAACCAAAATGCATAAAATACTCTTTAATAAATACTGACAATGTGCACTTTAACCACACAAATTGCTTGATTGCAAATCAAAAAAATCAAAAAAATTGTGGAGTACAGTGCAAAATCTGTTTATCTCCCCGGGTCAGGTAACTGTATATCTCACTGCATCAGGTCTTCCTCTCCACCGAATTTAAAAAAAAAATGATTTACTTAAGGCTTATTTTCTCAGTCTTTTCTGTACCGCATTACACAGCTGGGCTCTGTTTTGTTCCCTGGGGCTATAGAAGTAAGGAGCTGAACTGATTGCTACACTGCCTGCATCCTACCCTGTACCCATCTCCACAGCCTTCATTTCCAAAGTCCAGCGCACTAAACACTAGTCTGCATCACTGTCTATAGCAGGGATATGCAGTCCAGGAGGGCCTCAGCATCAGCGGGTTTTTGTGTCTTTTTTAACGTAAGTCACTGGCTGACTAAAGAGTCAACACAATGCATACATTGCAGCACTCCAGGACTGCAGTTTGAGATGCTACAGCAGGGTCTGCAATGAATAGTCCTGCAGCGCCACAGGGTCTGTTGGTTTTGTTTTCATCTTAAGATCTGCAACCTGTTGAGACCCAAGAGATGAGGTTAAATAGGCTAACAGTAATTATCTGCTTTAGCCGATCACTTAAGCACTGTGTAACAATGTAAACCAGCAGACACTGTGGCTCTCTAGGACCAGAGATGGAGACACTTGGTCTACAGCATAGATACACAAATCTGGCTCTGGTTTTCTAATCTATTCCTATGTAATTATTTGAACAATTAGTGCTATTGATTGGTCAGACTGTCTTCACTCCTGACTCCCACATAAAAGGAGGGTAGAAAATCAGCAGTTCTTGGCCCACGAAGACCGTGATTTGTGCAACAGGGGCCAAGGATAGACAAAACTGCTGGTTTACTTTTCTACCTGATATTTATTTGATGGATTAATTTCACCAATTGGCCAGAAACTCCACTTGCCTGGTGTCCATGGTCTACATCAGTCTCAAATTAGAGGGTAAGAAAGAAAATGGGAATTAGTATGAGCCTCAAGGGCCAGATCAGAGAATCCCTCCTGTGGTACAGGCCTATAGTTCCATGGCTACTCTGTGACTCCAGCACGGAGATGGAGCCATGGTGGGTGCTGAGTGTTTCTGACGGCAGCTTCTTCAGTCCCTCCCCCGCTTCTTCTGCTCTCCCCCCCTCCTTATTTTGCTCCCCCCCACCCCCTTTCTTCAGCAACCCCCCTTCTTCGCCCCCCCCCCCCCCCCCCCCCTTCAGCTCCTCCCCCCTCAGAAGCCGTGACTCAGCCCCCCTGTGGTGAGTATCCCCACACAGCTGACGATGCAAAGCAATCACAACACAGGAGGTTAAGGGGGGATTTCACTGAGGTTTTTAAACTCATAAAAATGATTTAAATGATTAATGATTAATACATTTCTTTGGAAAGCTCTTTGAACTGCATTTCTTGTATGAAAGGTGCTATATAAATAAAGTTTGGTTGATTGATAGAATGAACTATTAAGTTTTTTTCCCCAACCAGTCTCATGCAGCTAGCTCCATACTTTGTGCCCAAAAAAAGAATCCAGAACTGTTTTGCTTTAGGAAAGGCTGATCAAATGCATTGGTCTGAGAAGGCCACTTACTTGGTTTACAGATAATTTAATGACATGTTAATTAATATATTTTTTAACTGAGTTACCTCTCATAAATTGATGATCCATTAAGTGTTTAGTACTCCCATGAACTAATAAGTCATATATTAACATTGAGCCAGGAGAGCTCATGATACACCATGCATCAATTCATGCATTAAATCATGATGAGTCATGCATTAGTTCAGCATTATTTAAGCTTGTGTACTCATGTTGTAAAGCGTTACCCATTTATGTTTAACTTTATTGAGCTAAATATCCTTCAGAACCATGAAATTTCATAGTTCATTACATTCATTTCTGTAAACATTGGTTGTCAGATCCAACAAAGATCTACTTCATTGCAACTACATCACATCTTAATTTTTGTATTTAGCTTTTTAGAAAATGCCACATTTTATTTTCATTTTATTTCCTGATTTATAATCCCAACGCACTGTCAATCCACTTTCTCATTTGAGATTTTTCATTTGAAAACAGATATTATTTTATTATTTGATGTGTTTAATCATGTTGCCAAATAAACTAGCCGGCTTACTCTCTTTTCAGATACAATCCTGTTAAAATGTACCAAACTTATTAAGGACTGGAGGGTCTGAAAAACAACTAAATAATGTACAGTAATGTAGTCCAGACTTGCTTTAATGTAAGCTAAAATCGACAGCAACCTGTTTTAATGCACATTAGGGTGTTCATATAATCACATGAAATGTAGTCAGTCAAATATATTTATTTCAGATCCATATAAACATGTATAAAAAGAAAAATACAAATATCTATTTCAAATATTTAAAAATCTTTACAGTTTGAGTGAGTGTTTTGACCTTAATCTATTCATTGCCTAGATACTTAAAAACTGTGTACATTGAACAAATTACACTGACATACATATATTAAAAACAAGATTTTGTTCAGTATGACAGAAAATTATGTGCAATAAAAATTTCATGTAGAAGTCAAATTAATTCTTCAGGCTATTTCAAAATCAAAATATGGTTCCTTACTTCATAACATATTGAGGGTAGCATAATGTATAAACGTAAGTTTGAACATCAAATTTAAAACAAAAATCTAACAGACATTTTTTAAACATCCCTGAATCTCTCCTTGAACAAGAGCTGTATTGTTAACCATTATGGAGAATCCTTCTTGGCTAAGACATTGTGATGTCACAATGTTGTCGCTGTGGGAAGCTGCTGTTTCGGCAGTATTTTGAGAATGTTAGTTACCTGGATAGTGCAGAAGGCCTCTCTATTTCAAAGGAATATTCCAAGAAGCCTCCAATTAATAAACTTTCATTCAAGGGCTGCAGCCACCTGTACTGTACTGTTAATCTCCATACACATCTAACCGCACTGTTGCTGATGCATTACAACCCATATAAAAACCAAGACCTTCAAGCATCATTGTCTTGTTCTAAAACTAGGAATTCTGGCTAAAAGAGCATTGAGGTCCTCTTTTATATTTACAAGATTTCTTTTTTTATGAGGGATTTTGTTTTCATCTAAATGTTATGTGAATTAAAAAAAAAAAAAACAACAACTAGCCTACTTAAGCCGTTGATACACTATATTTTGGAGCTAGACATTGGAAGGATACTACACTGGACGTGTTAAAGGCTTGTTACTTGTTTCAATCGCTTATGATAACTATGAGGTTACATGAAAGTGTGACAATTTCATGTGGGACGGAAGTATTCTCATAAAGGATTCTGAGCTATCCAGTGACATGGCAGCTCTTTGGTGTTTGCAGATCAGTCTGCTTTTGTTCTGCTGATGAGGAGTTTGGTTTGACCCTTTAAGTTCAAAGTACTACCTCTTCCGTTAGACGTAAGCGTTCCTGCCATATTGGCTGGGGGGAACTTGTGATGGGGCAACTCCTGAATACACTGTGCCCCTGGAGGGCTGGTACGGGTAAGGCCTGGGAGGAAAAGGGAGAAAGAGAACACATGAAAGGGGTCTGGTTCAATATCAGTATTTTCCACATAAGATGGATGACATACACACAAATACCACATTTACAGAATGTTACTGACTGACTGAGAAAAGAGGGAGAGGAGAGAGAGAGCAAAAGTGGGCAAAAGCAAGAAGAAGAAAGAGAACTGCATACAGCACACAGTGACATCACATACAAAGGAAGGCAGGTGTGGCGCTGGTCTTACACTTTCTCTGTCGTTTCCATTTTGCAGGCACACACCAGACAGCATCCCCCACAGATGGCCAGAGTGGCTGAGCACCAGCCGATATACAGGCCTTCCCCAATCTCATACCTGCCACAAAACACAGAGAACATTTAAAATGTGCCCATACAGGAATCTAATGAAAGGCCTGTAATCATTACACACTGGAGTTTGACTAATATGGATGTTCCAAGGCCTGTACCAATGCAATTATGGGACAGGAGGACTGATCACCTGATATTTTAGTGGGATTTCTTTCCCTAGTGAAAAAAGATTAAAATGGCCTGGTTTTTAAAAAAAAAATAGCTTTGCTTCATTAGACAGAACTTGACAGTGTTGTGAAAGAAGTGGTTGTGACATACTGTCTAGATTTCAGTTCTAAATATGGCCTGTGTGGACAAAGACAGTTTTTTGTTTCCAATTAATTATGTTTTAGATATTTACCTAAGTTTCTGACAACCTGCCAGTTTTTAGAATGGCTGGTATTGTGGAAATTACAGGTTTGTGGTTTAAAACAGAAAAATACCATTTTTGTAACACCAAAGCAGCTTGCGTAGTAATATTATGCCTCCAGAGGATATGCATATGACCATTAAAAGGTTGGCTTGTGAAAAAAATGCTATAATATACCAGCTGATAGCCAATTTTATGCAAAGTTCAACATCGACCTGTTTGGTCAGCCAGGCCAATGTGGCCAGCCTTTATTACATGCACTAGCTATAGTACAGATATACACCACACACACAAAGTTTCAGTCTGAAAAAAGCCATATTATTTTATATTTGATTACATTTGACCCCTCTTGAACGCTAAATGAGCACTGAACATTTGAACTTGTACTATAAACAATATACATGTATCTTGGTATAGCAATGTGAAAGGCACATAAAAGAAAAACATTCCAAACATTCCAAACACAATATATCTCCTGTATAAATAATATCATTATTAATGCATAAATAATGTCTAACATCCAGAGAAAACGGTCACTTTGGTCAAGGAAAATTGGTCAAGCTTCACATACTGCAGGGGGCAGCACTGCTACATCTAAAAATAGTTAAACCCTGCTGACTCCAAGGAAGTTCGGCTCAACTTACTTCGTCCCTGGATAGAATGGATCAAAGAACTCCTGGGTGATGTTGAATGCGTACCAAGATACAGAAATCATAGTGCACAGACCTGAGGCATTGATAGAGAAGGAAAAAGTTATGAAACTTTAAGAAGCTTCATCTAAATGATAGCTTCTGCAACACTTTTTCTAACCAAGGGTGTGCTGTTACCTTGGAGAAGGAAGCATACGCCTCCCATTCCTGCAATTCTGCCTTTCAAAACGTAATTTTCTCCTCCAGCTTTAGAGCACTGCATCCCCACAAGAGTCGCGACGATCCCGAAACTCCCTACCACTACAGCAGCAATCATCAGAGCGCGAGACGCCTGAATATACCCTGTGTGAGAATGAAGATATTATCAGACAAGTCATTACATATAAAACAGGCACACACGGACATACATATAGATCAGTGGCAACCAACTATGTTGCTGGATATCTACCGTCCTGAAAGTTTTATTTACAACCCTAACAAACAAAGCACAGCTCATTCAACAGCTAGAGATGTTGTTGAGCTGCTAATTAGTAGTGTCAAGTGTGCCAAATTCAGGTTGAAATGAAAACCTACAGGATGGTAGATCTCCAGGAACAGTGCTCTGGTTACCGTGGAGATAGACAGATAGATAGGTAGAATCACGCACGCACGCACGCACACACACAGTTTCTGGTGAATTTCATTGAAAACCATGTTACAATAGTACGCAGAGACACGAGGGTAGACTGTAATAGCTTACACATCTTAACTACAGGGGTAATCTGTCTTTTACAAGGCTTTATTTCTCGAATACCTACGTGGTACAAATGGCAGTAAACGAGCAGAAGCGTCATATGAATCCAATAAAAAAGCAATATTAGCCTACAGCATGTAGCCTATACCAACTGGAACCCCCATTCAACTTAACAAGAGAGGAAAAAAATACGAAATATGAAAATGATATCATAAGTCTTAGTGAATGTAGCTACACGTACCAGACAGTGCAAGCAGTGATGGAAAATCACGGCAATTATGGACACCCGTTGAATCGGTAGCGCAGGACATCCACAAATTCTCGTAGATGGTTGAAGTAGTAATAACATTGCCATCCACTGTGGATACCTTCCAGTAACGATTCGGTAAAGCGACGCCGACCATAACCCAGCCCAAAAAACCAAGTAGAAAAGCTACAACTTCTACAATGGAATTCATATTTTTTCTTTCTTTCCTAAATGTGCTTTATTTATTTTGGGTAGTTAAAATACAGGCTACTCTATTAAACAATAGTTTGTCTTTGCCCCCCCCCCCCTTTTTTTTTTAGAACCCACTAGTAAATACCCTTCGCTGGCCAGCCTCAACTTTCTCCGATCTCCTCCCGGTTGGTGTTCACGCGCTCTCCTTCTGAGCTCGAGTTCGGTCACAGTTTAAAATCCTGTGTGGAACTGTTGCACACAATTCCCTATGTGATGCTAGTTTGGGAGTTAGCAATCAATGATTAATTCTCCTCTTTACCCCACCCCTCACCCCTCCCGTTTTCTTTCAATTGCTCTTATTCCACAGTACATTTGGTCGAAACTGAACAGGTGTTTATCAAAGGACAGAACGTCACAAAAGTCCAATGTTCAGACCACCAAACACAGGGTTGTCCTTGAAAGCTTATACATTCCCATACTGTATTTGCACTTGTGCATTATAGTGCATTGTGCACATTTCCTTTTGAAGGGACCATAATTTATTAATCATAGTATACTAACAAAATTGACAGAATGCGAAGTCACGTTTTCTGGTGACCTCATCATGCCATCTAAACTGAACTACTGAACTGAATAGCATACGTATGCGGTCATTATGATGATAACTTTTTTATTTTATTAGAAACAATAACAACAACAACAGCAACAACAACGACAATAATAATAATAATAATAATAATAATAATAATAATAATACACAAAATCACCAAGCTGAAATATAATTTGGGTAGCAATCTCTGAACCTACACAAACAATTTCAGAACATCATTATTCAGGTTAATTTATGCATAAGTAACATTGCCAAAATGTATAATAAAACTACTGGTATCACCTGAGTCCTGAGGTGTCAGGTGAAATTGGCTCCATAAAAGTATGGTTACATTTTTGATTGCATTCATGCTTTGCATTACAAGTGCATGTACTGATCAAATAATATGCAACAGTACTTTTAGTATAATACAAAGTGAATAAAAACAATAAATCTGGTTGTACATCTTTTTACAACAAAAAGTGTGTGTACATGTTGGATTTTGTACTGAAAAAACATCTAAAATTTAAAAAATGATCAGGTGATTAGACTTAGCAAACCTTACATATTTAGATATATTTAGTGTCTAATACTTCTACAGCTACTACTACTCCTACTACTAATAATAATAATTATACCAAAACGACAAATCATTTAATATTACTTGAAATTTTATTTTTCACGATAATGAAAATAATAACATATTCTGCAATATTAAATGAAATAATTATAACAATAATAAAAATAATCATAATAATGTACATAAATATGATTCATTGGTATTATCACGACTAAGATTACTATTAACGCCATTAAAATAACACAGTGACCTACCAGACAGAGCAAACAGGGATGGGAAGTCTCGGCAGTTGTAGATGCCCGTGGAATCGCTGGCACAAGACATCCAGAGGTTCTCATAGATGGTGGAAGTTGTAATGACGCTGCCATCCGTGGTAGATTCCTTCCAGTACTGATCTTGCAATGATATCCAAACCATCACCCAGCTCACAAACCCCAGAAAAAGAGCAACCACTTCTGCAATGGCATTCATCTTCTATTCATTCTCTCTTTTTTTGGACCACTCAAAATGTATTGACTGCAAAAGGAATTGACTGAAGTATTTGAGAATGGGGTACTGACCTCGACATGGAATCAGACATCAATCCCGCATGAAATAGAACCTGTTCTGTCTTTATATTGCACTCTGGACTACACATTTGGTATAATGACATGACTTACTGGTTTTTTTTTTTTTTTACTTCATGCATTCAAAATGGAAGTCTATGAACCATAGTAGTATCCTTAGTAGGCCTCAGCTATTATCTACAAGCTATTCCCGCCCAAAGTGATGCCTCTTCACACGTTAAACAATTTGCCCTCACATATAAGGTAAAAGAAAAAAGAGGCCTAAGGGCAAAGGCTTTTTCAGTTCTTATGTTGTAAAATTATATACTTCTTTTGTTATTTTAAGCTTGTCTGAATGTTTGCCAAGGGGAAAATCATTAATGGTGTAGACAGGTTCAATAAATAAAGACTATATTTGTGTATTAATTAATATGCTATGATACATGTAAATTAATGAACAAAAGGAGGTTTTTTTCAGATTCAAGAAATATTGAGAACATTACTGAATATACAAATTGAACATCTTAAGATAATAAAACACACAACTGATAAAAATTCTAAACCAAAAATTACATGATGCATAGCCTTTATTAAACAGAAGTCATCAAAATATGCCTAAAATGTACCCATTTAAATTCACACCATGTCAGGACTCATTAAAAAGTGTTTATAGTGAGAATTGCCACTCACTTATACTCAGTTAGGAAATTTTAGAGATAAGGTTGTGGTGCTAGAGGGGCCTTTGTTCAATTTATCAGGTACTCATACTTTCTATGATGAAAAAGAGGTACAAACAGTTCAATGAGATACTTTAGCCCCGACACCCCGCCTAATCCTCCACTGAAAATGTTTTCTAAGCTGTCTGCCAGTCGTTCTTCCTTAAAAAATCAGGAAATTGATTACATGGTAGCTTGGGGGTCTCTGATTTACTATAGTGCCTTGTGAAGTGTCACAAGTGAATACGTCCAATGAAAAGAATGAAGAACAAACATCTAAATGTTCACTTCACCAGGAACTCAGTACAGGTGATCAATTGATGGCAAGAAATCTTAATATTTACAATGGTTAGCCATTAACAAGTCTCAGGGGAGACAAAAGATTTTTCAAACAACTGCCCTTTGCGAACATAAGCTGTTTGCTTTGCCAGGAATGTGTGTATCAATCCATCTTTCCTTTTGAAATGCTTTATTCACATAATACAGTAAACCCCATCTCAAGAAAGAAGGGGGACTCGTTCGTTTTTCACCCACAGTCCTTTCAACTAACTTTTAGCTCAGTTAGTCAACTTGTATGACTCAATAAGTGTGAATTTTGATTTGAATTGAACAGAATGTCAAACACGGCCTTGATGAAGTTAATCATAAATCCATTAAGGGTTTATCAGTGCTCTTTTTTCTGCATATATTACTACAAGAAAAATGCATCTGCATCTCTAATTTTATTAAGGATTTTCTTTTTGAGTTCTTTGGTCCCAATATGGTTGAGGACTTGCCTATTGGCCACATTTTCTGTCTAAGGGCCCCATTGAGTCAGCAGTGTGAAGTTTATTCACTGGTCATTGGAATGGTTTCAACCTGGCAGAAGCTCCCTGAAATGTCTGTTCTGTGTTATTTATTAATGTGTGCATTCGTTCTTGTGATCTGATCTGACCTGACACTGGCTCAACCATGCTCAGGCAAAGCAGTAGCAGCCATCAGTCCTGTGATGGTAAGGATGTTACTAGTGCCAGCTCTGTGCTTGCATTGAGGTTAATATTTTAGGCTGCAACTAAGAGATTTTGGCTCTACCTCCCCTGCCCCCATCACCCATTCCCCAGCCCCCAGCCCCCACCCCATAGTATTTCTGTTATCATATTGGTATGGATGTCAGGGCATATTATAGATATCCTTGTTAGCTCAGCTCTATCAGGGAGTGACAAGTTCGTCCAAATCTCTCTTTATGGCCTCATTGAGGGCATAAAGCAATGCAGGGGCATCTGAAAATTATGTTTTTTGTCTCTGGTTTGATAAGGTTGTTTTTCAAGGGTGCCGCAGTTGTATCGAGAGCTTCAGTCTCTGTTTTGAAGCATGCAGAGAATACCTGTGCTGCTCCTAATTGGTACTAATTATATTTCTGTTATATATGTATATATTATACTCATTCCATTTCTGTGAGCCTCACCAGCAAACATGACAGAAATTATATCCCTTGGTATTCCTAGGGGCAATTCCAGTTTAGAATCCTCTGTTATTCACAATATTGTCCATTGGTCCATCTTACCCAACTTTGTACCCATGGTACACTATTTTCCATCCATCCATTCTCAAAACTTCTTATTTCTGACCGGGAGGGTGGGGGTGGGGGGTGTAGTGGTATATGCTGGAGACTATCCCAGCATGCAGTGGGTGACAACAGACCCCCATTGCAGGGCCCATACACCATTCACGCACACATTCATACCTACTGCATGTCTTTGGACTGTGTGTGCGAGGAAACCAGAGTACCCGGTGGAAACCCACATGGACAGAGAGAACAGGTAAACTTTACACAGAAAGGACCTTGGTTAGGATTTGATGGTACACTTTCTGTCTATCATATCTGAATCATATTCTCCTCTGAGACATTGTGGTCATTTCCTATGACCTGACTGGGGTGCGTGTTACTGAATTAATCTTTTTCATCTCTTCACAGATCCAAGATGTTCAGTGTTTATTGCGTTCTAGAAGTTAACATGAATTCAATATCCATCATGTACTCTAACAGAGTGAAATGTACTGTTGGATTTGATTTAACACTGAACATTTTGCTGTGATACAATCCTGCTATTTTAAATATGAAAACATATAATAAACTATTTCTAGTATTAACTGTAGGTATTATCATAGTGTTTAGTATTAGGCATCATTTGTAAAGTGATTTTTTATGTTTTGAAAATATAACTCTATGTCTTCTGTAATTTTTTGTGAAATGGATAGAATGTAAAAACATAATATCAGAGAAAATTCTTAAATGGGTTCAACAAGGTTACTGGCGTGTCCAAGTGCCTAATACAAGTTGATACAAGTTAAGTTAATTAATATATTTATGCAAACACTTCAGTGCCTCGCCAAGAACAGTTAATAAGAAGGCAAGGTGGACATTGATCATTTCTCCTGACGGCCCTTTTTGTCTAAATTTTGTTTGACAGCCAGTCCTTTAGCTAAGTGGGATTTCATTTGAAGGGTGCCCGCGCTGACCCCATTTTTATTTGACTAAGCGATTTCTTTAAGGTCTGCCCTGAACTTGACTTCACTGTTAATTATTTTAAGCAAGAGTCTATTAATACGTTTCAGTGCTCTATATATTTCTGTGACTCACCCAAAGTACCCTCAGAATTCAAAGTGAGTGATGATTTAATTATTTTTAAAAAGAAAAAAAAAACATTTTCTTAGTTTGCTTCACTAAGACCAAGGATCAGTAGTATATCCAAAATGCCTCAAATCTGAGCTATTAAAATCAGCAATTTGACATTTTTTTAATGTAAGTTCTGACATTGTTGAATTTAAACCCACAAAATGTTTATGAAACAAAAATAACAAAAAATATTAATGCCACATTACATTACAATTCAGTTTAGTTGTGGTCTGCTGTTGGATTAAAATAAGGATACAATAGTAACCATATCCTACTTAGACTTTACCTTCAGTAGGACTACTGTAGCTCTCCCATTTGTCACATGGTGGTCTTGCCAAATCTTATGCTTAGTAATGGATAAAACAATGGAACAATGGATTTACAATATCCAAAAGATTTTATTTATTTAATTAATGTAAGATTGAATTGATGAGGCATCTATTGTCAAAATTCTTATTTTGGAATATTAGCATTAGTAGGCTACAAGGGACATGCATTAATCTGAAAAAGCAATAAAAATGTACCATAGTAAAACCTAAACATAACAAATTTTAGTGTTCACTGACATACAGCAGTGGGTGATATAAGGCTAAGTAGGCCTATAATATTTACCTTTCTAAACTTGCTAATGAGCTTTCAAAAATCATAAACTTGGTTTTTTTAACTAAGAATACACATGTAGGTATGAAAGAATCTGAATAGAAGATGACTGAAACATGTGTTTCCATGTCTTTGTAATGTAAATAGCTGTAAGTTAGTTTTTCATAAAGCCGAAGGTCTGCATGGTAGTTCCTCCAGTGTATTTCTGTTGTGTCAGAGATGGACAGAGATGGACTTGTGGTGACATTATGGCTGCCAGTAAATCCTGCCCATTGAGCCAAAGCCAAGGCTGATGTCAAACTTGGCAGAAACGCATTACTTTCCGTCACAGGGCTGAACACAAGCGGATGTTTTTAGCACAAGCTTGTGAAGTGCCACAAGTTTCCCGGGCGACCATCTTCGTGCTTTTGCAGGTTTCATTTTCTCTTCTCGTATCATTCGGGCTACTTCCCCACTTACCCCCTCCCCCATAGGACTAATGTTTTCGGATGTTGGGGATGTTTACGGAGGTCTGAGAGACTGATCATTGGCTGGGGTGCGTGTGCAGAAAGCAGGAATGGCTGTATGTGTTTGGGTCCCTTTGGGAGCTTATTGGGGGGAGGTGGGATCGTCCATCAAACAGCAGGACACTAGGAAACTGTGTGGGGAACCCCTCCCACTTTAAATTAGGAAATGTAGACACACAAGAAGGCCGTCCCTGAATAGGCTGGAAAAAGAGAGAGACAGACCATTCCTGTCTCCAAGCTGGCATCTGTCCCATAAAATTAACAGGGCTCACATTGCATGACAAGGCTCAGGGCAGAAAGGCACATACATCAGACACTGGCCTCCACAGCAATACAATTCTGCCTTTTTCTATGTAGCACTGAAAGATTAAGCTGATCTGACTGATTACAAGCTCTGGGATGTGAATATAGGACATTTATTCACAATGTGGTCTTAAGAGGGTAAATTCTTCATACACCGTTTAGGGTTCTAATTAAAAACAATTAGCACGTCATTATAATTCAGGGGTTGCAGCTGGGCTTAGAATGAAAATCAGCATACACAGTGGGTCCCCAGAACTAAGTCTCGAAATGGGTGTAGAGTTTGATGTACTGGACCGTGGTTCTGTGGGCTAGAGCCCTGTCACTGTACCCTTGAGGTGCTCGCTTCAGTTGTTCAACGGGAAGTCCAGTACAACAGAGGAACACAACTCCAATCCTGGAGGGTCGGAGCGTATCCTGCTTTTTCTTCCAATCAATTATTTTGGATTTCTCTAAGCAGGTGTAAGTACCAATGCTGGTTCACTTCTATATTGTACCATAGTAAAACATTTTTCACCAAGGATACATGTTCAGTCTGCAGCTGTAGCCTGTGAAATTATCAAAAAAAGGTCAGATGAAATGATGGATTTAGCTATTGAAATAATCAACAGCAGAAGTTGGCATGAAATTTTCACCACCGTATTATTTAAAACAGTAAACATTATAGGGCATATGGGATAAGACAGACAGCTAAGCAAATTAGTAAAATTAGTAAAGCTTATAGCATTTGTAAATGTTTGAAACTGATCTATTGAGTAAGTAAATGACAGGCTTAGCTGGGCTCTGCGGCTCGTTCTCATGATCATGCATCCTTCTTCATGATTATGCATATTCTTATGTTTGTGAGTGATTTTGAAATGATTAATTATGGGGGAAAAGGAAAACTTTGGAAGCCTTCATTTGAATTTCTCAGCATGAAATATTGTGAGAGGCTAGGGGATGAAAATAACTGTCAGGCCAGCTAAGGTGATCACAGCTTGCAAGTGTAACCCCAGCCCCTTAAACAAGCATGAAGCTCGATAGAAAAGATCTGGTCAGAATTGCCTGTAGAGTTGTTTTTCATAAATGTTGTTTTACCCACCTTTATCTCCTAAACTATAAACATAAATCAGGAAAAATGTCAAGGGGAGTCAAAGTTCAACACAGCAGGCCTCCCTCATTTCTTTTCTCATTAGTGTTAGGCCACAGATACATCCATCATTGGCCCATGCATGAAACATGACACAAGATGGACAGGGTTCATGGGACGCATAGAATTCTCACCAGGGGACAATCTTACAAACCCCCCCCCCCCCCCTCCCCCCCCCCTTCCCGCTGTTGCAGTAACAGGAAAATGTCAGACGGTTTCCTCCCCCTTGTAAAGGTTTGGTTTATGGCTGTCGGCTTACCAGAGCCTTGGTTTTACAGCTCTTAGCTGAGAAGCTAGGCTGTGTCCAATGGTGCGCACCTCAGTCTTGTTAGTGTTTAATGTTATTCTTAGAGCACATGCAGTTCTTAGGAAATCTATTCATTTCTGGTGCAGTTCACTTTTTTAATTTTCTGCAAAGGTATTTCTGAATTCCTCAAACAGCAAGAGCAGCATCAACAAATTGCATTTTATTCACTGTTTCCCAAAACACAACCACTGCTAAACAACCAAAGGAAAAATTATTCTTCGAGATGAATGCTGAAAAAGGTAACAGGTAACAGGTCTGATGGTCTGGCAAAATTGCACAGTAGCCATCTTGCCTTGCCTGTTATCACCAAGTAAGCAGGAGCTTCTCTGGGTGGTGATCTTTTCCTGTGAGTGTTAAGAGTCTATTAATTAGCCACTGATAAAGAGGTGAATAAACTCCTTATTCAAACAGTGGTGCACTTAAGTCAGGGGTGAATCTAATCTGTAATAAGACTAGCTAATGTCCAGGCTTGCTTCCTTTCCCCAGGTCATCAATCACTCTTACTGTGGTTGTTTCAGTGGAGCATGTGATGCAGGGAATGACCATTATTAGTAAAATAAAAAAATTTAAAAAAACAATGAAATTGTAAGTGTGTCTGTTTTTATCCAACAGATACTCCATTAAAAGTTTTACCAATTAAAAAAAATACATACAGCTGAATGCAGGGGCAGATCATAAAGCACTCCTTCAGAAAGGTTTTAGCAAAATGTGCTGGGAAACTACATCCGCTATATGAATGGCTAATAAAAAACTAAATGTGTACTTTATTTTTGCATGTGCTCTCTGCTAATTTCACATATTTTTATGCTCATCTTTACTGAGTCAGTAGGTTATTAGCTCAGAAAACATTAAGGGCCCTATTTTCGCAGTCGAGGGGCAATTGTCAACCTGTGTGTATCTGGAACACAATTCAACCTGAGCAGAAGGTCTATGTAGAGAAGAGCTCTTCAATGTTATCACAGATTTCTGGACTGCCCAAATCAAACATGGTATAATACTGCTGGACATGTCAGTTCCTCAAATTGTAATCCTCAGATGACAAACACTGACCAACACTCTACGCAAATGTAGTGATGTCCCCCTGTGATCTTGTGACATAATGCCAAAAGGATTATTGAACTTGGCAAGTAAATTTATAAATTATTTGTAAACTTACAGCTGTTCTATAAATTTATATGCATTGTTTTGTATTTGTTGGTGTGTGTGTGCGTGCATGTGTGTGTATAAACTGAGCACGAAAAGCCAGTGAGTTATTAATCAAATATAAGGTTTACGCAACCTTGAATAGCCAAAGCGTTTTTGTGTGCAAGAGTTTCGATGGAGTCTCTGTATCAGGGTCCAATCAATCAGTACTACAGTTAGGGCTCGAGCTCCTGGACACACACACACACACACACGCACACACACCCACACGCACACACACCCACACACACACACACACACACACAGCATGAAAAGGAGACTGAGGCACAAGCACATGGTGACAGAGACACAGACAAAACACATGCAAACCAGAAGCAAATGTGGTCTGGGTGGAATTTGGACCCCAATAAAGACCATTTACCAAGAAACAATATAATTTGTGCAAGAGAGTAATGGCTGTTTGTACTTCTTGGGTTTAGAAAAGATAATTGTTTTCCACAAGGGTCGTAACAAATGAATGTCAACACAGTGCCATGTGTATTCAGCTTCACAGCAATCCAATGTAAAACTCTGAAAAGGGTACATTTCATCCCTTTTAGACTAAAATAAAATGTTACAGCTAAACTGACATTTTTATAGTTGGTTTAAGATCTCTTTTTTAAAACTGTGTAGGCCACATATAACATGCAATAAGCTAAAGAAAATAAAATCCTATACATATTTTAAGTTACTAGAATAGAAAAAACATTTTTGGAATGCAATTTTTGTAATGAAATCCAAATGTTGTAAATCTGTGAGGCCAAGCAAAGAGCAATGGATGGACTGCTAAAATAAAACTGGCTTGTAATACCAGAACAATAAAGATGGTGTCCATAAAGTAATACACAGGGATATGTATTGTGAATACATTGTGTAATATTAGTGCTAGAACATTGATACCAGTGATATGGATGTGGGTATCAGTAAAGTAATAATTTAATCACTTTAATGGCTGTTCTAAAAACAACCAGAAAGAATGTAGGTGTGGGGCTCTCTTATCACAACAGTATTAGAACTGGTCAAAATGGATGGCAATACTACATGCAATTCATTCTAACTGTCATTATAATGACTGATCAGAGTGTGCACACACGAGACTTCAGATATGCACACAGAGGGCAACTCTGTGAAATGTGTTTGTGCAAATATGCAACTTTACACTATTTGTGTTCCATCAACTGAAATGAGTTGTTTTATCTCTGGTGTCACCACCACAGAGCAAGCGTTCCATGTGCCACCTGGTAATAAGTAACAGCGAGGAAGAGTGATAAAGTCACAAAGCTAATGACACCCATAATCTTCATGGCAATAAAACCGGCCCAAACCCCACCCACCCACCCACCCAGAAGTGTCAGTCAGGCATTTGAGCATGTATAACCAAAACTGACAAAGCAGTTATTCCAGTAACATTATGAGAAAATTTTGTGTTGGCTGGGAGGCACGTCATGTAATGGGAGAGATGAGAGATGGGTAGGGCGAATTATCATATTTCACACTCAAAAGAAAAACGTGCTTGCAATTTTCAATCAATGGAACACAACAAAAATCGTGGAAGATAACATATTGCTGAATTTAGCTGAGGTTTGCCACATTACCAACGTTAGTATGCTACTAGCTAACATTAACTACTTAAGAACACCTCGGATTAACCCTCCTGTTTTCATCAGGGTCAAAAATGACCCTCCCCTGAGTTCAACAGCAGTGAAAACCACTGAAATTACATTTTTGCTGCTGTTTTCAAGAGAGTATTTTTGACCCCGGGTATGCCAATTGCCATAGTCTGCAATGTCCAAATGATGCCCCTTAGAGTTGAATTTGGCTCTGCTGGCAGTGGTGAGAAGAGGCGTGTTCTAGCTTCCTTTTACACCTCTCTCTCCCTCGCTCTCCCTCTCTCTCCCTCCCTCATGTGTGCGTACAATGTTGAGCACCAAATAAAATTACCATGAGAAAAAAAATTTGGCAAACTTTCTAGTCTACTACTTTTCTTCCTCGCTCATCTCATTATAAAATATAGAACGTCCAGCCTTCATGCTCGACTCATGAACGCAAGTCTGGCTTATTTTTATGTTGCCAATGACTCCATATCCAATGGCAGCCTTGAACCTTGACCATAACTGCTTAATGTGAGACATCTTAAAGGAAACATAGGCAACAGTTCCTTTTCTCAGATACTGCACATCGGTTGAGAATATCCTTCATCCTGATACTGCAACATGCTACATATGACACTATCAAATCTGGTTGACAAGGTTAAGATGACAAATACTAGGACTGTCAAAATTAATCTGTTAACTTCATGTGTTAATGCATCAATGCACAGACATTGTTGGGGCAGGGGCTCAAATAAAAAGAGCATCCCCCATCCTGAAAACATCGCCATTTCTGCACACATATAATGTGTTAATGCGAGCATGAAGGTCTTTACTATGCCGGGGCTACCCATCCCCGTTCTTAGAGATCTACTGACCTGTCACCCAAATTATTCAACCATAATTTGGCCCACCTGATTCCACAAATTAGCAGCTCAGTGAGATCTCTAGCTGTTCAATACGGTGTGCTTTGTTAGGGTTGGAGTGAGGAACCTACCGGAGGGTAGGTCTCCAGGAACAGGGCTGGGAAGCTCTGCTCTATGCCATCAGTGTATCTACATTTTCACAATGAATGGGCTTTGAGACATTCATCCATGCATCCACTGTACTTGGTAATTCCCATTCAGTTCAGCCAAAAAGGGTAACCGCATACTTGATAGATCATTCACAAATGTGCTATATATAGAAGACACGCGGGCATCCCAAACTATTGTTTGGCTGAAATACAGGATCCCTTGGCTATTATAGGACTGTTGACAACCTTCCTCCAAATCAATGAACACTCCCCTGTTCTTACAGCCATAGGAAATTGCTCAGACGTAGAAGTAGTCACAGTCTGTACTCAGAAAATAGGTCAGTGATACAAAAAAAGGAACACATCGATAAAAACTCGTCGATACAGACCTATCCAGGCACATAGGAGTGTCACAGACAAGAGTGGCAACTGAGAACAGTTAACACCAACAGAGTGACCTGCAGCAGCTTCAATCGATAAAGTAAACATTGCTTAAATGACGAAAAGTTAAGCAACTACAATCGTTTACGCAGGTTATCCACCGGGCTTTAACATTAGGTATGTGACAAGCGAAAGCGTTGTGGGTGAGCGGAGGTGTAAGGCACGGCTATGACATTCATTTTACAAAACAGGCCTGATGATAAGCTGCAGTTAAGACGGGTGATAAGTATCATCATGAACAGGTGTAATGTAAGCACCCAGGACACGTGAACGTAGCGTTGCGCACCGTAACAAAATAATAGTGGACTATCTTGTTACGCATTACAGTCCCCCGACGTTGGTTCAGCGAGATCTTCTCGCGGCAAATCAAGTTCCATCTTCAATTACTGTCGAACGCTTTCAAATGGAAGGTTTCATTAATTTCATTATGATCGACGCGACAAAGAGGGCACCACTGATTAGACTACCCTACCTCCGGATTGTAAAGAAGATCAGGCCCCTTTGATACCAACATATTAGGCCATAGTTTTAAAATAGGGAAATTATATTGTTATCGAGGGGCTAATCTGATTTTATTACTCAGGATTTTCCCATGGGTAGCTTAACTTTTGTAAGGTATTATACTGTTCTGTGCGCGTGTGTGTGTGCGCGCGCTTCTGTGCGTGTAACAGAGCGAGGGAGCATGGAGAAGGGGTGCTGCAAAGTTTCCACAAGGTAAATAGCATTTCACCCAGCTGTAAGGCGATGGACCTAAAGTGAACCAAAATTATAGAAGGTGGTTAACAAAACAAAGTTAAACCACACACACACACGTATATATACACATATACATTAAAGGGATTGTTAAAGATGTGGAAATAGCGGGAAGGAAATCCGGAATCCATCCTCAAGGTCATTCAAAATACAAATCCGCTTGTCAAGTCCAGTTCATTTAAGGATCGGGAGCGAGACAGCGTCTTTAGAAGTCAATGCTACGGATAATTTATTTTGGGAAAAAAAGAAGTATGCGCAAACCTTATTTTGTTACATCCTCTTACAAGCGCGGAAACACATTGACAATATCGGTTATTTCCGTAATGAAATAATCGATATTGCTTGTTGATTTATCATTATTCATTCGTAAAGGTTTAGCTTCGCTCATATGTCGTTACAGTTCAATATTAACTGCACGAAACATAAATTACTTCCTGTTGAGCAGATAGCAATTGGGGCTATAGGGTAATCAACAACCGTAGAATTATGCGTGACTTACTCCACACTAAATGTTGCCAATTCACTGAATTATAACAAAAAATCCTTCATTTTGTATTACAGGCCTTTAAATATATTCCATATTAAAAGCGAGCTAAAGTGTGTAAATAAATTAATAAAATACAAAAAACAAAAACAAATGCAAAGACAAAAAATGTACGCTGTTCCATCAAAGACTTCGCACTGAAGCTTTGACAGCTGAGCCCCCTAATGTTTTTAAGTAGAACACAGTGGAGCATAAAAACTTAATCCCAAAGCCCGCAACGTCTTAATCACTATTGATTTTTTTCATACAATATTTTGAGTATTCTGTAGGCAAGTTTAGCTAACGTGATTCAAAGATCTATAACTAAATACGTGTCAAGGTATTTCTCATATGACAATGAAGAAAATAAAAACATCTATCGCACATTGATACATAGTAGGTGCCTTTCCGTTGTCATAGACCATGAGCAAAGCAAGATTTAACGAGACTTAAATCTATTACACTTTTAGCTAATCTCATGACTTCAAATGAAAACTCATGCAGGTCCACCAAAAATAAATCTGATACCATGCACTAATTATCTATAAAAATGTTAAGTGGCACATCTCGCCATTTAAAGTGATGATATTGCATTTAACGGTGAAATAAATGAGGGCAGGAAATATGTGGACAATGGATTACAATTACAACCCCCCTACAAAAAATAATAAATAAATGCGCTTAACTGCTCTAACAGCTGGTGCGAATAACACGCCACTCAGGCTTCAAAAATAAATATCCAAAGGTGGAAAGACCAGAAGTCAGAAAGTATGAAGGGCAATGTCCCAGTGAGCGCAAGCCTGAATACAGACGGAATCTATAGACTTCTAGAGGGGTGGAGAGAGATGTTTTGACATAAATGGACCATGTTTTGCGCCAATTTATATATATTGCCTGGCTATGTCCTAGTCGGCTAGAAAACTGTGAAAAGCTAGACCTGTGAAAAGTGAAAGTTTTCTAGCCTGCTAGGACATAGCCAATCTATATCCGGGTAAAACCTGAGCTAGCCTGGCCCGTTTATATGTAAAAACATCTCTCAGCCTAGATTTTAACCCCTCTAGACGTCTAGATTCTGACTTGTGCTCACTGGGTTTTTTCCACCCATCAACTCCGCCAGCTGATATCACCAATTAGTTCTACCTCCGGGCTAAAGAATTATGTCAGTTAGCAAATCCATTTAGATCTGAACGTGGATTTTCCACCTCTGGAAATATCATTCCAATGTAAGCACAATCTCAGCACTGTCATAATGGAAAATTCTGTCGCTATTAATGACACTTAAATATGTACAAATACACAGAAGAGGGCGAGGAGCAGTGCCACGCACGGTTGTTAAATGGCTTTAGCCTGTGTAGAACACAGACTTTCACATTACTCTCTAATTTGTCTTGCCTGTTGCGTATTTGCGCATAGGCTTATTTTCCTCTCGTTTGCTCTCGTTTAAATCTGGTTCAGGAATGAATTTTTGTTGAATTCTCGTGAATCATATCAGAACAGAGGATCGGAAGTAGCTATACGAAACGATACCTTAAATATTTCTGGCGTTGCTGTATTTGCATGCAGTAATTTAAAATGATTGTATTTGACGTAAATGTGGACACAATTACATATGTATATACAATATGGCTACACTGAAGCAGTAATGTGAATGTAATCGTTGATAACATGTGTATTGAGTTCTTATACCCATCTAGCAACTTCAAATTTGAAGGAACCACAGTCGTGCCTTATCGCTGCGCATGTATTTTAGATATTGGCATTTGGTAATTATGGCTTCAATCGAAACCTTCACTGCCCTCTTTGGACCACAGGGCAGAAGTACATCGCTTGGCATTACCTCCACTGGAGGTCCTAGTACCACATATAGTTTCGGTTTCTTTCCATCTCGAGAAGGCTGTAACTATTACAAATGTATCATAAGCTAAAAAGTATGACAGGTAACTACGCGCAAGACTTTTCAGCATGCTAAAGGGTTTCCAGCTGGCCACTTAATTTGACCAAAATTTTAGTTATTACCGGAATTTACAGAAACGTGTCCATTTTGGAGCTTCTGCAGGTGTTGAACAAAAAACTTGTACAGAGACAACGGTAGTAGGCTAAATAAATATGTTCATTACGTTTAGTCGATCTTTTGGTGAAGAGAAGTTTCTGAGACGTTTTTTCGGAATACAGCAAAGAGAAAAATCAAGACCACGTGCACAATCACTACCATCAATTAGGCTGCGTGTCAGGTGTTTTTGTTCAGTCGAAATTAAGCCCACGACAGAACGTTTTAATTTACATGTTCGAAATTTAATTTCAAAAAAGAAGAAAATTAACAAGAAAGTTAAGAAACTTTTCGAAATACTTTGACAACAGTGAAATTATGTATCAATGCACTGAAAACGTCCACGAAAGGCTCATCAGGTAAGCTACTTTTTAAGCGCATGGCTTACCTAGCTTTCATTGTAATCGATAGAATTGAGGCACAGTTATTAGTGCAAATTACATTTTCATTTCATATTTTAATTATATTTTCAGAAAACTTTAGAACAGAAATATTAACGCTAATTGGTCGTTACTTATCTTATTTTTGTAATATTTTATTCATATTTATTTAGTTTGCTTTTTTGTAAGTAAACCGCAAAAATATACTACCTAACGTAAAGCTTCAGGCTAATGGTTATGATTAAATGATCTATATAAAACACTGGTTGTCACATTTGGTTTAAATGTCGCATTATGTTTTCTGACTGTAAGCTCAAAAATGCCCTGCGGCTGAAATGCTGCTCAACTGCTGTAGAAATTCTAAATAAATAGGCGAACTGGCCTACTGTCTTTCAGAATTGTCTTTGTTTTATTTTATATCTTTATTTATTTTTTGTTGCAAATCTTAAAACTTAAATCTTATCGATAAATCTTAATTCTTTACTTTTGTATTATTATTTGTGCCATTGTAGATCAATTTCAATCAATGGTCTGAAATAAATAAAGCACAGTTATTATTGTTTTGTTTAATTCATTACTCATTCTTTCTCCCAGCATACTCCTGCTGTGTGTCTTATCTACCTTTGTACCAGACCCTGTTTTCTCTGGTAAGTTAACCCAGGCAATGGCCATGTGGGGGGAGAGCGGTAAAACTGTACAAGCTGTAAAACACAAAGCACCTGTTTAAACTTTATACATACAGGCCCTAATTATGTTCAATTGAACTCTGAGTTTTAAACAATTGTAAATGTTAATGTTAATTCTAAATTATTTCCTTTGGCAAGAGATGTTCAGGTCAGAGTGCCAAGATCGCCATTTCTCACTGTCTGTCAAATCCAGCTTTCTTGGACAAGTGTTTCGATTTGACATTGAAGGTGAGACACTGTGTGTGTGTTTGTGCGCTTACAGAAGTGCACATCTGGTGTTTTGGAATACTACAGAATGACCTGAATTGGGGGGAAATCATTATAAATGTTCAATCATTTTAAGGGGGTCAGTAAAAACTGTTGACACATGACAAGGCATACTCATTCACTACTTTAGGGGATGGGTGTGGTTTAATTATCATAACAGGGCACCTTGATTTGTGCCAGGATACACACAAGCCCTTCAGGGCTGGAGTTGTGTACTTCATGATTTAACACAGAAGTGTCTGCAGGTATTTGTGGTTTCGTTTCAATCAGCAGCCAATTAAGGCCTTGAGAACAATGCGTGTGGGCAACATGTGTTTTAGTCAATCAGTCACTTAATCCCTTTTGCTGACACACTCTGAAACCCAACAGGCACTGCAGACCTCTGGACTGGAGTTTGGACACCCCTGAACTAATGCATTTTTTGCATGTTCTACCATCCACATTCCACCTCAGATGGTAGCGGCATGCACTCCCTGACCAGCCAGCAGGCCGCAGAGTGCGGTTACTCCATGGTGTTGGACTCGCAAGGAGACCTGGTGCTTCGAGTGTCATACCTCGCCTGCTATGTGGATCTTCACGTGAGTGTTGCTCTAGGATGACCAGCCATTTTGTTCCATATTAGTGCACAACATTGTTATGAAGCCCTGAGGTCCCGCCAAGAGCAGGGTTCCGTACTTCACTTTTATGATATGCGCGCTAATTTAAATCTAAATAGCTTTGAGTGCTCAATGCTGTGGGGATGTTGTCAGAACATGAGTAGGAATCGATGATTCTGTCATATTTATAGTGCTGCTTATTTGATGTTTCCCTGCAGACACTTTCTTTTCCCCTGCAGGCACTTCTGTAAATATCTGTTGGGCAAGGAGGCCCAAATCAGTTCGTGGATTTCATGCCAACTTCTGCTCTTGATCATTTAATTCACCCAGTCTACTGCATGTCCTGGCATTTGAGCTGTATTTACTGATGAGCTGCTCATGAATGACAGCTGAAGCCTATTCTTGTGTCCCTTTATGCACCAATTCACTGTGGTTTACTTAATGGTTCCAAAACTCAGCATAGTTGTATAGTGCTGTATAATGGCTAATTGAACAAAGATAATTGTCAGAAAATAAAACCTGAAATAGATCCAGTGCTCCAGGTACAGGGTTCCCCAGCCTGGCTATAATGTGTGAGGTGCTTTATTCATTTTAACTATTGGCTACTGCCCCCAAAAAGTACAGATGAAAGAGGGTTGCTCTTCTCTCTGGTTCCAGAAAGACATGGAGTTCCGTCTGCTTGTGTGGTTTGTTAACAAGAATGCCAACGACGAGGAGACCTCCTACCCTTTGGCTTTAACCTGCCCCCTTCAGCAGCACTGGAGCCCCCGTGAGATTGTCTGTGAGGAGGACTACATGGAGGTGAGGTCACACTTGGCCATGCTGTAAGCATTTATGAGCCTGTTTTCTGATCGATTCCAGGCCCATTGCTTTTAATATGCATTTAATAATAAATTTTTCCTTACATTTTCTTCGTACCACAGATGCTTGCTGTTATGCGTTTATTCATATTCATAATCAATCATAAATCATTTAAATTTATATCAGTTGCAGTCCCCATGCATTCTGAAGCACAGGTGTCTTGTTTGGTTTAAATTCTGTTTTTCGTGTTCACAATGTGGTTAGAATGTTTGTGTTTGTTAGAAGGGGTACAGAGGGTTACTCTTTACCCTTTTGGCTGTTGGGCGGGGGGGCAGTTGGTAGGTTGTTACCAATATATTTTAATACTTTAGCAAGATTACTT
Source organism: Anguilla anguilla (assembly GCF_013347855.1). Classification (NCBI taxonomy): domain Eukaryota; kingdom Metazoa; phylum Chordata; class Actinopteri; order Anguilliformes; family Anguillidae; genus Anguilla; species Anguilla anguilla. Next base: position 28,865,110 of record NC_049209.1, read on the forward strand.
TTAACGCCAAAAAAACATTCTGTATTTGAATTTGAATAGGAGTTTAAACTGAGTTTAACTTTTTTTTTGTCTTGTTATTGACATCAGTAATCAGGGTATTGGTGTCATAATTTGTCTTGCAGGTGTCTGTTGAGAAGCAGATACTGCCTGATTCTCAAATGGGCCTGGAGGGGATGACATCATCCTCTACAGTATGTGCCGTCCTCTCACCCCACCGAATGACAAGCTATTGTTGGACAATGTTCTTATTGCTAACATCTGATTGTTCACATTTGCATGTAAACCTATGCACACATCATTCAATATACATGCCCCTGTTGCTAGCCTAAAACAAATTATTCTGGCTTAATTTAATAAACAGCTGTATACGCAAATGCAGATCCACTGCAACATCAGACCACAGTAAAACCTTTTCACTCTTGTCCCAATCCATACCCCATGCTCTTGCGGACTGATGTCACTTCCTCCAGGGGTCAGAGGAGGAGGGGCTGAAGGAGGGGCGGGTGCTGTTCCGCATGCCAGGCCATGCCCAGGGGGAGGGGGACCTCCCCTCTAGGGAGAAGGCGCTAACAGTGGCTGAGGCAAACCTTCAAGGGTACCACATCAGTGCCACCGAAAACCGAATCCTGCTGCGCTGTGCCTACTCCTCTGTCTTATCTTACACACTGCAGGTCAGGATACAATCGGCCCCCAGTCTCCACCTGAGATTCACTGTCTCTGTGTCTCTGTCACTGTAGAGCAGGGGGTTCCAGTCTTTGGGGATGCATGTTTTTCCCCTCTGATTAATCATGAAATCCTGATTTATTTTTTTATATCCTGAATGTCAGCCAGATGCAGAGGGATTGTATATATCATAAACACACAACATTCAGAGGAGAATGGCAATCATTACTATTTAGTACAATACTGTACATTTCAACCAATCATACTCTTAATGACTATGATTTGATTAGTTTGAGCCAATGAGACAACAATATTTCACCTAAGATTTTTGAGGTGAAAGGTCCAGCATATCCTGCAGGCCTCTAGAGATGAGATGAGCACCCGTACTGGAGTGCTGTGTTTCTGTGAGACCCGTGTGTTTAAAAGTTAATGCTCATCCATGTCTAGCAGCTCATACTCTAACTCTGCATCCAGTCTCGTCTACCCTGTGTAAACCTTGGTTCACCTCCTTTGGAGAATTTTGAACTTTATCCACTCTCTCCTCAAAATCCATATCTCCATTCCCAGGAGAGGGGAGATGAGGTGGAGGCTGTCAGTGCAACCATATTCTACAGCCATCTCTGGACTCTTCACACGGTGGACATCTCAGTGGCCTGTCCTATAAGTATGTTTTTTTTTTCGTATGCTGTAGCTGATTTCAAGAATCTGACAAGCTTAGACAAATTGGAGGCAGTTATTTGTGGAACCGACTAAATGAGAACAAAGACAGAAAAGGCACAAACTACTTAGAATGTGTGACTTGAAGCCAAGTCCTTACCAAAAGACCAAAAATAATTGTAAAATTTCCCAAGTCATCCCCCCTCCCCACCACCTTGATGTTCAGTAAACATTTTGGTTTCTGTGTTAGTAAAATAAGGACAAATGATTGTCAACCTCATGCTGTGGTATTAACCTCAGATTATTTTGCCTACCCTCCCCGGTCTTATTTTTTTTCTGTTTATCTGTTTCTGAAGATCAAGCTGTCATGGATGATGGGCATGTTCTGTGGACTTTCCCAAAGATCCTGCCCCCTCTAGTGCATGCTGGGTACAGCGCTTGGAGCGCAAGCGTGGGGGTAGAGGGTCACCTTCTGAGTGACTGTGTCATCCAGCGGAGAGGCTATGAGATCAGGCTACGGGACGGAATCGTGGAGATCAGGATTCCATTCGGAGCTGAGGGGGGGTACGTCAAGGTACAACAATAGAATTACCAGGCATTTGTTAAAGGCTATTTATATTTACAGGGTAATGTTTATTGCATCTCAGTGCTGCAGCTACTGGGTCATCCTCTGAAAGATCAGGGCCCATATTCATTAAGAGTAGGAGTCCTGGTCTTGGATAAGTATTCCCCAGGCTATAGCCTGACCTTATATGTTATGAACAAAACGACAAAGCTGATCCTAGATCAGCACTCCTTCTCTGAGATGTTATCTGAAATACTGGCCCTACTCCCAAAATCTAGTAATCCTAATGCCACTTCCCTGGACAAGCTCAGAGGAGCATGTCAGTTATCTTCATTCAAATAGATCTGTCAGCACATAGTGCCGATAGTAACTGAAGGTACTGTATGTTAACTTGCATCCATAAAAATGAGAACTAAATGTTTCACTGGCTCTTTTAAATGCACAGTGGTAATTAATTTGGCTGTCATTTCCCCCCCACTAGAGTCATGTGGTTGATGGACAGTACTTCCAGTCCTACTCCATAGACCTGCTCTATATGCACCAGTGGGAGGACAGCCGCTGGGTTCTGACCCAACATCGCTCCTTCAGGCCCCTGTGGACCCCGCCCATTCCCTGGACCCCCATGCTGCTCAATAGTGAGTCTATTAAATATACATTTTATGATGATGAGTATTTTTGTTTATAACAGATGCAAGGTTAAATAATGAATGTTCATTGATTCATTTTGCCTGTAGTATGTTTTATAAGAAACACCTGGATTTTATGTCCCTTCCCCAGACACTGTTCCATCAGAAAGGGTATTTTCGGTTACCCTGGGTGCGTTTGCCCCTGATGTTTCCTTGCATAACATCACTGTGGGGGGTGAGACAGTGTCCTGGGTAAAAGCCGAGCGGTTGGGACTCAAGGTCTCCCTCATGTCCTTCCCAAACGGCACCCACGCCTACCAACTGGAGGCCCCGTTCTCCCACCCCCTCATCTCCAAAAAGGTGAAGACACAACCGTGCAGACACACCTATGTTTCCTTGGTATTTTAATTTTAAAAACATGTGCTTAAAACATGTGCTTTTGAAAACATTTCCTGCTCAGCAACTGTGAATGTTTGATTTTTTTCAATGAATTGTCACATAGTACATCCCAGTACTCGCAACACACCAGGATATACTTTTCTCTGTGGTTAGACCCCCTCCTTACTTAATTCAGCATCTCTTGCAGTATTTGACTGGGATCTCAAACTCCTGGAGAGCCACAATGTCTGCTGGTTTCTTGTGTGTTTTCAGAACATAGGCACTTCATTTAGGTCACTGTTTGTCCGTACAACTCGATCCCAAGGTGTATATTGGCTGCTAATTGAAAATATGTCACAAAAATCAGCATTTAAACCCTTCAGGACAGGAGTTTGACACTCCTGGTGTAGGGGGTTACATAACAGGCTGCCCAGTTACTGAGCCATTCCTCACTGTTATTCAGTATGTAGGTGGGAGGTACCGAAGGTACATGCTCGCAGTAACCTTCACTTTGCTCATCTCACCACACGGAGACATTTATAATCACCCTGCTGCTGTGGCGTGTGATCTGCAAGATGTTGGTAAGCAGTACGGCAGTGTGTAATACACATGTATTTGTGATGTGTATTTTACATGTAATATGAGCTCCTGGCTTTTTCTGTATGGTTTATATCTACCTGCAAAGAAAACTTTACCTCCATCTTTTTTGCCATGTTTATACGCCGCATTTATTTTAGCGGTATTTTCTAACAGGACACTTTATAGTGTACATTTGCTTATCTCTGGGCAGTGCTCCCCCAAAAAAACACAAGACAATTGAGAACAATTTGAGCCTGGCTGCAATTATGGTTCTGTGCCTATCCTCCTTTCTTGTCCTGTACCCCTCCACCACCCCTCTCCCACTGCACTTGCCAGTTTTTCCTAGGCTGGAGGGTAACTGCACAAACAGAGGTGTACAGATCCTGGTGCATCATGGGAACCTGGACTCCCAGTGGGCAGTGTACCTTGGAGGTCACAAGCTGGACTGGGAGCTAGTGGAACAGGGCGGCTATGTGCTGGAGACCCGGAAAGATTACTACAGCCTAGAGCTGCCCCTCTACAGCATAGGCATGGTTTATGAGGTGAGCAGAATCATGTCCCAACAGACCAACTAAAGTATATTTTCCTCATATCGACAGCTATTATACTGGCCTTCTGGAGTTGTCATTTGTTGGCAATGGGGGGCTGTTCTTAAGATCAGTGTTGGGCCATAGCGCTGCTACAAATGGCGACGCTACAAGCTTAGGAACATTTCACAGTGATAAACAATGATTAGTGCTGCACTCTCCAATTGCTTGGAATTGGGAAATGACAAGCAGACCTTTAAAGTGATGGAGCACAAGAACCCATGGTATATAACGAATATGACATCCACTTTGTCTCGTACCAAACAGACAGTCTTTCCAAAGAAAATTTTTAGACTTCTCTTAGTTTGCATCTTGTAAGCCCTGTTTATTCATAGACGCATGCACACTTGCGCTCGGTTAAACTTGTTTGCGTGTGGGCACATACTGTATATATTTTAATGTTATTGTTTGGAGCCACTTGTCTAATGACAGTTCTGGACGAGTGCTGTAGCTAGTCCATATGGAGGCTCATTCCTCTTTCTCTCCCCATTCTCTCTCTCTCTGTCTCTCAGGACCTTACGCTGCGTGGGCTGGTAGTCAGTGTGCAGGTGAATCTCATGGACAGGGAGACGGGGAGCGTGGAGAGCACCTTTGTCCAGCGCTGCTGCTTTCCCATCAGAGAGCTTCTGGGTAATATACATTGTTGCATTACATTAAAAACATTATTAAAAATCCTGTCAGTATATCAGATCTAAAGCTGTAGACATTTCATTTCCCACTGCTATTAGGGACTTGAGAGAGATGACTGCTTTGTATTTGTTTTACTGTTCTTTTATGTGTTATGTTTATGCATTTGTGCTTAGTTTGCATACTGCACCACCTTACCATGTATTCATATAAGTGCAGGTGTCATGTGATCACTGCTATTGCTGTGCTATTAATGTGATCTCTCTGTCTCTGTCTTAGTCTGAATATCTATTTAACTGTATGTCTCTTTAGGCTGTAAAGATATTAAGGGGTACTGACCAAACAAAAGCCGTACACAGGTGTAATCTAGCTCAGTGCTGTACCCCCATCCTCTCTCCACAGTGTGCCTGCCAGACAGGTGGATGGTTCTGGTGGTTGACACATCCCACATCACCCTGCCTGTCGAACCCAGACACACCACCTTGCTGGACCCCAGCTGTGGGCCCAGAGAGACAGACCACACCAGGGTACTCTTCAGCTTCCCTCTGGACTCCTGTGGTACCATCAGAACCGTGAGTGGACCCCTTTAAGCTGAAGGAAATTTGAACAACAGGCGGGAGGAATGTTTTACCATGGTCTAGTTACTGGGGTGGCCAACCCCGGTCCTGGGGAGCCGCAGGGTCTGCTGGTTTTTGTTTTCACCTGCAATACAATAACCACTGAGACAAATGAAACCAGGTGAGGTGAGTTAACTGTAATCAGCTGCTTTAATTGATCAATTAAGTGGCGAGTAGAAACAAAAGCCAGAAGACCCTGCGGCTCTCCAGGACCTGGGTTGGCCACCCCTGGTCTAGTGCATCAGCATTGGTGTATACAGATGATTAGTTTATTGAGCCAGGGTAATTGATGGAAATAAAAGCCTACATGCACATTAGCCTTCTAGGAATAGTGCCCCACCCCTGGGTTAGTGAATTTATGCTTGAAAGTAGAATATAGATTTAGAAGCTTTTGTCTATTTCCTACTTGCTGGTGTTAAGCAGGGTCAGCAAAGCCCCTCTGGGCCTTTTGGAAATTGAGAAGATGGGCTGTATTCATAATTGAAGGCCATAACTTTGGAGTGCACAGCCCCAGTCTTGGGGGGCACATGAGTACCCTGGTATTTGTTCCAACCAATTGTTCTTGCTTAAGTTTATTAAGAGTTGAATGCATAATGTTGGTTCAGACCACAGTAAAACATTTCAACTGTACCTCCTGACTTTGCTAGAAAAGTCAGATCATGCAAATGATTGGGCTGATTCAGTCATTAAGAGCAAAAAAGAATGGCTGACTCAGCTACAGCACAGATCTTTGAATCCAACTCCTCCTTTCTTCCATGTGTTCATTCAACCTTCCGTCCTCCCTGCACCCCAGCTTGAAGGGAATCACGTGGTGTATGTGAACGAAGTGAGATACAGCCCAGCCCTGTACCCCACAGGGAACCCTCTCATCCACCCTCACTACAGGTGAGAGCTACAACCTTTTTCATTTCACCCACACCTACAATTAAAAAATAAGGCTTTTTGGTGTGAAACTCATCCAAGCTTCATGCTACTGATTAACTTTTTCTTCTTTTTTTTATGATTAATGATACTGTAGGTAGGGATGGGACTGATAATGCTTTCTTGGTTGTGATATTAGAAGGATCCCTTCCACAAAGCAGCTTTGGCCAGAGTTTTTCAAAAAGCCTTGGGAATTATGTTGTGAAACGACAATTATCTGTTCACTACACTCCTTAAACTACAACAATGAAAACACCAATGTAAAGTCACTCATTAGGATGTTTGGCTTTGATAATTGATTTTGACCTTGACTTCCAAGAGTTTGAGTGCACCCAAGCCAAGGAAAATACACACACCATTACAGAAGCACCAGAACCATTTGCTGTTGCGACACTGCAATTTAACTTTCTTCTTCACTGCTAAAATGTCCCCTTTTTTCAGGCTTCCCGTTAGCTGCCGCTACCCGGTGAATGATGAACGCAGTCGGGCAGTCTACCATCTCAGGCCGGCTGTCTCTGTGGCCCCCTCATCCCACAGACGAACCGTCAGGTCCCGCAGAGAGGGGTCGCAGCGACGCCCTGCTAGCAGAGGAGGTGGCGTGGCTGTGGCCAGTGCTTTCATTAGCTCCACTGTCCAAATTTAAGGAAGGTGCTGTTACTCCACACGGTTTCAGTATGTCTAATCTTTTCATTGCTTTCTTAAAGGTAGAAGGCCAGGAAAGGTCTACCAGAAGGCCAGATCTGCAAAAGGTACTTTCTTAGATTTTCTAGTATGTGCTTATTATTATTATTATTATTATTATTATTATTATTATTATTATCAGTACAACACAACTGAATGTGATTGGATATCTAAATGATTATGATGACAATGATTTAAATTATTTCTATCTGCATTGTTATAATGCTCAACTGAAAGTGATGAATAGTTAAGGTATGTTTATTGTATGAGTAATGCAACAAAGTAATAATAAAATGGGATTATTAGACACAAATACAAGCCTCAGAGCTGGCACATAACAGCTCTCCCCTTGTCCTGCCTGTTAGAGAAGGCCTCCTGTCCTCGGAGGTGACCATGGTGACACGCGGAGGTCCCGACTCCGCCCCTCATGGGCCCTGGCTCCGCCCCGCCTGACGTCTGCGATCCTCCGGAGAATAATAAACCTACCTCAATTCACAAATGTGCATGTTTGTGCCTTCTCTGTTTGTCCGTAATAAGCTCAATGCGACATCACTGTGGCCCCGCAGCACGACAACAGAGCCAAAAACTTTTCAGCTGTGTACAACTCCGAAGTTTCTGTGGATTTTCAGGACATACTGCATATAATGGTCAAAGACCAAGCAACATCACTCGGTATAAAATCAGTATAACTACAAACGGCACTGTTTCAGATGGGGGGACCTATTCACGCATTCATACTTAATACCGTTAATACTGAATTTTACATGTAGCGATATAGTCACATTCTTCTACATCCCGGCTAGAGAGAATGTTAATTTGGCTGTCATCGCAGGAATCCAGGAACACCGTAATGGATGATTTTTCAGGCCCGCAAGTTCCTTGATGTGCATGCTTAACATAGCCACCAGGGGGCGTTACTGTCCCTTCTGCGTCGCCACCTCGCTATTTGTCACGTAGAACAGCGCTCCTGGGGTCGGTTCAGGCTTGTGGGCCTGTGTAGGCCTCGTCTGCGCTGCGACCCGGATGATATGGTACTGTTCACGGAGGTTGCGTCTCCGCACATGCTCATTGGTGATCTCCTGCACGTTGCTAGCTGGGAACCATCCTTTCTTTCCATCAGAGAGACGGATTCCCTCGTACCAACCTGAAAGAGAGAGAGGAAGTGTGAGTGAGTCAGGGGGGTGGTTCATGTTTGTGTGGTGGTATGGGGGGAAGGAGTTGGAAGAATAATGTAGTTGCAAATAGAGATGTGATTGGCAGAATAAAGAAAAAGAGGGCAGATGCAGATGATATTGGTGGGAAGTGTGATAACCATATTAAGATTTTTTTCCTTTGTCTTGCTCCGCTCACCCTCATTGGTCTTTCTCAAGACGTTGATGATGTCAGTCGGTTCCAGGTCAAGTTCATCAGTTTGCTGAGCCACATACTGCTCCAAACAGTGAACCTGTGGGCAGTCTGGGACAGTGCACACATGTATATGCATGCATGAATGTTATAAACTAACATAACATAAGCATTCACAAGCATGTTACACTTACACATCAATAGAGCTGCCCATGCATATGCGTTACATGCATATGGGCAAAGCCAATAAACACCACTCCCACACATGCAACATTGATGTTTGTGATCCTTACTCACCCCAGTCTTCATACACTACTTCATCCTCATCTCTCCCGGGGCCAGTGAGATTATGAAATGCTGCCATCCACCTGTGCATATCAGACCTGCATGCACAGGAATAGAAACAACTGAGAGACTGAATAAAGTGCGGTGTACAGTCATGAGAAGACTGTAGGGCAGTTCTCTCACTGAATGTCAGTCTCTACATACGGTGCTATTAAGACTGTAGGGTTGTTCTTACTCTGTGGGAGCCTTGAGCAGACGCTCATAGGTGCAGCCTTGGTGGTTCTCCAACAGCATCAGACAGAAGCAGCGATCGAACCCCGAGCCCTGCTTTTCTTTACTAATGGCCTGCACGTGGACCAGTGATCGGTGGGCATGATCAGTCACGATGTAACGATCCGAACTGGCGCGGGAGAAGGTTCTGTCAGCTTATTTCATAACGGGTAGCTGCATTAGTAATTCCATAAAGTGGTTTTAGAAATGAGAAATATTAAATGAACATTGCTGATCAAAATATAACCTTCATTATGAAATCATTCAACACCAATGCCTATTAACAGTTCTGGCCACTGGTGTAAACAATCTATGCAGTTCTTTAGGGCTACAAGCATCTCTGGTCCACACATTTAAAGTTTAAGTGATGAGCTTGATCCCTGCTAGAGCACTTTGGGGTCATAACAACATTGTTTTTTGGGTCATCTCTGTCTATGAGGGAACATAGTCCACTGCTAACATACTCCTTGTCAAATTCATAATTGTCCAAAACACCACAAGCGAAATAACGGCAGGCTAACCTCTTTTTGTAGGTGAAGATGAGGAGATCGTTGAAGAGGAAGAGGTAGATGGGGGTAAATTTGGGGCGGAGGTTGAACAGGGCACCCCCTTTGGTCATCTCCTGTAGCTCGCCACGTTTCTCGAGGAAACGCCTCTGAGAGACAATGGGTATGGCCTGGGGATAGGAGGGGTTTTGTTCATTTTCATTTGTTTATACATTAGAAAATAAAATAATGAGATAGGCGGTATCTGTTTCTGGTTTTCGTGACAACTTCTTCCTTTAATTGCTTAATTAGCCTTGGCATTTACACCATCTGACATTTCTTGATAAGTGCATGAGTGACAGCCAAAGTCTGTCCTTGTGTCCCTATAAGAAACATTTTATTGTGATCTAATATACAAGTGAACAACCACTGGCGACAACCGACAGCCAATTAGCTCATTTAGCCAGGGTAATTTGTGGAAACAAAAACCTACAGACAACACCAGCCCTCCAGGACCAGAATCACCCACCGCTGGTGTAAATATATGGACATTCTGAAAATATAATAAATATAATGAAAAAAATCACTTCTATAGTCTACAAGGGAGGATGAAGCTGTGCTTGCCTTGAGCTTGTGGAACTCCAGCATCTGAGCAATGTGTAGCAGCTCCTCCATCTGCTTCATCTTCCCCACCTGAGCATTGCACTCCTCGATGATCTGCGATGGAGGGTGGGGGTGGGGGTGTTTGGAAGTCACTGAAACCCTAGATTTTCATGTCACATCTCTTGGTAGTGTATCGTAATGGTACTCAGACAGCCCCCAGATATGATGGTATTAATGTGCCATCCAACTATGCCGACAAGTTACTTTTGATGTCTTTTGGGAAGGACATTGCTCTGATGAGCTCAAGGGATGTTTCTTACCACACCAAATTTTCACGTTTCTTTTCAGACATTTTTATTATGTGTATGGACACCAGATCTCAAACAGAGAGCACTCCACTTTGAGATTTTTAGGGTGGTTTTTATTCTGTATTCAGGTATTTGTAGCCTCACTTGTCAGGCTCATAGCCTTGTAAAATGTGCCTGCCCAGGTTGACAACATGACGCTCAAATTCCAGGGACATGCTTTGCTAATAAACCCATGGTCAGTTACTGCTTCTGATTAATCACAGTCTCATGTATTTGAGGCTAAAATTGGTGGCTACCGTTCAAGCCAACTCAGACCACTGACCTTCAGTACATAATTACATAAGCTAAAACTAACTTGTGTAATTATGTATGTACAACACAGTAAAATGTCCAGAGTTAATTGAACTCTAACAGATAACATTTGGTCCCACTCTGGACTAGCCAAATGAACACTGTTAAAGTTGAATTAACTCTGGACATTTGCATGTGTAGAAGACACAGAGGTAACAAGGTGGCCTGTCTCATTTGGTGCTTTAGCCCCGCAGTCACAGAAACAGTGAGGCAGACGGTCTCACTTGAGATACTGCGGCCAGCGCTTGGGAGGCAGTCTGCTCTTCCTTGGTCCCTTCCTGAGTCTTCTTCAGGATGCTCTGGTAACACAATGAGATTGCATCTTACATTATGAGCTCATGTTATACTGTATGCTCACTACTGTTGTCAGAAGCCACTCTGTGTCCCACCATAGATTGAAAGCATCAAGCACTAAACTGCATTTATTATCAGTTTACCATCCCAGCCTATGCTATATATAACACTATACCCTCAATCTTTTTGCTGCTTAAAGTGATACTTTCGCAAAATCCCTTTAGTCTGCCACAGTAGTTGCACAGTAAAGTAAATGTGCAACTACTAGTAACTAATAGTAACTTTATGCTGTAGGTTTATGTATTAACGGATACTTTTGGCTGAGACACTGGTGACACCAGCTATGCTCCTTGCCTAAATCGATATGCACGTGCTTGTATAAAACACTCCGGACCAGAGCATCTGTTAAGTGCCTAAATGTAAATGCTAATGAGCAAACATCATCCAGAATGACTCATATCAATTGACAGGAATCTTGATAAATCTGAAATCATCACAATAAGATATTATGATGCAGTTGGTACCTTATCACACTATGTCATGTAACAATATTCATCACATTAGAGGACCTTGTTTACATGCATGGATGAAGCTAAAGATCTCAATCAAAAGTTTAAAATATTTTACTGGTGTGTAATTTATTTTTTGCTATTTGGGCCACAGTAATGGCCCAGAGTCACGTTTGATTTCCTTGTCCCTTTCCCTAATCAAAACCCTTTGCCCCTCCCACCTCGATGAGCATCTTTATGCGCGTGATTCGCTGGAAGGGCAGCAGCAGGAAGGAGGTGAAGGGCAGACGCTGGCACATTGGCGACCCCTGCAGGCGAGTAATCACTGTCACAAACTGCACATTCTTCTGCCTGCGGAGTGGATTCGGAGGTACAGCGCAGTCATGTCAATGAATCATTGCATCTTGAGGATTTTACAGGCATCATTGAAAAAAAAAAACAATAGACAAAATATAGCATGTAATGGTGTGATTCCTTCAACCCAGAGGTCTCCACTCTCATCCAAGAAGGGCCATATTTTTGCAGTTATTCCAACCAGCATTAAAATACTTGAGTAAATTACTCACTCAAGTCTTGATGTAAGACTGTAAATTGATTAGTTGATTCAGGTGTTTGTTTTGCAATACAGCCCTGTTCCATTATACTATTCAGCCATTGTGCTCACATGAGGGAGCTGTAGGTCTTCTCTTGATAGACCTGGTTGCGGATGTACTCGATGTAAGGGGAGAAGCTGTGCTGGGCATGGTGGTGGATGATGTCACAGATGTCTGAGATCACAGGGCCCTCGCTTACACGCTGTTCCAGATCCTTCAGGAACCTGTGAGTGGGACAGAGGGGAAGGAGCCGGGTACAGGTTACTGGCAATACTGACTTCACGCTGTCTCCCTTCAATTTTCTCCCTTTCTGCTTATTTCCTCTCTACCACTCTACACTCTCCCTTTCACTTCTTATTTCCATTTCCATCCCTTCCTCCAGGAATGTATGTTCACTGTAAGGCACACTTCTCTCTTGATGAAGGAAAAATTATTACAGTTAATGACAGCAGCAGAGAAACAGTTTGTGAAAAATCAGAAACTGCACTCTGGTTTTAGTAGGGTCACAATAAAGATTCAAGATTAAATTGTGTACATTTGTACATAAATTTTTTTATTCACAGCACGCTCCTTGCATAGTGCACATTTTTTGGTCATGTAGTAATGTTCGGTGAGATATGTGGTCCAGAAGGCCTGAAGAGGACATACCTGAAACGCAGAACTGACCTGAGCATTTCCAGCTGCTTTTTCAAATATATTTTCTTCCACTGGTGCACATGTATATTTTTGCGTACTGAAGTGAGTGAAATCGGGTGAAACAGTAAAGGCAGCAATGCCCTGTGCCTACCTTTCCTACCTGGGTCACCTTGCCCTCCTCCCTTCCTCTCCTCTGTCCCTTCCTCCCTTCCCTCACTCTCCTCCGTCTCTTACCTCTCGCTGACCTCACGCACGCTAAGGATGTTGGAGAAGAGGGTCTTCTTGTCTCGAATGATGAGTGTCTCATCCAGGTCACGTGAGTCCAAGAAGTGATCAGTGAGCACTCTGAGGGAGCGTAGGTACGACACCTCTGACGTCAGCACCTCAAACATGCTCTGAGGTGGTGGTGGTGGTGGTGATGGGAGATGTCAGAGAGAGAAAGCAAACACAAATGTGTGGCCTAAGACACCGTCACAACAGTGCATTATTGTTCTGAAGCTTTCCCTTGCTCCTCTCAGCCACGTCTCCATGTACCCTGCTCCTGCTGATTGGCTGGAGCTAAGCAAGTATGGGGTGGCTTATTATTTGGATGGGAAATGTGAGAAAACTAAATTGCTGCAGGAAGTTGTGTCAGTGGATTATGGGGCAATCTTCCCTCAGAATTAATATAGCCCCAAAACCCCAATGCAGTGGCAAGAATACTTCACTGCAGCTGCTGCTATGTTTTGATTAGTATGTTAAACAATACCCCCATGACACTTTTTGCAAAGATAAGGGAGATCACTGGTGTCCTGGAAAAATTCACAGACCTTCTCCCTCAGCCTGCCACCCAAACGATTTTCATTGGTTCAATAACACCAATAAACCTCTCCACCATATCTGAAATGGAGTGGGCATTCTGTTGTAAAAAGGCTGCAGTGCATCACTCACCTGGGTGGGTGAGGTGATTTCCTGCCTTCAATGTAAAGCATTACAGAAATGCGCTACATAAATGCAATTTAATATATTATTATTTCTCTGGTCTTCTCTTTCACATAACGGTCTTACCTCCTGCCGTTTGCGATCAGCCGGGCTGAGGGACGGCAGAACCCCGCTGTTCCTCACGGATGGCAGCTCCTGCCACAGAATGCTCTGTGTGGGGCCCTTCTTGAGCTTCAAACTGTTTCCAAGGTCCCCTGCCCCCCATTCCTGGTCACTCGAACTTGTGCTACCGATGCTGGCAGATTTTGCCTGATGTTGGATCTCCTTGTTGATGACAGTGGCGCGGTACTCCTGATACAGAGGTTCTGAGATAGGAGTGAAAGTGGGAGGAGTGAAGAGATGGAAGAAGAAGTGCTGGATGTGTCAACTATGCATCTGTAATTGACACATAGTCTGCATCTGTAGACAAAATTTTCATGTATTCAGATACAATTGTCTATGACTAGATTCCTAATGAATGATCACACCAAGTTTTACCATCATTGAGGCAAGACTCCAAGTCAGTGGATAAACTCTGAGCTAACAATGTGGGAGGCCTGGGAAAGAGAAAAAAAGGAACAATGTTCGGCATTTCAAAGTGAGACAGCTTTGTTCAAGTCAAACAATGTAGGGCCAATGTGTCTTACTTTTGGAAGTGTCAATATTTAACTGTGTGCATAGGTCTTATTTCTGTGTCTTGCACTGGTTGTTTGTCTGTTTTGGTTGTGTCCACTTGTTTGTAATGGGATGGATGTTGTTTGTACTTCTGTGTGTGTGCTGCATGTTTGTGTTTGTGTGTGCCTTGTGCCTTACAGTGACAACAGAAAGAGCTAGTCTTACTCTTCTTCTCTGATTGGGTCCACTTTTTCCCAGCCATCCAAATCATTGTCATCGTTCTCTGGAGAAAAAGAGTTTGGTAATGATACACTCACATCCAATAAATTCAGAATGACTGCATTTTAATTATAATCACTATCTTCTTGGACAGTTATCATTAAATATATTGCATTCCAATACTCCAAAACTGCAAATTTTCAGATCCCACCCTCTATTCTGTACTCTAATCTAAGTTGTTCTGAGAAATCAGTGAACCAAAATCATATTTTTTTTTTTAACTAAATGAACTGTAGAGCTTTATAGCAGTGAAAGTTGAAAGAAGACAGCTGAAATATGAACTGGAATGTAATATGTAATATTTTGGAGTAAATATAACAGCGGAGTTAATGATGCACATAAAATGTCCATCAAGTTCTTGTAAATAAGCTGCACATATATTTATTTTATTTAAAATGCTTTTTGTTCTGACACCCACATGAGCAAAGACTATTAAGGTCACTAGAGGAACTTGCTATGCATAAGCACAGGAAAGGAAATGAGTGTCCACAAGCATGGGGAAAGCAATTAGAATTGCACAAGTATATGGAATTAATTGATGATTGCACAA